>NW_020450829.1:399422-404632 GCF_003343035.1 Apteryx rowi | reverse complement strand
AAAAAAGCTGGGGGTGGGAGGGGGTGGTAATTTCTCAGGGCTGATTCTCCTTTTGAGAAATCAGAAAAGCTCCTTACTAGGATTTTACTGAGGACTCTTGTCTACTATTTTTGCAGAGAATTTCTAACCTGATCAGACCATATTTGGAGATGCCTTCAATCACAACACTACCTCATCTCCTTGAAGTACTGGCCACTCTGAGAACCCAGGGAAGGTGGATAGAGTGGTTGGTAGAAGAAAATTAAGTGGTCTAGCTGTTACCAGTGATCACTTGTGATAATTTCCTACTATATATTTTGATGTATGTGATGAGGACAAGACTCTTGACTGCCTTGTATTACCTCAAATGCTGTGGTAAATCTGAGCGACTGAAAGATTTTTCTGTGAGAAAGCCCAGTTAGTACTTGAGAAATCTCTTCCTACCTGAGCTTTCTTTTTTTTGTTGTTGTTGAATATCTTGTTGTTTTGCTTTCATTCCTCGGGAACCAGTTCAGCTTCGGGTAGTTCTGCTGAGACTTTTTGCTGCCACTACTTTTGAGAGCAAACCTGGAATGAACATCCTTACTGCACAGAGTATTCCTGCAAGGAGATAATTTCATTTGCTGCCAAATCAAACAAAGTTGAAAGTGACACAGTCCCAACCGGCTGCTAAGCTCATCGGAGGGCTGCAGATTTGATTCCAGATTCAGAAACTTGCTACCTGCCAAAAAATACCATTAAATAGCAGAAAAGGAAAATAAAGATATTGGGTCCAATTTTAAAATAAAATTCCTTCAGGTTGTTTTAACATTATCCAAGATGTTGTTTTACGGCACTGTGTGGTAGCACACAGCAGCACCACAAGACTCTAACAAGAGGATGTTGCTTCCTTTTAGAACAGTAGTTTAAAATAACATAGACAGACTAACTTCCTTACTCTGCAAAATTTCAGTTGTTCGTGTTCTGCTCTACTTTTTTCCAGTCTCATCCATTTTCCAAGATCTGTCCCAGGCTTCTGGCAGCCTCTATAAACTCTGCTCCAGTGCAATAGGATCCCTGCTTAAGCATGAGGTCCACGACTTGTGAGGGGGGACTTGTTTCTTCTGTGAGACCTGCTGTTAAGGATCACTCCTTTAGGCAGAATTTTTTCTTGATGCTCTCCCCATTGCAAATACATACATGAACTTGCCTAAGATAGATAAAGGTAATATAGTGCTTGTAGACCAGGAGGATGATCAGAAGAAACAGCAAAAGTTATTCCACTTTCTCTGACAGGTGAGACTTTTGCAGTGTTTGTCGCTTTCACAGTGGGGGGAAAAGATAGGAAGACAGCTTTTTCAGCTCAGCTCCAAATAAACAGTTTTTCCAAGTGTATATGGTCACTTGCACTTAGCGAAGAGGCTCTTTCTTCTGATCTCTGGATTATTTCACAGCTAACTTCTTTTGCAAAATTGAGTAACTGTGGTACAACCTGTGTGGTCCATGCTTTGAAATCCATCAGAGAACGAAGGAGATGATTGCTTCCTTTGCAATTACATTTTCCACAGATAAAACATTATAGCTGTCCTGCAGGGCGTGCGCTACTTATTCATTCATTATCTGGGTATTTGAAGGTGTCAGTGCCGGACAGAAAAAATTCTTATTTATCAGATACTCAGCAGCAGCTACTCTTGGATGTTTCCATTAGTCAGTGGAACTTTACCATAAATTTCAAAATCAGTACAAGTGAGCAACTGATGAGATTTAGTGAAAATCCCGTTTTAAATTGTTTGCAGTCATGGTATTTCCCCAGGCATCATATCTTCTTTTTTTCTTTTTTTTTCCCTCCCCTCTTCAAAGGTGTTATTTTTAAGCTTGCATTCCCATGAGGTGTAGCGTACAGGCAGTTACTGAAGGAGTATTTTCAACTTCAATCCCTCACCGTGGAAAGCTTCTTTACGCTTTCATCTGGCATTCAGAAGAGATTAGGAGGCCTGTTTCTCAGAGAGCTTTCAAAAAAGAGGGAAATTACTGAAGGTAGAAATTAAAGGATTAAGGAAGAACAACATAAAGGAATACTGACAAAGGTGAAGGAACTATGATTGATGTGATTCATGTTTGCAAGGGCAGGATGACCTTTAAAACCCAAATGATAGATTCTAAATTTAAAAAAATCTAGACCAGGTCACTCTGTACTACTGAACTGGAAAAATAACAACAGAAAATATAACAGTGGTTGTATTCAACTCTTCATTAAAACTAGGAAGGAGAAGAAAAATAACAAACTCTTTAAAAAAAAGTAAAAAAAGAATGTAGTTTGAATTATCTCTTTGCATAGAGAATTGCTCTAGAACATTTGATTAAACAGAGCACTTGAAAAGGTAACACAGTACAGGTAAAAAAGAGAGGTCACGCTTAGGAAATAAGAGTCATTATTGAAGGAAACGGTAATGAAACATGATGGCAGAAAGCAGAAGACAAAGTATCCTGAAAGCCCTCCAGAAATCAATTTACTGTAGTACTGAAAATAAGAATTAACTGGATGATTTAGTACCTGGAGAAAGGCAAAATGATAAATGAATACAGGATTGCTTATCAAGGAAATTTTAAGTAGTGCATTAAAAGACTTGTGATCTGAAATAAGAATTTCTTATGAAACAGTCACAGATGACATGGAGCATGTGAATTAATTTTGGTCAGTCTTTGAGAACTGGACTGGGCTAAAAGAGCAAAAAAATCAACAGCATGAGGATTATACAATGTAATTGGCTAAATAGGAGCATATGGTTGTCCCATAATCATAAATGTCAGAAGACTGTATGAAATAATAGCAAAAAGTTCATGAAGGATTTATGTAAGCAGTCAAATGCATGAAAATAAGGCCATTTAATCACATCTTTGTATATTATTTGTTGCGGGGAGAAAAGTTTAATGGAGAATACAAAATAATATAGACCTTGTTTGATTCATTTTGCCTGAAAAATTGGGTTCCTTAGTTGCGCTGAGCCACCTGATTTAAGGTTAAAACTCTTCAAAGCATGACTAAAATGTCGTATGCATACACATTAACTATATAAGTTCTTTCTGATTTGAAAGCGCATGTGACATGTCCCATTAAAAAGTTTTAGTTCTTTTCTATACAGTGATATAAAGCTCGCGTATCTCCTGCAAGATGGGGAGATCATGAAGTGTAAAGGGATGGCAGCATAATAAACAGCAAAACCAATTCTGGTGCAGAGCTTAATCTTTAAGGCTCCCCTCATGTTATAAAGGGACTATTCTAAGTCTGAGGTAATAATAAAATACTTTTGGACTTGATGACATTCAAGCATCAAGTCTGATGAAATGACTTCTCTTTTTTTGAGCCTCAGCAATAGTTGCAGAATAGTGGGGAAAGAAAGAAACACTCATCAGCAACAACAAAAAAAACCCACCTTGAGATAGCTCTAAATTTCTGGAATTAGCTAGCATAGTAGGTCTATACGAAGAAGTTCTACATGCTGAAACTGCATATAGAAGAAATGCAGGCTACCTAGGTAACATCTCTTAAGTTTTGACCTACAGCTAGGTTKTTAATGCTAGGCTGAACTGGCTAACTGGAAAAAAACCTCCAATACTTAATATTGCAGATGTAATAAAGGAGGTATTTGTTTCTTCAAATGAAAAAAGGGGAAGACTGAGAATGAACTAAGCAAAATGAAGGCTTTGCATATGTTAAAAAGGGAGATGGAACAGGAGTAGCAAATGGACCTTCAAATTAATGTATAGTACTGGCAGAGACTGCAACTGGAAAATTCAGCAATCAGAAAATTAAACCAGTTTTGAGATTTTTGGAGGATAAAGAAATTAGAAAGCAAATTAAAGAAATGTTCTCATTTTTATTTTGGATCTAGCTGTAAAGGAAATCCAGTTTATCTGGATTACAGTTGCAGTACTCCTTCTGAAAGGACAAGGTAAGGTACAACGGTCCACACAGACCTTCGCAGAAATAAAAAGAGAAATTTTCTTTGTAAAAAGAGAGCTTAACTTCTTTTTGAAAGTAAACCCTCCCAAATTATTCTGAAAATATTAGTACAAACTTGACAAATAGTTAAATGGTAGATCTGGCATCTTTATTAAAAAAACAGAGCATGTTAGCCTGCCTTGCTAATTTCTGTTTAGAAATTATCTGTCCTTTAGGGATAACAACAAATAACAAAAATATGGGACTAGAAGAAGTTGAAGTTCTCAAACTGAATATTAGTACCTTTTGCATCTTTACCATATTGGTACTTTCATTAAACTTCCTGTGTCCCATAGCTCAGTAAGTGTACGAGAAACTCTGCATGTGTTTTTATTTTTGATAGTCATTTTATTTTTGATAATCATTTTATTTTTATTGCATTAATAAGAGAGGAGAGGGCATATGTGAATCCCAAAACATAAAAAACAAGCAGGCAAAAAACCTGCAAGAGTGTGTGTGTGTGCATATATGTGTGTGTGTGTATATATATACATATTTTTTTTAAATCTCATGGTTAGAAGATGGATGGCAAGCTGTGATTTTTGAAAGCTTAAAATTGTCAGTGCTCAGGACAACTCAGGTTTACCTGCAGGCATTCCTGCAAAGCTTTAAGCCCTATATTTCAGGCAGAGGACTTGCTTCTTGTTGTCCCTACCCCCGCCAAGAGATACACATCAGTGAAAGTATAAAACACAGCATTTGTAGAGCAGTTATGACACTAGCTTAACAAATATATAAATATATACACATATAGATGTATCTTAAAAGCACAGAAAACCTTTTTTTTTTCCCCTTCAGCAATAAGATCGCTTGAGTACTGCTTAGTCCATATAGTCTCCTGGAACCTCCTTGTGACCAGGCTGTTTTTTCTTACCTTTCTTCTCTAAACTGATTAGGAAGAGAGCTTTTCTTTTATAAAATTTCAATCCGCTTTTATCTATGACTGTTGGTTCCCTCGCATGATTTCAGATACTTGTTAGGCAGGACGTGGCTTAGCTGAAAACTCCCTTATGACAGCTGGCTGCTCCAGCACTGTAAGTTAGCTCTCGGGGATGTTTTTGTCAACCTGCAGCCTGAAGGCTTTTGGGGTCCATGAACGCTTTCTCCAGTGGATCTCACAAAGTGACTGACGGGCGAGTGAAGAGTTAACAGGACTGAAGTTTGCCAGTTGATATGCAGAAGAACTGAGAGCACAAGAGCTGACCTGCACAAAGCTGTTGAACAGAGGACTTAACAGGAAGGACTAAAG
>NW_020450829.1:280364-399027 GCF_003343035.1 Apteryx rowi | reverse complement strand
AAGCAGTCCTTCCAATTAATAACGCAGTAATCGACGGTTTCAGGTTATCCTTTCTAAATTAGTAACTGATGGTTTTGTGTTATCCTTCCTAAATTAGTAATCGCATTATTTTAATGGATGTTACTAATCCAAGAACTTGTGTGAGGAAATAAACATCTTTTTTATTATTATTATATTACTGTCTCAGTTGTTGCTATCGAACCTTCATAGCATGACAGTGTGACAGTGACTGAGGAGAGCAAGTTTATATCTTCTATACAGCAGTCTGAAATTTTTAAAGGTTCACAAATTGAAAAAGTTTGAAACCTACTAGAGGTCTCCRATTCAAATAAGATAGTGGTGCTTGACTGTTGATCTCATCTGCCAGCAATGCAGAGAGCCTCTGGTAAAACTCAAACGGAAGGAAAAAGGCAACAGTGATGCAGTCTGTGGTTTGATGTAGCTGTTGATTCGTATATGCTGTGTTTATAGATATGAAATGACTCTGGTACGCGTTATTCAGCAAATGGATTTTCTAGCCAGTGATGTAATACACTTCTGTAGAAAAGTTGAGCAATTTTTTTCTGGTAGAAGTTGAAGCTTGTCTTTTTTTTTTTTTTTTTTTAACTTTCTCAGACCAAAAGAAAAAATAAAATAGACAGTATAAGCTTTAACATGATTTCAGCAGTTATTAAGCTTGCAGTGCAAAGTGCATCCATTTCAGTGGTTTGTCAAACTGGTTTATAATTTTCTAAGCAGTTTCATGTAGTTTCTTGGTTGTACTCCTTAGCAGAATTAAGTTCTGTCATTCTAATGAGTATGAGGTAAAAAGATCTTTCCTTAGAAAAGCAAGTGTTACTTTGCTCCATGTTTCAGTTTAGTGCAATACCTATTACATTCCAGTAATACTGGAGTTCTCTCAAATCTTAATGCTGTCACCTTAAAGGTTATTATTACTTTTGGACTACTTTTCAGTTTTCAGTTTTCCATTCCTAATTCATTGTCACACTTAGTTTTGGGGGGTTTTTTTGATTTTTCTTTCTTTGATGAGTTCACATATAGGAGTCTGCTTTTCTGTGTGAATCTATAGAGTCTTTACAGTTTTTGCATTTCAATATTTTTTGTTAGAATTATATGTTTTTATATTATCACAAGATAAATGCAGTTCCTTGGTTCTTACTTGCTTTATGCAGTTTTTTTTTCTCTCCTCAAGAAAACTTTGTTTTCCCCATCTGTCTTTAACAGGATTGTATAGAAGGCAGCATTGATCTGACTTTCTGCTTTTTGTTTCTTGAATAGTCAATGTAAGACCAAAGTTCCCTCTGTAGTTTTCTCTTTCTCTTGACCATGTCTCACTGCCACTCTGAGGCCGCCTTTCACTGTTCAGTTGTGAGGAGTTAAAATGGAAATTTCTTCAACTTCTCATGACATACTGAAGCYTATGTGTTTCCATTTCCTTTCCTCCATGTAACCCTTGGCACAAATGCCATGTTTTATATAGAGTGAGGCATGCCTGGCAAGGAAAGAAATAATTTCCAGTGCTTTTTAACTAACTGATTAGGTAAATATATAATTTTCAATACTTTGGAATAAAAATCCATTCAGAGCTGATATCAAGGCTCAGAAACACAAAAACATGGAATAAAAGCCCACCAATCTCCTGCTGCTCCATCTGCCCTATGACTCATTGTTTGTGTATGGGTTTATAAGTCTCCTTCTTACTCAAGCTATCAATGTAATAAAATACCAAGTAGGGAGTATTGGTTTGTTAGCCTGAGATACAGCTGCTTTTGCTTTGAGCTCTGGAAATTCCCACTTTGTGTTTGGCATGACAGTGGCTGTTATATTAGCTCCTTTATATTAGGTTTTTCTAATATTAGTATATAATATGTAATAGTATTAGTTGTAAAAGCATGAAAACAAAGTTATTGGAGATACGTGTGAAGTTAGCTGTTTTTTTGTAATATAGTATTCAGTAATTCATTACACTTCACCCAAAGTACTGAAACGCAAATGTTATTGCTGTCCTATTTTTATGCCTATTTTATGATCTAGCATTAGCTATTTCATTAAAAATCATAATAGCTTCATTACTTAGGTGTGTGAAAGCCAAATAACTGCATGGAAAAGTAATATTTTACAACAATAACTTATTGTGCCTGCACAAAAGCACTGGCCGAAATGCAAAGGTCTGCATTTGTTGCATGTAAAATACGTTGTGTGACCATCATCCTGCCTCTGCAAAGGACAGCTTCCATGCAGAGGCCTAAAAGTGCACCTAAGAAGGAGCAGCTGTCTGACCAAATATTATTCACAGAAAAAGCACGACTACTCTGTTCATATGATCAGTCACTAAGAGGCTAACCTTCATCCACAGGTATAGCTGATGGACAGCAGTAGAACATAGTTGTGTGGAAGAAATGAAAAGACCACTTCAAAAGAGAAGGGCGATATTAATCTGAACACGTTTGAAAAGCTATTTCTTCACGAATGTGAATGGCTTGCACTAAACCAACAAGCAGTAAAGAAGCTGCTRTAACCAGTGGATTAACATATTGCAAACATATGTATGCTTTAAGACTATTTTTATTCAGGTGCATCTAATACGTAGACATATAGAGGGCATCTTACTGCTGGGAGAATGTATATTGGACACCTCTCACATCAACTGTCTGTATGTATACATGCTTTCGGTGTTTGTTCAATACCACTAATAATTAAATAATTACTTTTCTACCTGCAGTTATTGGCTAGCATTCTCAGATAACTTATTTTAGCTTGTTTCTTTAGAAAGGAGACATCAGTCTGGCAAGAACACTCTATTTTGGAGGAACTCTTCAGTTTTGTGTGCAAAGTTGCATGCCCTGTAACTTTTATTGATGTTCATGATGTGTATGTCTTGGAACAAACATTACTGCAGATGACCTTGGATCTAATTTATTGGATTTGCCTTCCATAGTGATGAGAGTAAAGTTTTACCTCAGGTAACTTATTCTGCTGATGCTAGCAGCTTACTTGTTACATGTCAGATGTGGAAAGCAACAATTACTATATCGAGTAAAATAATCATGAGGAGAATAGCTTTTGCTTGCCTTTTTTTTTTTTTCCTTTTTTTTTGTCAATGGAACAACCATCCCCAAGACTATTCATAAAGAAATCAACAACTCTAAATCATCTTTTTCTCGCTCATAAAATGCAGCACCTGAGGATCTTTGATCTTTTAGATTGCATGTGTCTTGCCTAGCAGAATAGTTTCTCTGCAAAGCCAGTCCAGTAAGGTCAGTTTAGTAATGTATTTTTCATCCACTGCTCATAAAAGAGGACAAGCATTGTCACTGCAATGTTCAGGACTGATCAATGTATTTTCATCCCAACTGTCTTTTTAAGGTAAGATAAAGTGTTTTGAAAATCTTTTGTAAAAATGAACTGCTTTCTGTTTAAATCTTCATGTGATAAAGGTTAAGACCAACAAAAAAATACAAAAGTTGTTCCAAAATAATCTTACTGCTTTGGGTTTGGAAGTCATAGTTTCTCACAGAACTCTTTCAGACCTAATTAAACAAAACAAAACAAAAAATTGTCTTCACATGGATGCTCAAGAAAGCTAAATCAATGGATGCTCAAGAAAGCTAAATCAAATCAACTAAATGTAGGAATGTGAAGAGTATAGTCAGAGAACAACTCATCATGTTAAAGTAGGATATGAATGAACAGCCACTCAGTTTGCCCCATCTTGACATAAGATGAGTATCTTAAATTGGAATTTTTGCAGAGACAGGATGTAAGCACAGACAGCTGCTATGAAGTATGTAATTCATTGTAGGTTTTTTTGCAGTTCATATAGTCCTTTGTAAAGTTAAACTACATTAATCCGGATGTAGACACTTTTATTCAGATTTAAGTGGTTCTAATTTAATTTAGCTTAATTCACTTTGAAGTGGACTACATTGAGTTAAAGTCATTGTAAAGCTGAATAAAAGGATCAATACAAGTCTCTAATGCATTTTAATTCATCCACTTTAAAAGTTACTTCGGATTAACTTTCTTGAGTGTTTCTGTTCAATAGGCCTTGAATCTTTAGATGGGAGCTTATCATTAATCGTGAGCTGATCAGCTCCTTCACCCATAACCTAAAGAGCTAGTGGCATTAGATGTAGCTATTCTGAGACTGACACAAAGCGTATACAATGTATGCACAGAATCTGGAAGAGCTTGGCATTTCTTTTCCCCTGGAAACCTTGATAATCCTTGAAATGACAAATTTATTTAACATTTAAAACATAATCTATTATTAATTGGAAAGATGCAAGCCATCCAAGTTGTTCATTCTGTCACCTATTAAAACTGGGTCTGCTCTGCATGAGCAAAAGGCAATATCTGACAGCACCATGGTACTTCTTGGTAATGATTCTCTTCCAGAGGTGAAGGTTATTTCTCAGCTTCAGGTGAGGATACATATTTGATTATTGCAAGGTAGTATCAATATTTAGTTCTGGGACAAAAAGGTGTTCTATTTTTTTTTCTTTTTTTCTAAGATGGGGAGTTTTGCTAACATTCCATATGACTTTTAATTGTTGTAGAACTTTTTCTACAGTAGTATTGTCAGTCAAGTAGCTGAAGCACTCGGCATCACATCCATTTCAGGCTTTTGTTTAACCATGATTCTAAGCATTGGAATTCACATTTCAACACACTTTCTCCTTATTTTTGTATATTTGAAATGCCTCATAGCTCGGGTAGTTGGCATCATAGAATCTTTTGGCAAGCTAGAACTAAAACCATTAACGTAAGTATTTGTTTTTCTTAAATCAAGGCATGGTTCCAAAGGGACAGTTTCATGTCATTCAGAGAGCTGTCATCCAGCTTTGCTGGTTGGATAGTTTTTATGTGCTTTTATTTTAATCATTCAAAGGCACATTTTGCATTGATGTCCAAGTTCAGAAACTTTTTTTTTTTCTTTCTTTTCAGGGCTGCTAAACCTTCATTTTGCACAGTGGCATTGCAGTCTTTTATTTTGAGTCTACATTCATTTGATATTGCTGTGAATTAACTTATCTGTATGAATAACTCAGTCCTGGCAGTTGTCTTCTAGTGTATATTACCTAACAGATGGTATATACAACCCTTTTTCTCATTTACAACATCATATATGTGATATCATATCTATGATGATTTCTAGGGAATGTTAGGAGGATTTCATGATTAATGGAAGTTAATGATTTCTAGGGGAAAGGTAACAGGTTTTTGTTAACAAAGGTAATGATTTTTAGAGCCAAAGAAATTGGAATCCCAATGGAAAGAGAAATATGAGCACATGCTACCTCTGCCAAAGAATAACATTTATGGCATTAGCCATAGCACAGGTATGTGACCAGAGGGATATTCTGTAATGGAGTGAGACCTGACTGGAAGAGAAAATTTGGCTCTAAAGCTGATTAAAAAAACTGAGAAACAGAAACAGTCAAATGTCTTGGGCAGACTATCAGTGAGAAGTGTTCTCTCTTATATTTCTCTCTTATATCCCCTACTTGCAGCACTGAAGTCTTACCTTCTCCATCTGCTGATACATGCCTCGGTATCAGTAGCTGAGGGGAAAGGTCAGGAAAGATCTCAGCTTGTAGATGTCACAGAAATGAAGAGAATGGCAAAAATTACAGCGTGTTATTACAAACAAAATAAATACAGTAACTCTCTAGTTGCTCAGTGGTCAACAGGAGAGAAGCAGGAGAGCAATAGTAAACAAGAGGAACTTGAAACTGAAGAGAGAAAGGTATGGTTACCTCCTAAAAGGGATGTGGATAGAGGTGTATGTGATAGGATACTCTGCTATCTCTATAGTTGGCTGAGTATGATTCTCATGGAGAAAATCTGTCTTATAGGACTTCCTGTCAAACGAAAGCAGACAAACACTTCTCTAGGGGACTGGAAACAGGAGGACCAAAAGGAAAAAGCAGGGTGCTGTGGAAAATCCTTCTCTGGTTTGTGTTTTTAAGCTCTGTTTTGAGATAGATCCCAAAATCTGTTGAAAGGCTGAACCTGAAGACAGATATTATTTTTCTGAACTGCAGTGTGTGTGCTCTACTCCATCCAGTTCAAAGGCTAATGATACTCTGACTCCCTCTCTCCCTGCATAATTAAGAGCTGTAGTTCCCAATCTTTTCTGAAGCTAAGCCTCTCTTGAGAAGATCAGCATTTTCTCTTGTAAACTGGTAATATTGTTTTCCTTGTAATTTGTAGCATGCAAAACAATCAGTCTGTAACCGGTAAAGATTTTTCAGATGCTCAGTATCAAACTTGCAGTCTTTTTTTTGGTACACAGACCTTGTGATAGGCCAAAAAATTGAGGCAGTTTCTTTTCTAACTACAGGTCTCATGCTACCCCTCAGACAAATTATTAAAGTAATACGTTTCAGTGACGTATTATTTTTATTTTGCTCTAGCAGAAGTTGATAGTAACCTGATAAGAAAAACATATAGTCTGAGTTTTTCTGTTAAAATGAAGAAATTGGGGTGAAGGACACAGTGACCCTCCCTGGGCTACTGCTGTTAACTTCATACTCTCCAGAGGTTTCAGTGCACAGCATGACCACTTGAGCTAACCTTTAACTCAAGTGTGTACAGCCAAAGCAAAAGTTCATTACTAAGGTTCCATAATGTATTTCTTTTCTGTTGTGCTGATGTATTACCAGGTGAAAACCCTTGGTCCAGAAACTTCATATTCAAAATCTAGATTCTAGGTCTTGAAACTTCATATATACAGTGTAATCCTGCCCTTGCATTATTTGAATCAGTTAGGAGTTTAGGGAATGACCGAACAAAAAGCACCCCTTGAACAAAACAGCAGACAGCAAATTTTGCAAGGCACACTGTGGGTGTTTCCATTTTGAGCATAGCGACATCACTTCTGAAGACTGCAGGTCAAAGCCTGCATTTCCGTTTTTGATGGGTCCCATGCACCTGAGTTGGAGGTCAATTGAATTGTATTGTTAGCTAATCGAATTTATTCTTCAGCCTTTGATTTGAAGTTTGGAGGTATCATTCTAGAGCATGCTCTACCAGCCTGTGTGTTCTCTCATCTCAGTGTACTAGCAGAGATTCTACCACAGAAAATTAGGACTATATGGCTAGCAAAGGATTAATTTATGTAAATAACTTGGACAAATAATTATGTAAATCACACTGACAAGTAGTGTTTATGCATCAGAAATCAGCTTTGAAACACAATTTTCAAGGTAGTGCAAAGGCGCTTTAGTTACATATGTCACCCATTGTGTGTTTTTGTTCGTCTCTTTTTGTAATCTATTTTGGTTTCCATAGTATTTACCTGTAAAATAAACTTCCATTCCTGAAAACATGTGCCAACATTCTAAAATGTGTAGTTCACTCCAGTTACACCTCAACTGCACAAAACTCAGTATTTGGATTTGGGGTTTTTTAATTCCGATGATGATGATGTCTCACCAATGGTTAAAGTCTGGTTTAGTTAGATTTAGCAGAATTCAGTCTATGCTGCTAAATGGTGACAAGCACCCAGTTCACTCATGAGTGGCAGAAGTATGAAGTCCAGCTCCCTATGGATTTGTAACTTAATCTCTTTAACTTCCTATTGCTACTTGGTCCTCGCATATCCCTAATACTCCCCACCACTGCAGTATCCTCAGCTGTCCCCTGCATCCCCCTGAAGTCTGCCAAGGGACTAGCCACATGTTAGCACACGTGGTCAGTCATATATGTATGTTGATTACTAGGATACTATGCAACTCCCCACTGATATCTGGTTACACAGCTGGTATCTTCCTCTCACCATGGATGAAAAGCTTAGTTATAGCTTCCTTTCAACTGATAAGGGACCTAACTTTGTTCTGCCTCTGCTATACCCATTTTTCAGGTTTTCTGAGACTTGTAGGAACTTGATAGCTTTGAGTATCCAGGAAAAATTCATTGGAATCAGCCAGTAGATTCAAAGTAGCAAGATAGGTAGGCAGTGTGCTAGCCAGAACATGATTTCCTTAGGAAATCATGCTGAAAATCAAATAAAATTGAAAATGTTAACACAGTCACTCTCACTAAAATAACGTGGAATGTACAAGCTTGATTGTTTGCTCTTCTCATTGGGTGTGTTAAAACAGTTCTTACAAAGGAGTCACTGGTGACAGAAGGAGAAGAAGCTGAGAGCCAAGACCAGGTCTTTTGTCTGCCATTTGCACAGAGTCCTGGCAGACAGTTTGCATGAAGTCTGTGTAGGCATGTCTGGTGCACTTAGATGCTTAAAGGACCATTACTGGTATAAGAAGTTTTTAAGCATTTACAGGCATACAAAGCCCTCCATACTGCAGAGTGACCTCTGGCTACACTTGAGATTCATTCTCAAAATGAATCCAGTCTTGAGGGCAACCTATCAGTTCTTGTGCATTAGTAACTTACCACTAGCAGAAGTCCATCTAAAGATTGTCAAGATGGATCTTCCAAAGCGGCAAAGACCTCAGAAACAACTATTTAGCATGTCATTTTTCCTTTTCCCTGAAGACTGTAGCTTTACTACAAGCAAGGGAATAGTCTRACTGAGTTTCAGCCACAAGTGGGACCTTGTTAGTGCCAACAATCATWTTCTGAATATTCAAACATAGCTATTCAGTATTCTCACTAACTTCTAAGAGTCAATTTTCATAATGTCAGTCTTCTACCTTTACAAGTGAAGTTTTTGATTTGGAAGTTTTAATCAAGATCAATATTATTATTTAATTACCATAACAGATTAACACACCTGACTTGAGTTGCATTGTAAAAGGAATTATGTCGTATTAGCATCAAAGTTGGACCTGTTCTAAGTAGCAGGTTGGATTGGATGACCTCCAGAGGTTCCTGCTAACCAGAATTATTCTACGATGCTATTCATATTCATGAAAGCCAGGCAGAAGAATAAGAGAAAGGCTATTTTATATGAAGGATGGGTTTTGAGACCCAGATTGCAGAGAAGATAGGCCTGTTGAAATTCTCTRGGTAATGATTAAAAGAGTTATAAGAACTGCTCTTTTATTGGTAGAAAACAATCAACTTGGATTATATGTGGGCTAGTCTAAGGCCAAAAGGAAATAAGGAGGGCTAGTAGACCTTTACAAAATCCTAAGCAAATTGTCCAGCAGAATCAAAGAATAAGTGCAGAAGGCCAAGATCAGGGAATTATAAGCTTACAACTGGCCTTGAAAAAATTAGATAAAGTGTAAACAGGTAGTACCACCAAGAACAAACATAAAAGAATAATGATTTCATAAAGATAAAATTGGAAAAGTCAAGCCATAAACTGCAATCCAACTAGCAAGAAAATATCAAGGAAAGTAAGGCCTTGTATTATGTACATGTACTATTTTACATTGCCAACAAAAGGATGTTCAAGGAAAGTATAGATCCACAAGTCAATGGAGGGGAAGACTACAAAGATGTGACACCTACAAGGCCAAATCATTTTATTTTTTCCATCAGTCAGCTCCAAAAAGGTCAGTTGTGTTTAGTAACTAGCATGACTAATACCAGAATAAAACAAAAGGAATTGTCAGCCTAGGTTAGGATGAAATACACTATGCAAAATGTAGAAGGTGTTTCATATGTCAGATGTCTTCCGACTAAGTTGATAAAATTTATCCTAAAGAACCTTTAGTTTTTTGGAAACTCAAGGAAATGAAATGCTAACAGTTTCAAAAAGTGTAAATGTATTGCCCATCTTTAGAAAAGGAGGGAGGGGAAAGAAAAATCTGGGAGTTAATTACTATTCAGTTAAATTAAAATTCCTGGAAATATGACAGGAGAGTCAAACTATTTGTAAGCACCTGGGAATTAATAAATTACTTCCAACACAGATTTGCCAAGAACATCTTGTTACAGGTTAAAAAAGCTTTGTGGAGAGTGAAAAAGCAGCAGTTATCACAGATCTTAACCTTAAATAAGACTTCTGAAAATGTCTCAGATGACATTCTTAAAAAGAAAAGAAATTATCTGTTGATTGGCATTATAGCATAGAGGCAACACTGCCTGGAAAAACCATACCCAGAGAGTTAATAGGATTCACTGTCAAAATAAAAGGCTATGTCAAATTTAGTTTCAAAGAAAACTGTCATTCTGGATCTGCACTGTTTCTTATTAGTATTAAGTTAGTATGGCCTGGATGAAATATCAATGAAATATAAAGTATGCTTACTAAATTTGGGGTTGAAACAAACCTGGAGAACACTGCAAGCGTGATAGAGAACAAGATTAGAAGTCAAAGTGATCTGGATAATCTGGGGAAATGGTCTGAAAAAAAAATAGGATTARTTTTGAGAGAAACCAGTGCCAAGTACTCCACACAGGAATAACCAGCTGCACGGATGCAGGAATGGGAACAACTGTTTGAGGAACGGTTATTTACAAAATCATCAGGAAGTTAAAACATCACAGGAAGAGAATGAATGTCAGCAATGTGGTAAGAGCTATAAACACTATGCTAGAATAAAACTAAACAGAAAGATACTCTGCAAGATACTTGAAATAATCTTCCTATGAAAAAGCCATATGTACAGACTCTCCACAGGTACATTTTCCCCTCAGATAGGTCTACAAAGTTTCTTCTTCGCAGCTCTTGCCTTCCTCCTGAACATGACTGTACACATGAGCTATAAATACTAAAGAGCACTGGTTACTGGTGACTACACTGTCTTTTTGGTCTGCTCAGTGCTGGTAAGGGTTTAGCTGAAATACTGCAGCCAGTTCTGAGCGCTCCCCATTGAGCAAGTGGGGATTTGGATTCCTTGGAAAATGTCCAAAGAGCTCAGCGAAAATGATCAGAGGTTTAGAAAATCTGAGGGAGGATTAAATGTGTTTAACACTTAAAAAGACTACAGAGTGGATGCAGCCATCTTCAAGTATGTAAAAAGCTGTTGCAAAAGGGAAGGAAATGGTCTGTTTTCCCCATCTGCAATAGCTAGAAATAAGAAATAATGGACTTCAATCACAACAAAGAATTCATGTAAGGTATTAGAAGAAGAAATGTTGAAACACTGGAGTGGTCTGGGGAAGGTGTGGCACCACAACTGGTGCCACCACTGTCAGCATAAGACGGCCTAGAAAAGCAGCTATGGTTATTCTCAAGCACAGCTGATCCTGCCTCAGGAGGGGAGCAGGGAGTGATGCACTCTAGTCTTATGATCTTCCATAGCATTTGTCAAAACTTGCTAATGCTTGTTTTTGAAGCATGACCCGAATTTTCAGGTTATTTCAGATTATTTTTTAAAAGGCATCTTTGTTGTCAGCAGGAGTAGTTCTCATTTTTTCTCAGTTGTGTCATTTTTTGATGTGTGACATTTTGGGTCACATTCTCAACTGTTTTGGTCCTCTTACACTATGTGAAAAGGTTGGTATGACATAAAAGGATTTTTTCTCCAGCAGAGCCATGTATGAGAGCCATGAGGTTACTTCTGGGGTGTCTTTTGAAAGCTTTGGAATGATTGGAAATTTAATAAAGAGTGACATAATTGTTAATTAAAATAAAACATTGAGAGACCTTACATTTCAGAAGCAGAGATCTGCATCTTTCCCACTGAGTTTTGCAGCTCCATTTAGATACTTTAGATAATATTGTCAGCTTTATCTATGGAATCCTACAGCCATTGAAATAATTGGGATTTGCTTTCCATTTAAAAAGGCTGTAGAATCAAGTCTATGTTTGCAAAGATTTTGTTAAGGCTGAAATGTTTCAAAGCTTATTACTGTTATTTTCTTGTGCTTGGATGGCGTTCTTTGATTCTGTCTCTCTTTTAATGCCATTTGTCAAAAAATATGAAACATTTTTGACATTAATGCCAATATTTCTTCATATCATTCAAAATGCTTATATTTCAAGAGCATATTTTATTGAGAAATTGACTGGCAAGCTAGATAAATGATGATTTTAAGTACCTTTGCCTGAATTAACTCTGTATCACTATGTAAATCATAATTTTAAAAGAACATTTACTTTTATTAAAAGTATGATATAGACAATATAAATGTGCTGTAGATTAATATGTAGTTATAAATCACCTAGAATGAGTATGGTTTCATGAAGTATATAAAACAGAGTGAAGTTGTGTCTGGTAGCTATGAAGTGAGTAACTGTTTCTTCTGATGTTATCCCCAAGGTGTTTATTTTAAATGAATGTTTAATGACAGAATGGAATTCCATTTCTTCATTGAAAATTTTTGTTGGGGCAGAAGATCAGAAGTACATAGTTGCAGCACAATACTTTTACTCTCATTTTCAGGTCAGTGTGGACAAGTTTGAGTAATAGGTTACAGAATCTTCAGTCTCTTCTATGGACTTTGTTTTTGTCTAACACCATGTGCAATCTGACCAGTACATGAGAAAATGTAAATGAGTAAGATCCAGTGAGAAATGAGAAAGATTTCTTATACTGGGTTTCCAAAAGTTGTAGACCACAATAATGTGTGATGAGAAAAGAGATTATGTACATAATTTTTTGGACTAGTTTTCAGAAAAAAACCTCTAACCCCCAACCCAAGTCCCCTACTTTTTTGTGGAAATAGAGCATATGAATGAATATATATTTCCAGTGAAAACAGATGTTTTCTTCTGTTGTTATGATGTTTTTGTGGACTCCTGAAGATTAAATAAAAGTGTGCAATTTTTGAGCCCATGTTGCAGAAGCTCATGTATGTAATTGAAATTCAGAACTGCAAGGCAAGAAAATGGGTTGTAATGGTTAGGGAAGTGGAAAGCCACCACAGGAAACAGGATTCTGTTTCTGTCTGTGCTGCTTTTTCTGTGATGATTTCTGTGATAGACAGCTCACAAAAATCAAATTGCTCACAGATGTTAACTGATTACATTTTCCTAATTACTGAGAGACCTAGATTCCCACATATACAGAACCTTGAGTGTAAGCATTTGGATAGAGTTGTACAAAGTGGCAGAGATATTAAGGGGGCTGCAGTGTCTCATTAGCATGGCCTGGTGCGGCAACTCTGTGAATGATGTAATGGAGGGACATAGCGCACAGTTGTGTGTGAAGCTGATTGTAACTGCACAGTAATGTATTATATCATAGAGAGTACCCACAGAAATCATGTCCTTGATATTTGAATTTGTGCACCCATATATTAATTCTATTAATTTAATTATATTAATTAATTTTGATATTAGCGTCCATGTCTCAATTCCCAACACATAAAATGGGGACATTGCCATACTTCATTCCTTGCATAACAAAGAAACTCTAGAGTTGTATATTCAGTGATTTTGAACAGAAATTTTGCACAACTGTTCACTCATGGGGAGAAAAGATAGATGATCTTATGGATTTGAATTCATGTGAGCAATTCCTGTGGAACCACAGTTATGTTGCCTTCTAACTGGCATTTCTTTTGAGTGTTTTCTTTATATTCTCATTGCTCTCTTCTGTTTTTGTGTTCTGAACTTTTTTAGTGGTGTATATTTCTATTTAAGCTGAAAACTTGAGTAATATTAACACTTTTTGAGACTTTTGCATGGAAGATACTACTTTGGGCCACAGAATTATAATTATTAGTGTTGGTCTACATCACCTTACTGACATTGATCATTTGCTTCATTTTATATTTTCAACAGGGATAACTGACAAAAAAAAAATTGTTTTATCCTGACTACATACTTACAGCAGACAACTGCTGTAAACTAGATGTTAAAATAGATTGCTTTTGTTTTTATATAATTCTTTATATATCTTGCAGTTGAGTACTTTACAAAGTTTTACTTCTCATGTTTTCATATGTTTGGTTCATGAAGAATTTTTGCTTGCTACGTCTGCCCGTCTGCAGATCTTGGTATTCTGCTTGTAGCCCAAATACGATGTGCAGGTCATTCATTGCCATATCCTGCTACAGATTTTCAGGATGTGTGATCCCTGTTGTACATCCTGTAAGAACAACTGTTTCGTGAATGATGTTAAGCTCAAAAAAAGAAAGGGGTATCAAACTGACATCAGTAATGGTCAGGATCTTCAATGTAAGATAATATGTAAAACAAAAAACAAAACAAAACACACACACACACACACACACACACACACACCCTTAATTTCCAGTGTAGGCCTATAATACAAACTTCTGCTCTGGTCTAGGGATTTGCTTTTATACCAGCTTTGGTGCTGTGCCATAAAGGAATTAAAGCCCACAAAAATGTGGTGATTGATGCAACTCCCGGACAGCGTCTACAACTAGGTAACATTTCCGTGCTGCTCATTATCTCTTTACATTGGGTAATATACAGAAAAGAAATCATACGATAGAGACCCTTTCTTGACTATAAAATATATAGGGTGCTATCGACCCTATATTTTCACTAACACTCCTGTTAATTGAGAAACAACAGGTGCTTTGGTTAGTCTGGAGCCACACACAGGCTGATTGCCTCATGAGTATATTCGTGCCGATTACTGACAAGATTGTATGCTGCTGAGTTCATCTTTCTTCTCCTTTGGTGGGTGTTTTTCTGTCCAGTAGTCTCATTTCATAAAAATCATAGGATGTTGTTTTTGAGTCTTCAATGTATCTTTCTAGTATATTGCAACTGGCAATGAGGAAATGTTATGTGAAGGTGATGGGCAGGCAGACATGCTTGTTTCCTTACAAGAACAAACTAGAATTTTATTAAACTACTCTTTGTTTTGTTTTGTTTTGCAGATCAGGCTTATGTTAGCAAACATCATTTTGTGTACTTTCAACCTGATTGAATGGAATATTGGATCATAATGCAGGGTTTTAAAGTGTGTATTTTACTTGCTTCTCCATCAATTTATCATGCATCTCTCAGAAAAAGTAAAAATACCTATTCATCTTTGTTTGTATGCTCTGATTCAAAGTTATTTTTCTCTAATTTTCAATATGAAAATCCCAAATGAAGAGAAAAAAATAGATTTTTAACATTTGATTTATTTCTCTGATTCTACTGTTTGACAAATAGCACATTCATATAAGCACAAACCTAACCTTCAGCCTGTTCTTAGACAGAAGATATCAGTTTAAGGGAAGAGCTCTAAATTCATGAGGTGGATCATAATTATAATAAAAATGAAATACACTACAGATACGCACACTGTGGAACACATGCTGAGTTGCTATAATGGATATCAGTATGATTTTAGTCTGAGTTGACACCAGTCATGTAACTCAGTATGTTTTACTAGTGAGTAACACAGACCATTCCAAGGGAAAGGTAATAAAATCTTGGTATTATAAATCATCTATTTTTATAGTGTACTACAGAAAGAGCTATTAATATTTTAGAGTTTGAGTTTTTGGGGGGTTATTTCTTCTCTCTCTCTCTCTCTTCTATACCTCCCATGAGCTTCTGTGCAAAGATCAGAAGAGGCACTGGAGATATTAAAATAGCTTTTTTGTACACAAGCTATAGTTTGACAAAGATAAGTAAAATATTTTGAAATCTGGAAGGAAATCCTTTTGGAAATCRTTCAAAAGCTGGATTCCTCCCCTCTACTGTAGTAAAATTGCTCAATATTCCATTCAAAGCAAAGAGATAATATATTACTGCATCAACACAGAAACTTGGAAGCTTAAGGCATGCCTTCTATTCTATTCTTTCTTTTTTCTTTCTCTTCTCTTTTTGAGCACTAAGGAAGATAATAGCCGTCTTTCTGGGGTTAATCTACTTTGCTAATTGATTTGCCCTCAACTCAGCACCTCAAAACCACTCAGGATCTTAGCATGTCCCAATCTGCCAGGACATGTGTTAGTGCACAGATACAACTTCTGAGCAGCTTTTCACCATGTATTTATATCTAGCTTTACTCTATGCTAATGGTGTGAACGTATTCTATCACATAATCTGGCACCTCCAAAAAAATATAACAAAAGCACATCACTGGATCACTTTGGTGAAGTTTCGTTGGGTGAGTGAAGAGGTGAGCAGACAAATCTGAACTTCTGCCTGCACTCTAACTAACCAGTCCCAGACCAGTTCTGGCCTGGAACTTGCATAAATAAATTAGCATGTCATTGGCACTGAACTAATTGTCTCTTACAAGCATACTGGGCTTTTTAACGTGAGTACTATGTCCTCCTTTCAATCTGAGTTGCCTAAAAGCTGAGACATGGCAAAACTTTAACCTTTCAGCTTATTTTTAACCTTTTACAAGAAGATGTTTTTTGTCTCTCATTGCAAATCTAGTCCTTCAACAGCTGAGTATTGTTTCCATTCTTACATATGCTAATAAATAAAAGGCACAAGATAAGCTTTCAGGATACTAGAAGTGGGTAGTCAGAGGACAAGAAACCTTTTCAATGAGCAATTATTTCTATGTTTTGCCTAGGGCTCAGCCATATTTAAGAATGTTTATAGTCCAATAAGTTTCGTGTACTATATTTCTCCCTCATTTCTCAGTGGCTATCATCTTTCTGAATTCCTCTCATCATCTCTAAGGCATGTTACAGCTAGAAGAAATGTTGCTAAAATAATTCAGGTTTCCCTCTTTCCTAATATTCTTAGTGGTATTGATAACTATGGTCTGTTTTCTGGTCATGTTTCTAAAGGAGTTTGGGTGATTTTTGTTTATTTAAAATTCAATGATAATGCTAATGTCATTGCCAATTCTAATTGTTTAGCTGGAAAGGGCAAACATGATTTACATTAATTTTAACACCTTCATAACTAATTAGAATCTCAGTCTTGTGGCAATGTTTTTAGACATCCTTGCACTTTAAAGCAACAACAAAATATTGTTAGTCACTCTTTCAAGTGAAATTCTGCTCTGATTTATTGATACTATCAGGGCATTTAACAATCTGAAGCCTAATCAACCTCAGCCAAAGATTTCATACTCAGCATGGCTCAAAGCTCTTATTAAATGGCTTGCTAAAAAATATTGTGTGTCAGAAAGTTTTCTCTTCCTTCTTCCCTGTGACTCGATGTACAGCCAATTAATATTGGTGCATTGGTCAAGGATTTTAAAGATTAAAATCATATTTAATAAAGATCAGAAGAAGATGTGTAAAGAAGATCTGTGAATACAAATGTATGTAGATGATGCAAGATAGTTTCAGTGGCAATTAAGTTTTTGCTTATCAAACAACTTCAGTTGTCACAGTGTCTAATGAAGCTAATATTTCAAACTGTGTAAATGTCGGCCCTAGCAGAAAGTAAAATTGCCCTAGATGATCTCAGCTTCTGCACACTTACCCTATTTGAAACTTGGTACCACCTCTTGTGAACAAAATTGCAGGTATTGAGAAAAGAACTGAACTCACAGTGTAGGCATGAGTTTAATGATAAGTATTAGCATGATAATAGGAGAGGTGGTTGATGGGTAGAGAGAAATGCTAATGTGCAACAGGGGAAGGGAGAAGGGCTAGACGGTTGGCTCAGGGTGGAACGTAATTTGGAGGAACTGGAAGGAGTCTGGGTGACAACATAGCTGATGGGGCAAAAAAGGAGAAAGACTGCTTCTCATCCCCTCATTCTCCTCCTGTGTAGTGATGACCCTATTCTTTTGGAGGAGTTTGTATACGGACAAGGTATAAAATGACGCTGTCTAGCTATTATTTTCTGATACCAAGTCCTGCTCTCCCCCCTCCCTCCCAGAGATGGTGGAGACTGGGAGTCTCTGCTCCTACGGATGTCTCTGAGACCTGTTTCCCCCTCAGTGGTGCAGGCTGGGATTTAGGCAGCCTTAATTCATTTCTCTTGCATTGACCTCTCATGCAATCCTCTCAGGGTCGATTGCAAGCATGAAGAAAATATAACTTTCCCCAGGTGTTTCCCCAAGTTTCCTAGAACTTGCATCTGCTGCTGTTGTTTGCTAGACAGTAGGAGGGGGCTAGGAATCTTTTCCCTTTACGCGGTTTTCAGACAGCTCTACAGCAAAATCAGAAAACCTGAGGAAATAGGTATGAAGGAAGAAGCAGGTTCTATTTAATTTGCTGTGTGGTAAATAGCAACTGCAACTGAGGAAAGGCATGACTGAAGTGAGGAAAAAAGGGACTGCGTCCTCCAGGTATCAGAAAACAGGGAATTCCTGCCTAATGTCTAACAAACCCCACTGAAGTCAATTGCTGAGGAAGAACATCTTCTTTTCTCCTCCAGGGACTTATTAGATCTTCAGCTGTGTTTGGGAGTGATATACAGGGCTAATAACCCACTTAACATTCATTATGGCAGCCTAGCAATTAGGGGAACCCACTCTAACCCTAAACTGGCATCACCTATAGCTTTGCAACATCGCCTAGCTTGCTTAGAAGGCTGACAGAGTCCTGGTTAAATGCTGACTGAGCACAACCAGCAAGGTGGGGTTTTTTTTTCTTCTTCTTCTTATATAAATGGAAGAACTCCAATCTTTCCTTTGCTGTAAATAAGAAACTGAAATAGAACAGTGCTTACTTTGACAGGAGACTTTTATAGACACATGTTCAACAGTAACAAGGAACATTGCCTGGAGTAAATCCTTACAACWCATATAGTCTGTTATCTGTAACAGTTGCACCAAAAAATGTTATAAAAAAACGGAGAAAAATGAAGTAAGATTCAGGAACTTAAATAGTGTGTCATTTTCTGTTTTTTTTATTTGTCGCATGTATTTTCATTTCGGCATTTTGACATATAATCTTGTGTCTCCACACTATTCTCATTTCTGGCCATTTCTATCTTATTTATTTATTTATTTCACTAAAAAGAAGATGGCATTTAACTCCTGTTATCCCTCCTCAATACTAACCTTTTTCTTTATTGCTTCTTAATATTTTCTGCTCAGATACTCTCATGACATTCTGTCTTAGATTGCATGTTTTAACTGATGTCTCATTTCTGTGATTTATTTAATCTCTCCTCTGCTCATGCAAGCCTCAGGGCCTGTGCTCTGGTCTATRGGCTGCTCTGCTGATTGCCAAGTTTCTTCCAACCTCACACACTCTCTTACTAGTGCTGCTCTTAGTCTCTTTCCTTCCACCCTTTCTCCCTCCTTCTATTGTCTTCATTGTCTTGCATGCTTTTCTTTTTTTTCTTAGATACCATCCCAAATTTCTGTAGCTTCAGTCTTCAGAGAAAGTATGCTTTGATTAGTCTGTTTTTAAAGTTTCAACAGATGCTAAAAGTGGTCTCACTTCTTTTTTTGTATGGTTTTACTTTATTTTAATTTGCCAAATGTGGCTGTTTTCCTGAGGTGAGATATTCTCTGATGCACAGCTTGGGCATGCGTGTGTTGTGTGTGTGTCTATCTTGGTAAGTCCACCTCACTGATTTCACGAAAGGACAGAATTGATAGGAAGAGACTAGAAGGGGGCTTCATGTAAGAATGCTTATATGTAGCAGTATAGAAATATGAATGAAGGGAAAATTATGCAGAAACATAACAGTTTATATAATATTCAAATGGATCTCTGTTTTATAAAGAATAAGAATAAGAATATTTGCCTAGTGAAACTTACAGAAAAGCTCTCAGTGATTGTATCCCTTTGGGCATAGAAATTAAGTAAAGCTACTCAATCTAGGGAGTGTATGTATCTAACTTATCTTCCAAATATAATGTGACAATCATTCATAACAATTTTCCTCTTTAGGATAAGGAATTGCTGTGTGTGCTTTGTTAAACATTTTTTGAACTTGGGATGCTTGATTTGATATCTGTATATCTCTGGTCATCAACATATATGACTTAGTAAAGGGAATAATTTGGTTTAGCTGTTTCAAGTTGGTTTGATGAATAGTTGGTCTCTGGGTAACTTTTATCTGTTCTTAAAGACATTACTTTGATTTATCACTACTGAAGTGGGCATACATCCGCACACACATTGGAGAAAATTAATTTCTTTTTCACAAGGACTTGTACAACAAATTAAGGAAGAAGAAAAGCAGGCATATTTTGAAATATATCTCTAAGTGTTATTCATGAAATAATTTTAGTCATACTTCTAAATCTATTAGAAACAAATTATGCAATTACGTATTGACTACACAGATTATAGATCTCTTTTTCTATATCAGTCAATGGTGCATTGGCAACAGCTCAGTGACTTTTCTCTTGACCAGTGGAATTGTAACTGGTCCTGTGTAATAGACTTGGACACAAGCCAAAAATATTCTGCTTAAACAGAGTTATGCCTGTAAAATCAAAGACACTTCAGTGTTAACAGAAATAGCTTCCCATTCAGCTGCTTCATTTGGTGACTAGAATCTATAAATCTAATTGGTTGTGCAGAGCAGTTATTCTCCATTAGCATTAGTCATTTGTCTTATCCTGCACATTCCTCCGATATCCAACAAGAGTGAAACCTGCAAGACCTACTGTTTCTTCTCATTTTGCCCACAGACTCTAAATTCAAACTGGAGTCCTACTATTTAATGAGTTGTACAAAGAAATTGAGAGTCCTCTTCCTCAGAGCTCAGTGAATTTTCCACAAAGCTTTGAATAACTGGTGTATTATTTCCACTGGTATTGGACAGGCCAGGGATTTATTTGAAATCTAATTCTTAAACAGCAGATATACCCTGGAATTAAATGAGGGAAAAAATGGAAAAATAGAATAGTCTAAAGGACTAAAGAAAGTATGCACTTCATTCTTTGTTTTTCTTTCTCCATCTGATCAGCATCCTATTTACAGCTGTATCTAAAATGTAGCATTCCGCTTCCCAGTCATTGAGACAAACAGGATTTGTATTTCTGCTTTTTTTTTGTCGTGTGTTAGAACAGAAATCTTATGCTATTGCAGACACAGTTGTGCATATAATTTTGTCAATTATAAAGGAGAACTATAAGACCTTCTTGCCAGAAAAGATAATTATTTCAGAAAGAAAAATGTGTAACCGATTCATTGAATCCAGGTTATAGAACAAGTTGCTTGAATTCCCACCAGTTTGTTAGACTCAAAATGTTTTTGTGGGAAAAGGAAATAAACCACAAATGCACACCTAAGAGTTTACTGATAGTCAAATTAAAGTCTTACTTGTCTAACCAAAAAATTATTACTAGCTCAGTTACAGTGATAACACTCCTAGTTCAAATTATATAAAGTTAAAAAGAGACAAACACAAACTTTCTAGTACCTACCCCTTTCTCTTGTATCATGGTCATCCTGCTTAGGTGAAAGGCTTCAGTCTGGGAGTGTTTACCCAGTCATCAGCATCTCAAGTCCTTCACTGAGAGGAGTATGTTGAGGGTTTCTCCTCCTCACTGTAGGATATGCTTGGGGTCATTTTTATATATTTGCTAACATACTGTGTACGTTGTTCTTTCTTCATTGATCTGCAATCCACATTATATCTGAACTTACCATCTGTGATGTTTCACACATGAAACTGATGTGACAAAGCTCCCAAGTGTGCCTTCCTTTGGCCATTAATTGACTGCTGTTGAGCTGCTCATAGACCTGCGGCTTCCAGTATCAGTACTTTTTTTTTTTTTTTTTTTNCTTCAGTGCATGTTGAGATGAAAATTGGCCAGTTCTCAGCCCAGGATTTGGCAAACAGACTGAACTACAAGCTGACCGATTTTAAACCAAAGGGGAAGATTGCGTTCTTTCATTAACCTGTAGAAACGGTGATGTGTACCTGGATTCAGGGGCAGAATGTGCAGATTTAGGCATGTGGATGAGAGGATAGCAGTGGGGGTCATTTACCTTAAATTTAGCAAGGCTTTCAATGCAGTCTCCCACAATTTTTGGAGGGAGACAGCCAAATTCTTTTCCTTTCCAACCTGAATTTTCCTGTGATTCCTATCATTTACTGTCAGAAGGAATGAAATTAAATTTGTATTTGCAGAAAACTGTGGAATTAAATATTTATTTATTTTTTCAGCCAGATTCAGAATTACATCCTTAAAATGTTTGTATAGAGAGATATCCACCAACATAGATCGGTTCCACGGTATTCTAGTTATAGTCACCAAAATATACTATTTAAGGCGTGATGATGATTTTTATACTGACTTTTATCACTTAAGGGTGAGCTAATTAAAAGACATGTAAAATTCATAACAGTAGAGGTCAGTGAATATTCATAGCTCATTTAAAAAGCTCTTATGTTAGATAGTTCCTAAAATTGTTTGGCATGTAGAAACACCATGTAGCTCTTGCCTGTCTGGAACTTTCAATTACCTTTGAGTTTTTGTAGTGCTCTTGGGTGCTGCTTTTACTTAAAGCATTCTTGCCTGACAAACTGTTTGGAAGCAAGCACAGGTGATTCTACACACAGTTTTCAGAGATTGTTACAGTTTACTGGATTTAGAGAGCTAGAATAAATTATTCAGAAGCAATATTAAGATCTGTACCTGTAGAACATTTGCAGGCTGTGTATTCAGTTTGCCTGTGTCATCAATACTGCAGAATCAAGCCACAATAATAACCACATTACTACTGGAATAACCAAGTAAATAATTGTAGCTTTGGATCAGTGCATTTAACAGTTCATATTTTGCAGTTTATAAATGGCAAACAGATTGGACTAAGGTGCAGATCTTGAAATACTTTGCTTGTGGGTAGGGTTTGTGTTGAAAAACAAATCAATTTTGTAAAATACATATGCAAAATTCTTAGTAAAACATACTTTATTTACACATGAAGAAGTCTTACTCAGCTTACACCCGGTCACAAGCAGCATGCAGGCAATTCCTTCATTCATGATTGTAGGTCATGGGCCAAAGTTGAGKTCATGGGTCCCAGCACTTAACTAGGAACAAATCTGCCTAGAACTGTGAAGTTTGGTTTCATGTTCCTTGCAGTTAAGCAAGCAGTAATTCCATCAGCAGAAACAAAACAAGTAAGCAACTTAAGCTTTTTGTTCAATGCCAAGATTTGCTCATATCTACTGAATGTTGCTTCAGAGATTTGTAGAAATTCTGTTGTTGGTTAATCTGTGTCCTAACAGTAAAGGCTAACTGTCCACATGCTGAAGTTTCCTATATGTTTTTGAGGCCTCATTTTTTTTGTATAGAGCATTTGTATGAGAGTTTTCCCTTCAAGAATTAAAGAGAACTTTATTAAAACAAGCGAAGTTGATAAGATAGGTAGATAATATTAGTACAAATAGACACAATATTTGTCTTGTGTATTAGGGGTGACATTTATAATTAATCCTCAGAACAAACAAACAAAATACCTTATACTACAGAAACAACATAGAAGTTGCTGTTGCAGAGGAGAGTATATTGTTGAGTAGACAGGTACTGTGCGATGTTGCTAATTTGTTAACTGTAGTTGCGAAGTGTACAGCTGCTTTTGTTTAAGAAGTCACACCTTTCTGTTTAGTTCTCTTTGTTTTAAACATCATAATTATTCAAAGACGAGTAGGTGAAAAAAAAGAGTTTGAGAAACACCAGTTGTAGGTTTAAGTCTAGGCTTCAAAATAGAGAGAGTTGATTTTCATCGTTACTCAAGAAACCAGTTGTTCAATTCCCAGTAGAAACAGGACTCCAATTAGGAGACTAATTTTAGTCCTTAGTTTCAGAAGTAGGATTCATTTTCCCTAACTGAGGGGTCTACAAGTTAGACACCTTAGGGTGTCTTGTAATGTACAGGAAAAGATATCTCCCAAGAGAGGAATGCATCTCATCCCGTGATGAGGTCTCTGTGATAGGTAAGACTAATTTCCCTTTGAAGATTTAAATGGCATCGAGGAGCTGATTTCCCTAAATTGCCTTGCTTGTTGTCCCTGCTGTTTTCATTGCAAAATTCCYGAAACAAATGGATTAGTGCTTTCATTTGCAGGTAATTACAGCTTGGTCTCTGCTTTATCCTCTGTTAGTCTCTTGCAGCTGGTTAGCCTCAGCTCATCATATTGAAGAAGTAAGAACTTTGGTGGTTTGCAGTGGTGTATGTCATCTTGAAAAGCTCAGCTTTGGGTTTCATGGTGGGAAAACTAAGCTTTCAATTCAAATAATGCCTCAAGGCTCAGAGCAGAAGTGAAACACATACACGTTTACTTACAGGCAGAGTATCAGTCACCTCTGGTGCCTGAAAGATCACCTTGTTAAACTCACTGCAGGTCCTCAACGCAGCCCTGTATATTCAGGTGTGCTGCCAGCAGTCCGACATCTGTTAAGGGAAGGATAGAAAAATGGCCCATCAGAAAAAGGTTAAGGAGTGCCAGCTGTAGTGACTAGAATCTGTGCTGAGGCTAAAACCACATATGTGGTGCTCATTCGGTGAGACTTGCAGTACAGCATCCACTACCATGTTCATTGGAGCAGCTGTCGCCTGGGAAAAYGCTGTTGTTGCTGAGGGACAGCGCTGGGTGGGGTTACCAGGGGCTGGCTGGCCAAGGGCGTTTCAGTCGGTGCTTTTCCTAGCATTGCATTTCTGCTGTCTGTGTGATCCAGTGTGCAAAATGATGCAGCTGGAAGGAAACTCATGAGCTGACACAGGAACTGAATTGGCAACACAAATTTCAGGAAATTACTCATTCCTGCCTGGCTCTGAAAAAAGTTATCAGTCACAAATGACAAAGGTCATATTGCTTTTCAGAGCATGTGCTGCAATGCAACACGTAATTAACATCTAGCTTTGCAGAGCTCTGGAGGTGTTTTTTGTTTTTTTTTTTTTTAACAGCTAGAAGAAGAGAAAAATTGGTGATTTCAGACTTGGTTTGTGAACCTGCATTCAGTTAGCATTTCTTGAGTCTCACCAGTCTCTTTATGTTAGTTATCCCTCTTTAAAAGCTCATGTAAAGTCTGGAAAGTAATAACCCCTTCCAGAGGTGTTACTGGAAACTTCTACCAGGTCCTTTGAGATCCTCTGTTAGAAGTTGCTGTATAGCTGCTGAGTGTCATCTGTCTTTTGATAAGAACACCTTAAATTATTCTAGGACACTTGAACAACAAGCTAAAAGAATACAAAAAATACTTCATTTTCTCTGCATTTGTACTCTGACATTTGCCTAAGTATTTGCCTCTTTGATTACTGGCTCAAGGATGAGATCTCCCCTGGAAGGTTTCTGCTTTACACCTGAAAAAAAAATTGTGATTTTTTTTAAGAGAAGTTCATTACTTCAGAGAAATCAGAATATCTGACTCACTAACTCAAATTATTATTTAATTAAAATTTTAATGTAAATTTTTATGTATGTGTACTATGGTCACATGAAATTGACCTTGAAGTCTTGACAGTCTAAGAGATCAAATGATTCAGACTGTTCATATTATTCTTGTTCTAGTAGTGTCTATAATTTACAGCAGTATCTATAACCTAAAATGTGGAAAAGTACGATGTCCTCCATGAAGCAAAATCAAAGGTTGGATATCTGCAGTCGAGTTTTCTGTGAAATTTGATGTCACTACTGAATTACACTAATGCTATGAATGATCATTCTGAATCACAGGTTTGTTGTTTTTGTTTTTGTTTTTTTGGAAGTACCCTCAAAACCAGTGCATTTAATTGATTGGAAAAACTGTTAAAGACTGTTAAATAAAAATAATTATATGTAATACACATTTCTAGTCACTATTAAATGACATATTATCTTGTGGCCATTTGGAGAAACAGATAATTCATTTTACATGTTTAAGTGTTCCAATTTGTTAATGTGCCATTCTTTGATAAAACTGCATTGAAGTTATTATTTTTCTTTCTTCTGCTCAATTGCTTATTACTTTTTGATACAGAATAATTTTACTATTTGTTGGCAATTGTGCTGGGAAAGAAAGTCTGTGTTTTCTTCTGCATTTAGTAAACATATGTGAATGTGCAATATTGTGTATATTAGGTATCTTTTCCTCTCTTCACAAATCCTGGAACCAAGGAAAGAGAATGTGTTTTACAACTCAATTTTACCATTTCAATGAATTGATACAGATTTTTACGTAAGAAAGCTCAGGTCAAAATGTGACTTTTAAGAATTTTCCTTTATCGCTCAAAAAAGTCAATCAAGTTGAAAATAATAATTTTTATGCATTACATTTTCACTGATGACTCCACTGCAGGCTCCAAAATTGGGCTTGTGATTTCACTCACAATTATCAGCCTTATGCTCCTACTCGCATTATCTTCTACTCTGGACTCTTTTGTTCATTTGCATGAGAAACCTTTTGCATTTCCACACCTTTCATGAACAAGGTATGCAGCAAAAAATAGTATTTCCTTATACAATATACCTGTGGTACTTTTCCTCTGGATTGGTAGAAGCTTCCTATTGGTGGCCTTTGCAAATACAGTGGTGCTTTTTTTTCTTCAGGTTACCTTCTTTACACTTCTTTCTTTAACTGGTAACAGAATATAAACTTCCCCATAAATTCTTTCCTTTTTGTCAACTACTGATTTAATGAAAAATATTAGTAAAAGTACGACAAGTAATAAGTTTTCTGAAGTGCATAGAATGTAAAACAAAGAGGTGTCTGAGAGTATTTGTTTCCCTGTATCTAATTCCATACAGCTAATGCTACTGTGGCATTACCCTGATGAAAATGAAATCTAATTTTGATCTGTAACTTGCAGTGTTTGGTAATTTATCTTTGGGAATTTCATTATTTGCTTTCAGTCTCAACTCTAAGTGTTTGGAAAATTTATAGAGACAATAGAAAACAATCTGAAATACTTGGGAGTATCTATGTTTTGCTGAGTTGCCACAAAGTATTTCAGGAAATGAATCTGTTACAGGAGCTGTTCTGGTCAAGTCAGTTGAAAACTCATGAAAACAAAATGCCAAAGTTAATTTCTTTCAATTGGTAAACTGTCTTTGTTACTAGAGGCTAGTTGTTTTCTGTGTGTTAGCAGAATCTGCCATTTCAAAATCCAAAGTTAATTTACTAAAATTTGCTAAAACAGTTTTTCTTCTTACGGTTTGCAGTTATGCTTCATAGAGGGACCTTTGTGGAAATTAAATAAAAAACAAAAAAAAMCCCAAACACATAGATTTTCCTGATGGCATTAAGTAAAATAAATGATTTATTGGATTATGAAGACACACAGATAGAATCTCAGGTTTTGGTATGCTTCTTGCATTTACAAAGTCTCTAAATTTAACACAAATAGTGGCTTTTTTTAGAAGATACACAGAAGCTTTTTAGAAGAGATATGTTGTTAAAATTTCCTTACAAAGTCTTGAATAGTTTTGTCTGTTAAGATTAGCCTTCAACATTGCATAGTATTTCATATATTAAAATCRGTCCAAGTCAGCCAATTTATGCCTGACTGTTTTGAGATATCTCAAGCCCCTAGAATTTTGGGTGTTTAGATGGCCAACTTTAGGACCCATTCTTGTGTATCTAAATATAGGACTTTTGTTTATTTTAAGAAAAAAAATGAAGAAAATGCCCTTTTGCCAGAAAATGTGTTTATAGAAAATCTTTGTGCCTGAAGGGCAAGTAACTTCTCTTGAACTACTGTCTGCTTTTTGTTGCCTATTTACTTAGCATGCTGCTGAAGTTAAAGTAGCCTCAACTCTAGAATTGCCTTGAGAGCTTTCAGTGTGAGTGCTTACACAGATATGTATGCACGTGTTCAAAAATATATGACTAAATCCACTTAACTGATGAATTGTTAACAGTTGGCAGACTGTATGGGAGTACAATCTCTTCAAAAGGCTTCTCCAATTGATATTTAAGTGTGAATATTGATTGAACATCATATTTAAGGGTCATTCGTCAAGTAACTCTTCTGTAACAACTGTTGTGCTCACAACTGTGTGTGAATAAAGTATTAAAAAAATGAAAAAAAAATCTGTACAACTGTAAGTGATTTTGTTCATAGGCTGAAGTACATGATAATATGTAATATTTCTAATGCTCTATTGCTACTCAGCAGAAAATTTCTTATCCTCATTTGATGGGTGGTTCCAAACTTACATTACATATTTTGTGCCTAATATGTAAGGATAAGAATGAGTTTCCTTATGGATTTTCATATGATGCTTTATCTTCCCTTTATTTCAACAGATATCAGTTAATTAGCTTTCATATATTGTGAATATTATCTCATAATATTCTGAGAAAAAAATATTAAGGGATAGGAATAGAGGAACTAGGTGAGTAAGAACAAACCTCTCAAAATACTGCTGTTTTCTGGCATGTCAATCTTTTTTTTTTTTTTCCTATCCTTAGAATATATGACCTGTTTTTTATTATAGTTATAGGTTTGAAATCATTTTCTTATTTTCAGTCTTGTGAAGCAATGCAGCAATAATGCAAGTAGAGAGTCATTACAAAGTCATTCTCTTCCTGCTCCCCAAGGTATTCTTTCAGTCGGTGAGAAACAATCCATGAACTATCTCAGCCTTGTTTCATTCTATGCACAGGGACAAGGCTTCTGTATAAAATACATACACATAAAATATATACTATATATACAGTATATCATAATTTAATCCAATATAGTTTACATCTTAAAGTACATGTCTAATAGTTTCATAAAAAAGAGCATTCTATTGTGCTGGTCAGTCCAACAAATATGTTAATGACCAATAAAAACATCATCTGAGCAGAATATTATCAATGAAATGGAAAGTTTTCCAGTAAAAATGAAATGGAACATAACCTAATCTGATATAGATTTTCCATTTTCCATGAATGAAAGAAAAATCTATAGCTCACATAGCACAACTGGAATATGGCATTATTGTAAATGTAAATAGGCTTAAATCACTCTTTCAGTTGATGCCACCACCTCTGCTGCTTCAGTTCCTGCCCAAGTGGCAAGCTGAGCAGACTAGACTTTATTAGGAGATTTGAGAAGACTTCAAGGACAGGGAAAAAAGGATTAGCAGCTGGAACACCATCATTGTTTTACAAGATGAAGTAAAGAAAATATCATGCTTTTTACCTGAAGAATAACAGGAGATATTCTGAATAAAACATCAAATGAAGTAGAACTTTGGAGAACAGAAGTAGCAAGTTTTTTTTCTTTCTGCTCAAAGAAAAGTAGTCTTAGAGAAGGGGATTATTTTACTTGAGCATGACTTTATATGTTTTCAACACATATCTTTATGCTCAGCAGAATTCAGTCAGGAGATCTGACTAGAGAAGGGCATATGTGTATACTCTCCTGTTCCTTATTTGAAAACATAAAACAAAGAGTGAGTATTCTATTTCTTTGAAGTCCCCCCAAGGTCATTCAAGTAGGATGCTTTAAAAATGGCAAAAAATAATATTTCCTTAATGGGAAAAAAGTGAGAAGAATTAAAATATTTAAACTCAAATTTTGGTATTGATTATAATCATTTATATTCAAAATAAATTCAATTACTAAACACAGTTGTGTACTTTGAATTTTCTCTGACATTAATGAAGAGAAGACCTCATTTTTTCAGGTCTAATGGTAGTTCTGTAAACTGCAAGTTCCTGACACAGAGTTTATTCCAGTTCAATATTTAAAGCTCAAAATAACTAAAGATAGTTTGTTTAATTAAGAAGATGACATTTCAGAAAAAAAAGAAAAATATTTTAAAACATTAAAAGCAATTTTAAAAAAGTGGTACTGTAGCTTTGTCTGTACAACCCTGTGTTCAAGTGAAGCTCCTTATTAAATTCTCAGGGTAAATCTCTGGCTCAGCAGTCATCAGCATTCTAGGGAACTGTCTGTATGATATATATTTTAGCAAAGGATAATCTTACTGCCTTGGGTCCACCATGTTCTGTATTACCATTCATACCCAGTATGGAAAATATGCATGAGAGAGAGACACAGCTCTTCAGCTTTCGATGTGATTGAACATGTGACAATGTATTATGTTGGTTCATATGGAGTAAAGTTAGACAGTAATCTGTATATTTATGTGGAGAGATTTAAAAATGAGGTATGCTGCTTCTTTTTTCATCTTTTCATAAAAACATCCTTTTTTTTAATTTTTCAAAATCTGAAATATAAGAGTACAGTTAAGATGCTTTAAGTAATCATGACAGACTTGAAGTCTCAAGAATAAATCCATAAACAGACATGTTTAAAGATGTTAAAGACAATGTTCAAAGACTGTATATTGCAGGCTGAAGCTTTAGAGATATTTAGAGCATAAAGTGTGTATATTCTCTAGTTCTTTAGGTTATTCACCTATTGTGTTTTTTGTCCTCTTTAAGAATTAGACTCCAACTAAATCTCTAGCATTTCCCATACCAGTGGTGGAAATAACAAACCGAGTTTCTTTCTTAGAGGAGACTTAAAGATGGAGTTCAAACCCTTAAATGAAATGTGAGAAACAGATTGAGCTCTGAGGGAAGGCACCATTGACTTGTTTGTACAACACACGAAATAGTAGGACCCACCGTCTATAGACACAACAATAAGAATTAGCAAGTCTTGTAGGTTTTAATCTGGCTGGACATTAGAGGAAGTGCAGAATCAATCCTATGGCTAATGCTAATGGAGAATAACTGTCCTGCACAACCTATTATAGAGTCTAATCACCAGATGAAGTAATTGAATATAGAGCTACTGGTATTAATGCTGAAGTGTCTTTCATTTGACAGGCATACCCCGTTTAACCAGAATATTTTTGCTTGTGTCCAAATCTATTACGCAGGACTGGCTACATGTCCACCCATCAAAAGAGTAGACCCATTGAGCTATTGCCATATGTACAATCAACTGATAGAGGAAAAAGATATCTATAATCTCTGCAGTCAATACATAATTGTATAACCTGATTTGTTTTGGAAAAAAAGTATTCTTATATGCYATTTTATTGTTATTATTGAAAATCTTTCTGCCTAGAAAGCATTCTTTTTCCATAATAATAAGATCTGGACTAATAATGATTCTTGGATTAGACTGCTAAGACTTCAATTATACTAATAATAAGAGTGTTTCCTCTTTGCACATAARGTTTTTGAGTGAAACTGTAGGCTTTTGCTGTTTTTTTCATTTTTTTGTTGAAGGGACTACTGTAATTGATTTTAGAATAAGTTTTACAGTGCCAATGTTATTGTTCATAGGCTTTTAAGGGATTCGCGTGACTTTTAGTATCAGTGATTCTGACATTATAAATTTTAACAGAAGTGTCGAATTCTTTGAGTACTTAGAAAACATCCATTTTTCCATCAGGAAGAAACAGATATTAATCAGGCAAATCTAGCAAAGGGAAAAGAACAAGAACATCAATGAATGCTAGCCAGCTTTCATGTCAGTAGAAATTAGCATATTTTCCATCTCATCTTCATTACCTCATCTAAGTTTTGGACAGGCTATTTATTGACCTAAAGTGTGCAAAATAAAATTATGCCCAGAAATAGCTGCCTTAATCTCAAGAATGAAAATTCAGGTGACTTCCAATTTAAATACCAAACTATTAACTGTGATTTTTATCTCTAATCTTTAAAATAAGAAAATGTGATCCATGTTGGAAAGCAAAGATTACTATAAATCAGATAGGAAAAGAGGCAATGGTCACAGGTTGCAATAAGAGAAAGTCCAAATAAATGTTAGGAAAGGAATTTTCATGATACAAGTAGTCAAACACCAGAACAGGTTGCCCAGAGGGGCTGTGGAGTCTCCAGCCCTGGAGGTATTCGAACTTTGACTGGACATGGCCCTGAGGAGCATGTTCTAAGTTGGTCCTGACAAGGGGGTGGATCAGACATCCTTTGGGGGCCCCTGTAATCTTAATTATTCTATGATTCTGTGATCCTGAGGTAATGCTGTTTCTCCTTGGAAGGTACTTGTGAAGAGTAAGGCATCTTGAAACAGAGATCCACAAAATCTGATCTCAGAAGCAGCTGAGAGGAAATGGTAATCACTGCAGGTCACTCTCCTGCATGAATCCCGAACTAGGGTCACAGGTGGTTGTCACCATCCCATTAGGACCCACAGGCCAGCACCATCTCCTAATAATAATTGCCTAGGATCATTCTGTCAAAGAGACAAGCTCATTCTTTTTCATTTTTTGAAAGCAGCCTCAAAAGAGATGATAACAGCCATGCTACATCAGAATCATATACTTAAAAGACCTTAATGATGATGTTATAGCCAATGTATGGGAAGTCTGGGTTCAGTCTGCACTAACAAGTTAGCAAGATTTATTTCCTGAAGCATAGAAAATTATTGTCGTAACTGACGCAGTAAGAGATGGAGTGGCAATTTGCTGCAGGAAGTTAACCATGTAAAGGAACAATTTYGGAGTGTGGTGAAGGAACATTATTTTCCACTGTGATCTGATAACACTCAAAATATGATTTAAGACTTTTTTTTTAATGTTAACTGCTTGGAACACATCTCACAATATTTATTGTCAAAGCTGCGACAGTATGGCAACACACAATGCTTGTCAAATGCAACCAACAAAGTCCTGGACCAAATTCTATGATATTCATCCTTCCCCTCATAAATTTTCCAAAAAAAACTTTCTAGTGTCTATCCATTTAAATTTGACGGAGCCAACCCACTGTAGACATCACATGGGGAGTCCTGGCTTCAGTCTGTGTTTCATACTTTGTTTTGCATTTCTTATTTCCAAGAAAGTGACATTTTCCAATATTCTTTAGAAAAGCTACTTCAGGCAGAATGACAGTTCTGAGTCTGGTTCAGCACCTAGAAGTATGGAGAGAGGAGAGGAGAATCCTGAAAAACGCGATTTTGAAGTGGCCTTGTCAAGTAAGTTTTATAGTTTTATTTTTCTGTTGAAGTATTTGTTCAGTAATAGCCTCCTAGAACATAAAATCTAACTATTTTTTTTGCCAGTATACTGCTACTTCATTTAGTAGATACAGTTTTATTATAGAAAGCAGTGCAAAAAATACCATACTATTCCCTTTCTTGTGCTGAAGCTGATGTGAATTTTTCTGTATATTTCAGTGAAAAAAGGTTCAAATCCATAGTCTTTTTAATTGATTAATTTCACAGCAACATTAGCTTCATAATGGAATATTTCATAAGCTTTCATAGCCTCATAAGCAGCCTTTTCCCCTGACAGTAGTTCCAGCTTTAAAAAAAGAAAAGAAAAAACAACCCTCACTTGCACAGTCTGAGTTACCACAGTTCCCTCCTCTCGTGCAGTGCAGAACAGAGCACACTCCCGATTCCCCTTTTTACCCTTCAGGTCTGAGTTCAAYGGAACAGCTAATCCAGGTTGCAAATACAGGCTTTGATTTGGGTCTCAAATGTTAAGGCAGGGGTGATCTTTGGCAAGAAAGATATTTGGATTGTGGTAGATTTCTATAACTCCTCCATTCCAGCTTTGTATCTCTTTAAGCATGAATCTCTTCCTAGGTAAGCTTTAAAAGTCCAGAACAAGACTTTCAGGAGTAAGTACCTTTTGGGCAACCTTTATTTTGATTAAGAAAGATTAAGAAGGGACTCCATATTTTCTAAAGCTACAGTAAGATTTCTCAGGCTAAATACTGCCAGACTTTGAAGCCCAAACTTGTGTGTGCCACAATACTTTTTTTTTTCTGTCCAAAACTTCGATAGATACTATTTAAACAGTAAAATGTGCATATTTAGATACAAAATAAGTAATAAGAATTTTTTTTTTCTTATTTGTTGCATCCAGTACTGAAAAAATAATAAAAACATCATTATTTAGTGTTATGAGGAGGAATAACAATTAGTCAAGTTCACAGGACAGAAATGTTTTCTTTAGTTGCTGTATTCCAGGTACCAAAAGTTCTCCATCTCCTTTTATCCTCTTGTTATATTTAGAGACAAATATGAATATCTAAAAGATGCAGTAAAAAAAAGCATGTAATTGTGGGAAGGGTGGGTATCCTGTGTTGAAGAATACATTTTTATTTGTATTTAATACTTGCCATTAATTTCACAGTGCAGGAGGGTTAATTATTTCTGTAGAAGTGTCAGTTTTAATATAAAAGAGCAATGAGCCTGCAACAAAAATGTGTTCAACAATGTTGACAGAAAGAGAAATTGTTACAGTAGTTCTCTAATCAGGAATGCTATGTAGGCTTTTCTGGGCACAAAATGAGAGAAGTCAGATTTTCTCCTCTTTTTGACAGACTTTGAGCAGAATGTATCATTTGTCTAACACTTCTTTCATCCTTTGATTTTAGTGTCAAGACTGTAAGATATTCCAATAGAATGGTTTTCATCAAGTATTTATAATTTATATAACTTAGGACATTCAGACCCAATTTTTCAAGGATTTCTAGATGCTACTGATATACAAATAAATAATTGTCCTAGATCTTTTTAATTTTGAGGAGTCCTCAGGACAAAAAGACAAGGGAAGACAAGGCATGTGTCTCTAGTAAACAATATCAGAAGCATATAAAAATACATGCAAATTTTCATTTAGGAGATGCTTCAGCAAAAGTCATAGCAAATAATTTGTAAAAAAGAAATGTGCCATAATATTCAAATTTGAATTCTGCGGCAATGGCTAGAACTTCAAAAATTTCCCATTGGGCTCTATCTTCAAAATGTTTTGAAGTTGCTTATTCTTTCTGAGACATTTTCACTGGATTTCTTATCAGTTACTTAATTGCTCAAAAACAGCCTCCTCAGTTTTCTTGGATATTACATATGGCAGAAGCGTAAGAGGGAAATATACTGCAATGAAGACCATACCACTTTAAGCCTGAGTAGAAAGTCCATTTCTAGCCTCTTTTTAAGCAGATAGATCTGTGAGGATGATCTGTGTCTATCTCATGTTTTTTGTCCCAGTCTTTGGTTGCAAGATGGAGATTCTGTTGTAAAATCCTCTCTCCTCTTGCTGTAGTTAGTGAATCTTCAGGAGCATGCCAAAGTTATTGATGGTTTTATTTCTAAATGTTCTGTGTTTTACAAAGTGAATTATCACATGCTTTGATTCTGCAGGTTGTGCAAGGTTGGAGGCAATGAACAAATATCTAACGTGATTTCTGTTGCCAGCACTTTTTTTTCCTGTTTGTTAACTAAAGAAATCATTAGTAACTGAATTGTGTAAAATGGAACACCTAAAGAAACCTGGCTGGAGGTTGCTTCTTTCCTCACTCTCTGCTAATCCTGTTTGTGCAGAAAAATTTGAGTTACGCCTACGGCTCCAATTGCTTAATGGTGAGTGGAATCTATTCGGAGGAAATGTAAAAGAAAGTTCACTTTTGAGGGTTGGAAACCACCAGGAAAAGTTAAAAGTTTTCTTTAACTCCCATGTTCTCTGTTGGCAAATGGCCTATGCTATCATGAGAAATGCAAAGAGCAGTGAAGCAATGACATGAAAAGGATGCATAAATGAAAAGTCCTCATAAGCCATTTTGTGATTTTGTGATTCTTATGTCAGTTATATCAGCTGAAAGGATAAGGTAAATTCGTTATCACACACCTGTTGTTTATTATTAGAAGATCTCTAGCTGTGGTTTAAAAAAAAACTGTCGTGATGAAACTTCGTTCCCCTTTGATTCAAGGTTAAATGCTTGTCTGCTGTCAGACAACTGGACTACATTGGTCAAAATATTTTGATTCCCTTAACTAGTTCTGAAACCAGAAATGTGGTTCCAGGGACAAAGCAATTGACCCCATAAAGCAGACTTGTGAGTGGAAAGGTTTGCTCACATTTGCACCATCAAGAGCACCTAGAACATCCTCAAGAAAAGGTGAAAATGAGAGAGGTTAACTAGTCCACAAAAGACGGGAATTCTGCACATGCTTGAAAGTTTCATACTCTCCAGTGTCTAGCTGAAGATAACTGACAAGAATCACGTGGTAACAGATCTCCAAAAAATGTAATAAAGATACTGAATTCCAGTTTTTCCCTTCTTTTACTGTCTCATGCTTTTATGTGGGGGCAACGTTTTAACACTTCCCTGGAAAGAAAAAACCCAAACAATACACAAACAAACAAAAAACTCTAAGCTGCCATTGAATTAATTACTACATTACTATTGCTACTGTGAATGATTTAATTGTCACCATTGTGTTAAGAGTCTGTTGAAAGGCTTTTGGTATGTAAAGGACTGAGGGGAAACTAATGAAACAACAGTGAGACTGAAAGAAGAAAAGTTCTAATTAGCGCTTGTATTGCAGTATTTCCTTGTTCTGTTATGGTGTTGAATTTGACAATTTATCTAAAACCACAATATTTATGTGGATAAAATGTGAATGCTCAGAGAGTTGTGCACTTTCTCCTGGCTTGCAGCTTTCTAAACAGTCTCCGTGTACTGCCTGAGGAAGATTTATCTCTACACGGACAGCATTTGGCATTACCACCCTCACTTGTGGTTTGGTAGCCAGCCCCTGCAGCACCTCTTAAACCTCTCACCACGCGTTTTGATAGGCAGGCGCTCCGAGTATAAAAGTCTGCCCTGCGTGAATGCTTGTTGGCTTCGCAGCGTCCTGCACAGGCCTGTTTACATAAGAATTACACTCGCTATCAGACAAGGTTTGAGATAAACTGTTCTATCAAGATAAGCAGTAAGCAGCAATTACAGCATTCAGAAATAAGGTTACAAAATGTTTAAAGAAAAAAAAAATTATCAGGATTTGCCTGAAAACCTCAGTTCATTACTGTCACCAAGTGTTACCTCCATCATTTTATTGTGCTCTGAAACCCCAGGTGCGTTCAGGCAGGCATTCTCCCTTGAAAATTAAATCTCTTTTGCTTTGATTACTCCTTCACCAAAAAATAAGTGTGTTCACTGGAGCTTTACACTGAAAAGAAATATATTATTTCTTAAGTTCTCTCTGGACAAGAATAAAGAACATTCATTCTTTCTRATATCAATTTTATCATTTGCTTTGAATACATGCTTACTATTTTCATAGTTGTCATTAATATAGTATTAATTTTGGCAGTAATTTGATCATTGTATTGTTCTGTTTTCTGTAAGCTTAGGAAAAAAAATTGAGCATATTAGCCTACTAACTAGACTTTTTTATTTGTATAAATTTAAAAAGATAGAAGCATATAAATAATCATATGTATCATCTGTAACTGATCAAATTGTAAAACAAGTCATGATCTCTCGAGCTAATAGTTAAGGCAGATAAGAAATTTGCAAACTATTTAGGTCTGTCTTTAAATTAATGTGTAAATCCTTCACATGGTCACTGTAGAACAGGTAATTTTCATTCCATCTGTTCTGGGTGTATGAATTAAAATAACGTACTTCAGTGTCGCAATACTATTCTCTTTTTCTCCATGGGAAAAGAGCAAACAATCAACTTTTAGTAACTCATAAGCACATTCATATTTGTAAGCTTAATTTTATGTGAAGTGCCTGCTATTTACTTTTCGATTATTGCAAATAAATTCTGGTTGTATTACACTTCTAAATGTAGTACTCTCATAGATGTTAAGTTAGTATCATCTCAAGTCTGTTTATTCACAAAATAAGTTCATACTGCTGTAGTGAAATATGAAACAGCCAATCATATATTTTCATCCTTGCTTCAGAACTCAGTCTAATTAGCAATACGAGCTGTTCTGAACATTTCATAGCTGCGACTCGGCTCTCTAAGTTTGTTCCCACTCATGTTAATGTGCTGTTTAGTCTCCCCCACTTCCAATGCTATCTGGGCACTAGGCTTTGAGGTACTATTCCACAAGTCCACAGAATACAGATGGGCTCGATTGCTACGAGAAAAATGGGACATAAGCCAGATATATTAGAGATCTGGGTGGTCACAAATACCAGGATATTTTCAATGAAATGTAAATGTCCTACATAAAAAATAAAATAAAAATGAATCCAATTTTTCCTGGCTTAAAAGATGAGAATGTTTATATAAACTATGTTTGGAACTATGTTTGGTATATTTGGAAGATGGCGGGTAACATACTGCTAATTCTTTATGTTTTTTATATAACGTGTAAACTAATGGGGGAAGGTACTAAAAATTGCAATGAACATTTCACCTGAATGATGCCTAACATTTTGGAAAATGAACTAGAGTGTCTAGAGTGAAAAGCAAAATAATCATGGCTTGAGCTAAAAAAAAGGCATAGGTGTCCCTCATTTACAGATTGATCATGACCGATTTACCAAGGGTAAATGCTTAACCAATCTGATAGCCTTCTCTGATGGAATGACTGGCTGGGTAGATGAGGGGAGAGCAGTGGATGTTGTCTACCTAGACTTCAGCAAGGCTTTTGACACTGTCTCCCATAACATCCTCATAGGTAAGCTCAGGAAGTGTGGGTTAGATGAGTGGACAGTGAGGTGGATTGAGAACTGGCTGAATGGCAGAGCTCAGAGAGTTGTGATCAGTGGCACAGAGTCTAGTTGGAGGCCTGTAGCTAGCGGTGTCCCCCAGGGGTCAGTACTGGGTCCAGTCTTGTTCAACTTCTTCATCAGTGACTTGGATGAAGGGACAGAGTGCACCCTCAGCAAGTTTGCTGATGATACAAAACTGGGAGGAGTGGCCGATACACCAGAGGGCTGTGCTGCCATTCAGAGAGACCTGGACAGGCTGGAGAGGTGGGCGGAGAGGAACCTCCTGAAGTTCAACAAAGGCAAGTGCAGGGTCCTGCACCTGGGGAGGAATAACCCCATGCACCAATACAGGTTGGGGGCTGACCTGCTGGAAAGCAGCTCTGCCGAGAAGGACCTGGGAGTGCTGGTGGACACCAAGTTGACCATGAGGCAGCAATGTGCCCTTGAGGCGAAGAAGGCCAATGGTCTCCTGGGCTGCATCAGGAAGAGTGTTGCCAGCAKGTCAAGGGAGGTGATCCTCCCCCTCTACTCAGCCCTGGTGAGGCCATATCTGGAGTGCTGCGTCCAGTTCTGGGCTCCCCAGTAAAAGAGGGAYGTGGMMATACTGGAGGGAGCCCAGCAGAGGGCTACAAAGATGATTAGGGGAGTGGAACATCTCTCTTATGAGGAAAGACTGAGAGAGCTGCGCCTGTTCAGCCTAGAGAAGAGAAGGCTGAGAGGAGATCTTATCAACGTGTACAAGTATCTGAAGGGAGGGTGTCGAGAGGATGGGACCAGACTCTTTTCAGTGGTGCCGAGCGACAGGACGCGAGGCAACGGGCACAAACTGAAACACAGACACTTCCATCTGAACATGAGGAAAAACTTTTTCACTGTGAGGGTGACAGAGCACTGGACCAGGTTGCCCAGAGAGGTTGTGGAGTCTCCTTCTCTGGAGATATTCAGAACCCGCCTGGACACAATCCTGTGCAACGTGCTCTAGGTGATCCTGCTTGAGCAGGGAGGTTGGGCTAGATGATCTCCAGAGATCCCTTCCAGCCTCCACCATTCTGTGATTCTCTGATTCTGTGATTTAAGAATTCATGGGTTATAGAGGGAACACAATATGAACCCTAAAACCCTAGATTAAGTTGAAATCTAGCAGGCAGGTCAATATTTATAAGAAACCTATGACCATGAATAGTTTCTGGGATTTATATCTGCTATCTAATTCATTGTGCTCCATTACTTCTGAGATATAGCCTTGTTATGGTCTTGTGGAAAACGGTACTTTAAGGATCTGGCATGAGCTGCATTCATCAGGTTATTACATTTTATAGTGGCTCATTTCATACCAAACCGTTCACTTTGAAATTCACACATTTCCCCTATGCTGACACCTGTAGAGGAAACAGGGCTGGAGCTCCCTCTTGCCTGCAGGTCCCACTGCAAGAGTCCACACTGCCGACCTGCTAGCAATCACATTCCTGTGGGTTTGGCCCGTGCCAAATGGCATTTGCTGAGACAACGCCCGGGCATGACTGGGGGAAGACCATAGGCCAGGGACTGCTCCCAGCTGGCAATATGGATAAGGTAAATCTGTCTTCGGTGGGAAGGGAGGGGTGACTGTAATCGTATGGATGCAATCCCAGTGTTGCTGTTGGGCATTTAGAAGTAAACAGGACGATCATTGGGTGGTGGAAATGATAACATTTAGTTTGCCTGCTTGTATGGACAACTGATGAAATTTGACTTGAACAAAGTCAAAATAAAATGTGCTACTGAAAGAAACAAAATTCTGACAACCACCATAAGTGAGACATAACCCTTAAGTTGCTAGTGTCCTGCCACATCATTTGGGAATTGACACCATCTGCATTTGTGAAACAAAGATGTTCAGCAATAGGTGTGAAGGCAAAAAGCCCCTAGGTAAGCACCGATCAAGACTTATGCAGCTGCATATTAGCAAATCAAGTCATAACAAGAGATACCAATTTAAACACAAGTAACTCTTGCTCAGACTTAAAATATGCTGTCATGGCTTCCACTGAAAATTAATAAAGTGGATATTTACTGAGTTAAAACATTCTTAAAATTCTGGAATTCTTTTAATATTGGAAAATTAAGAATGGTTTGTGCTAATGTGTAATTTTTCTCTCTTGAACAGTAAGAATGAAGGAAACTTAAAGGAAGAACCAAGAGTAACAGACTTTCCGAATATCTCTGAAACTGGTTGATTGTGGTAGATGATTCCAGTAGGATATGTATAAACTGCACGAACCACAGCATTTCCCTTACCCAGCTACCCAGGTACATGCTCTAGCTACATCCTGACCCTGAAAACCGAGAGCATTAACCAGCAGCTGGACTAGCAGGGGCAGATCCGTATGCTCTACCCGCAGCTTTTCAAAGTGACCCAGTGCAGGCCTTGTCTGATAGAGAGACCCGTGTGCTCACCTTCAAAATGACAAGTAAATTTTACTATATGCCCTAACATTTCCACTTCTACTTTGAAGTGTCCAAACTTTTCTTGATACTTTAGTTAAGTATCCAATTACTTTGAGAGGCTCATGATCTTACAAGACTGTTAGCAAGGGGACAGAGTGACCCCATGAACTCAGGAAGGTTTTCCAGTATTTCCTGTTTCTAACCTATATATATGGTTTTGTGGTTCACCTATGTAAAGTGCCATATTGCTTGTGAGAAAACTTTTCTTTCAGTATGAGGTGTGATCACTAATTTTTACCTGTTACCACACAGAAGATAGTGCTAATTTCACAGATATACTGCAAGCTGAAGCAGATGCTAAGCTCACTGAGTAAATTGTTCACTGTGATTTTTTTGTTGTTGTTGTTCAACTCTAATTAATAAATTTTCTGCTAGCAGGATATGTTTAATACACTTTAAAGTCACAGCTTGTGCTGAATTGTAGTCCCAGTTCTAGTTTCATTTGATAAAAGTATTTTCTTGTTTTACCTTCTCTCTGGGCGTTTTTTTTTCCCCCTGGTTTTCATAATAAAGTGTTTTTGTTTAATTGCAGTGCAAGAATGCCAAAAGTTTAGGAAGCTATTTCTGCTTCCTGTTGTTGGTGGTGGCTCATATTGATAAAACAGACTGTAGCGCGTTACAGCTCTACCTGCTGTTTCATTTTCTTTTTCATATAGAGGTACATAGCTGCTTTTTATTAAAGTATAAAAGATGATGCAGTATTGTTTTAGTTTTTTTTCAGTGATAGTCTATCTTTAGTGTGGCAATATGAAGTTCAAGATTTATTTCTCCTTATGTCCAAAGTCATACCTTCAAAAAGAACTAGCACAAGCAATGTACTAGAAAATGATAAATACTACAGCTTAATACTTTATTATTATTATTATTTTATTTTGTCCTTTTAAGAGCTATTGGTGCTGCTAGGCTTCCTGTTCACATAGACTAATGACAGAGATGTTCAAAAAGTGGCTTGGTGTGCTTCAGTTTCTGGGTAAATTACCAGCTTGAATAAATAGCTGTGTTTTAATTAGCACCATCTTTAAATGAAAGCAGTTTCTCCATGTTCCCAGCAGACGGCAGTAAAAATATAAGTAAAATTCAACACCCCCCCCCCCCAAAAAAAAAAAAAAACAACGGAGAGAGAAGGCTAACTTCTGAATGCAGTTAGAAAAAATATAAATTTGTTATAAGATGGAGGTCTGGATGAATCCTTAGCAATGAAGCAATCAGTCTTTATATTTTTTTTTGCATAATATATAAGAAGAAGCATTGCAACTGTTTGCTCCAGTCAAGATGTTTAGTGTGGGAGCTTTTAAATTGTATCACAGGTAGTAATTATCCAGATATTTCATTAGCTTTGTACTCACTTATTTTGTATATTAAAAATGATAAGTAGACAACAGCTTTAAACTGAATGCTGGTACCTTCTCTCTTGCCTTTTATTTTTTGGCCTTTTTTTTTCTTTGGACTTAATTTCAGTTTCTTTCACTGCAACATCTTACTTCTATTCATCCTTTTGACATAAGCCTGCATTATTGGAAGGTCACATTTTAAATTTTGGAGAGCTTTTTCTGRCCATAAAATGTAATCTGCCACATTAAGAAAAGATCATAGCAGATGGTACTGTGTGAGTTTTCTTTTTCACTTCATTATCAGTTATTTTTCTGAATTTTAGGAGACTATGTCAGGTTTTGATGGTCCCACTTTAATATTTATCAGGGCAGCAAGGGTACACTGTAGTTCCTGATACATGAGAAGAATTTATTTAAAATTGATTCTTTCTTTAATAAAAATGCTATCTGGTATTGGTAACCTTATCTTTTGGGTTTAATGAATCTAAAATTATTTCTTCCATGTTTTCCAAACCCCTAATGAGATAACCTAAATCAGTCCTTTTCTGGGCATGGAACGCTATGTTTGTGCAGAATTTCCTGTTTTCTTCATCACAGAGAAATGATTGCCCTTTTATTCCTCAGTTACTCTTCAGTGTTTGAATTTTTAGTGCTGAGCCATTTACAGGGCCCAAACAATGTTCTCACACCAGAGGAAATGCAGCATCTCTACCAGTTGTAGTAGATACCAGCCTTTTCTGAACCTCCCCCCCACCCCAACAGCAATCTGCAGAGCTATGAGAGCTCTTTTCTTCCTTGCTTTTTTCTCAATATCAAAACGTAATCACTGCAGAAGCTATGGGATTTAAGAGAATTATGAAGGAAGTCTTTGAAAATAAGTCTCCATTTTAGTAATCTCACAGCAGAGGGCCTGCTTGTTCTCCCCTTCCTATCAACTCAGAGCTAAACTAACTTCGGTTTTGAGTTATCAGTTTTGGGGAAACAGATAGGGTAATTTATGTGATTATAATGTTAAAAATAAATGACTTTAACCCATTTAGGAAGGCTGGAGTAGTAAAAAAAAGAGTGAAGGCAATGAAGGAAGAGTGAGAAGGGGAACTGCCTTMTAGAGGTCCATTATCTCTTTTAAAATTACTAATAACTCAGAACTGTAAAATCTTGATTCCTATGAGAAATAATAAAGCTACAGAGGAAGCAAATTCTGGAAGAGGCCTGTTACAGGCTATTTAATCAAATCAGGGAAGAGAGTGAAACTGCTCCTTAAACATTTAGCTGTAAAATGCACAATGAAACACTGTGCTATTATAGGCACAGCAGCCTGAGAGAGATTCTGGAGGCATGACCAGATAGTAGAAATAACATATGGTTTTTAAAACTTCAAAGGATTATTTTCTAGCAAAACAGGTATGGCATTCACAGAATCACAGAATGGTTGAGGTTGGAAGGGACCTCTGGAGATCATCTAGTCCAACCCCCCTGCTCAAGCAGGGTCACCTAGAGCACATTGCACAGGATTGCATCCAGGCGTGTTTTGAATATCTCCAGAGAAGGAGACTCCACCACCTCTCTGGGCAACCTGGTCCAGTGCTCTGTCACCCTCACAGTGAAAAAGTTTTTCCTCATGTTCAGATGGAAGTGTCTGTGTTTCAGTTTGTGCCCGTTGCCTCGCGTCCTGTCGCTCGGCACCACTGAAAAGAGTCTGGTCCCATCCTCTCGACACCCTCCCTTCAGATACTTGTACACGTTGATAAGATCTCCTCTCAGCCTTCTCTTCTCTAGGCTGAACAGGCGCAGCTCTCTCAGTCTTTCCTCATAAGAGAGATGCTCCAGKCCCCTAATCATCTTTGTAGCCCTTCGCTGGACTTGCTCCAGTAKTGCCACATCCCTCTTGTACTGGGGAGCCCAGAACTGGACGCAGTACTCCAGATGTGGCCTCAGCAGGGCTGAGTAGAGGGGGAGAATCACCTCCCTCGACCTGCTGGCAACACTCTTCCTGATGCAGCCCAGGAGACCATTGGCCTTCTTCGCCTCAAGGGCACATTGCTGCCTCATGGTCAACTTGGTGTCCACCAGCACTCCCAGGTCCTTCTCGGCAGAGCTGCTTTCCAGCAGGTCAGCCCCCAACCTGTATTGGTGCATGGGGTTATTCCTCCCCAGGTGCAGGACCCTGCACTTGCCTTTGTTGAACTTCAGGAGGTTCCTCTCCGCCCACCTCTCCAGCCTGTCCAGGTCTCTCTGAATGGCAGCACAGCCYTCTGGKGTATCGGCCACTCCTCCCAGTTYTGTRTCATCAGCARACTTGCTGAGGGTGCACTCTGTCCCTTCATCCAAGTCACTGATGAAGAAGTTGAACAAGACTGGACCCAGTACTGACCCCTGGGGGACACCGCTAGCTACAGGCCTCCAACTAGACTCTGTGCCACTGATCACAACTCTCTGAGCTCTGCCATTCAGCCAGTTCTCAATCCACCTCACTGTCCACTCATCTAACCCACACTTCCTGAGCTTGTCTATGAGGATTCTATGGGAGACAGTGTCGAAAGCCTTGCTGAAGTCTAGGTAGACAACATCCACTGCTCTCCCCTCATCTACCCAGCCAGTCATTCCATCAGAGAAGGCTATCAGATTGGTTAGGCATGATTTCCCCTTGGTGAAGCCATGCTGACTACTCCTGATCACCTTCTTGTCCTCCACATGCTTGGAGATGGCCTCCAGGATGAGCTGCTCCATCACCTTTCCAGGGATGCAGGTGAGGCTGACTGGCCTGTAGTTCCCTGGGTCCTCCTTCTTGCCCTTTTTGAAGACTGGGGTGACATTGGCTTTCTTCCAGTCCTCAGGCACCTCTCCTGTTCTCCATGACCTTTCAGAGATGATGGAGAGTGGCCTAGCAATAACGTCCGCCAGCTCCCTCAGCACTCGTGGGTGCATCCCATCAGGGCCCATGGATTTGTGGGTGTCAAGTTTGCTTAAATGATCTCTAACCCACTCCTCCTCCACCAAGGGAAAGTCTTCCTCTCTCCAGACTTTCTCTCTTGCCTCCAGGGTCTGGGATTCCTGAGGGCTGGCCTGAGCAGTAAAGACTGAAGCAAAGAAGGCATTCAGTAACTCTGCCTTCTCTGCATCCTTCGTCACCAGGGCACCCACCCCATTCAGCAAAGGCCCCACATTTTCCCTAGTCTTCCTCTTGCTGCTGATGTATTCGAAGAAGCCCTTCTTGCTGTCCTTGACCTCTCTCGCCAGATTTAATTCCAAACGGGCCTTAGCCTTCCTCGTCGCATTCAGCAATAAAGATGTCACTGTGGAAAGCAAAAGCGTATTCTATAAGCTGGAAGTTGCACATTTTCTGGAGGCTAGAGGAATCGTCACCTGGTTACATTCATAGACAGCAAAAAGAGGAAGTCCTAACCAGTAATATTTGGATGTACATGCTTAAATCCACAAAGGAGTTAGGATTAATGAAGACAGGTCAAATACAGTTCCCAAACAACGATGTGACTCCTTAGGTATCTAATGCCAGTGAGGTTCCACCAGTTCATACAGTTGTCTTCCAAATCATTCCCAGCTCGGTAGCACTAAGCAGCCTGATGTATCCCATCCATCTAAGTTTAGCTGGAAACTTCTACATAGGCATTCCCGACTGAGCCAGACCAGAAAGTGTGCTCAGAGTGATGGGAGCAATAAGAATAGCTCCTTTTACTAAAAATAACCAGTGGTGTTATTGACACTGCTTCCTTCTCCTCTTATGCAATAGCGGAAAGGTGATGACACCTGCCTGAATATGGAGAACCTGAATTCACCGCTCTCCTCAGCCAAGAGAAATTTAATCCCAAGTCTCCAGGAAAAAAAACACCTTTACACCAGTGTCACGTCCCAGAAAGGTGTCTGATGTAATAAATTCATCTATTACAAAGTAGGAACAGGATGGCCTGAGGAAGGGCTTAGCTGTGGCTGTGGTGTTCCTTATGTGTGTTCCTGGTAGGATACGCTGTGCTGTAGCTTGTTCTTATAAAGGCCCAGGTTACAGGTAACAGACACTGTATATTACTGATGTAACTCAGGGAAAAGGGAATTTTCAGGAGCGATTTGAAAGAAAGAGAATGGTTTGATAGACCAGACCAGGGAAAAATAACTTTGACATTGCAGAAAAGGAAACAATGTGAGCTGAAACAGGATGAAATTAAAGTTTCCAACTCAATTTTGATCATACATTGGTCATTATACATATCTTTTAAATGAAAAGAAATGGTAATCAAGGACTCATTGTGCTGTGGTCTCCGATTTGTAACATCTATAGCGGTTCTTTATTTGGAATGTGCTTCCTCCTCCTTTTGCTCCATGTTTTACTGCATCCATTGCAAGTTGCTCTTTAAGAATGATCTCATTCCTCAATGTGTGGCAGGCAAAGCTATTGGCTGAACAAGAATTGTTTTTATTGGTTAGGCAATATGAGCTTCACTTTATCTTAATAATTTCAGTGTCACTCAGGCAGTTTTAAAGCTTCTGTGCTTCTTAATGAACTGCTTTATATTTGGAATTTTCTCACCCAGTCATGGGTATTTCTCATTTTACTCAGCATAAAAGAAAGCTGCTACTGCTACAGAAGATACTAATAACATTTAAATATATAAATTGTTCTTGTCTATTCATGAATAATATTTGGACATATTCTTATTTGGTCATTTTCAAGCACTTTTTTATTCTTACAATGACTCTCACAGGTCACATGCTGCAAAATTCAGCTCTGCCCACTGCTAATTATTCTAGTCATTTACAGAACTTTTTACTGCAGACATTTTGCATACTGCAGACATATGGTTTGTAGTAACAAGAAAGGAAACAATTTAGCTCTGTAACTACTGCCTTTTTTAGATTTTGTGGAGTTCAAAGGAACATCATTTGCAGTCCTTTGCAAAGGGCACAAAAATGGAGAATGGTCCATTATATAAGTGCAGACCTTAACAATAGAAGCAACTATTTTTAGTTCTTTCTGTTTTGATGTGTTTCATGGTAGCTAATATTGAAAGCCATTCCTGCTCCACCATGCTGTTGAATATATATTTAAATCACACTTTACTAAAAAAAGATTTTGGAGTTAAAAAAAGAGGCAGCTTGTCTCAGAACTATTTGTGAACTCAAACTGAATCAAGTATTTTCAAGCAGAAAGCAATAAGGAATGAATGGAAAAATCTACAAAAGTAGATCATCTATCATTTTTCCTGTAGTGTAGCAGTTTTGGACACTCATCTATTCCATCTCAAAAGCRAGAATTCTGTGAATTTGCAGTTCAGTGTTTATCAAATGGTGGCGGTCTGTGGTCCAGATGCAAAGAGATTTGTCCCAACTTCACTAAGGTTTGAGACTTTATGTACTCCATCTCTATGGAAGATCTTGAGTTGTTTTCTATTCCCATTTCTTAATGAATAGTTCCAGCTGGCCTGCACTATTGCTAGCTTTAAAGGGAATATGTAGAATTTGTCCACTTCGTCCTATGTAGACTTCAACAGAACTATGAAATGGTGCTTGCAAAAACTGAGTAGTCATGCAATGTTTTTTGGGATGGAAAGTGTGCATGAGGTAGAGGGAGACCAAAGCATGTTGAAGTGGCACCTGTTTGTTAAATTTGCTCCATTTTGAATAAAGAATGAAACTTTAACTGCAGGACAAGAACCTTGTCTCTCTTTTGTGTCAATTCAGCTCTCCTTGTCTGCAGCTCAGTGAATTTTAGACCTTCCTCGCCAAGCTCAAAACCCCAAAGTGGCTGTAGTGATCTTATGTGAAAATGCCCTGTGACCTTATGGTTAAGGGGGACACTAAAGTTAAGAAACTGAGTAAGTAGTATATGTGGCCCAGGGACTTATAGCAAATTTCACCCCAAAGATGAAATTTTTGCATTATTTTTCCTCTCTATACTTTGCAGACATCCTCCTCTATTCTTGTTTTCACTAGCTTAGCTTAACTTTCTGTAATTGAAAACTACTGCAGAGCTCATATATATTTGAATGAAATCTTCATTTGTTCATTCATTTATTTTGTTGTAATGATACTATCCTAGGCAAGCATAGCACAGTGATATTACAGTTATTTATGAATATCTGCAAGAAAGCATCCATGTATATATTATCAATTTGTATATGCTCACTCCCTGCCAAGTAACACCAGGGAGTTTTCCTTTTGCAATAATTTTAACAGAGTATGAATTAGCCTGTCTCCTCCTCCTGTATGGTACATGGAATATGAAGAGTATCATGTTCACTAACCTCTCAGACATCCTGACTGATTTTCTGCATGGCAATTTTCCTATGCCTATTTATATCTTGCGTTCTCTAAATGCCTCTTTCCACCACTGAAAGGGCTATATTTCATCTTCTCACTCACATTCCAGCTGTTTGTGCAGTCTTTGAGAGGACACCTGAGAAGTGCCCCTGTGTTTCTCCTCATGGCCTCAGAGGAGGTKAAACTGAGGTCTCAAACTTCTGTTCCTTGCTGGAGTGAGCACTGAATTCCAAAGTCCAAGCAGTATCTTGTTGCTGTGTTAGTCTTCGTCACCTTTTCTGGATCATGTCAGGAAAGCTGAGATCACCAGAGCTCATGCAGCTTCCACAGACTATCATCCAATTGTTCAGGCTTGATCTTTGATGTAGATCCACTTGACCTAAGATTAAACACTATTAGACGGTAGTTTCCACCCTTCTACATGTACTACTGATTGTGTGGTAGCTTTCAGCTACTTTGAGTATCATCTTCATCAAGGGCAGCCTTCTGCTGTAACCAAGTTGAAATTGGTATGGCAATTAGCAGCTTTTGTTTTTTCTTCAAAAATGCATATAGAGTGGCACCAACAGGTACTGAATATCCAGGATTCTCTGTTCTGATTGCTGTTACTGTCAGTCAGACAGCTCAGCCCTCTGGGATCAATAGACAAGGAGGCCGTCTGCCAAAAGACAAAGGGTTTGCTTTCATCCTATCTGGTGAATCATGAAGTTTTGTTCCATCAGTAATAGCTGAAGTTGTTGGAGAGCATCTTGGCTTTCAGTACATCTCTCTCACTTAATTCTGGATGACTCCTTTGCCCTACTGGCAGCAGCAACGAATCCTTGTGCACATTGTTGCACAATGTGCTCCATGCAGCTGATGTGATACCCTGTTTGCTGACCTGGCTGCTCACTTGCACTGAATCTCCAAAGAAATGTAGACCTCATTAGAGGCTGAAAAGGGAGATCCTGCTTGGATTGAGGAAAGCTACTTGACTTAGCTTCTATGTTACTTCCTAATCTCCTGCCTCTGTACCACTTCAGAAGTCATTTGCATAAGACTGCCCCACTGGGTAATATCCTTCTAGCCACAGGTGATACAGAAACTGTACAAATGGAGACCTGAATCAAAGTATTTTATAGATGCTACTTCCTTATGTCCAGCTGAAACCTCCATTGGTGCTCCTTCCTCAGTCTGCGCAAACTAAACATTTTATCCCCATACTCAAGTTTTGAATGGTAACCCTGGCACACATCTTGCAAGCAGGTCAGGGACATGGGTTSACATCTTTTGATTTTACAATTGCACTCTGGGTAACAGTTATAGCCCATTTTTTTATTGTCATTTCAACTTTTTGATAACTGACTTGTGCAGGGTCTTTTGATTGCTTTCCATGCCATTCTGTCTTTGCTGTTCTTAATCTTCCTGTTGCTGCCAAGAATCTGTGTCTGGTTCCCACTCAGTCAATAAAGTTCAAAGTTTCCTGACCATTGAAAGCATATCTTCTAATAAATAGCTTCTATTGAATAGTTTTAACATGCTCATGAGGATCCCTGTCTGCTGAGTTTTGGCTCTTTGACCATCCACACTATTTAGTTTCTGTTATTCCTGAGGCATATGATCATTTGCTTGCTTGTCAAGCTTCATGCCAAACTTGATGTTTGCGAAGGGCTCCTCAGCTGCAGCTTCGCTGGGTTCGCTTGCCAGGTAATACTGGGTAGGGTCCATTTTACAGGTGCACAGCCAGAGACTGGCCATATACCCAGATAACCAGGACTCCTTTCTTCAGGAAGGACAACAGCAGAGACATGCTTCTTTCTCCTTCTTGCCAGTGAGAGTCCTCATATTTTCCCTGCATGGTGGGAAGCATACTGGACAGTCACTGGGTCACAACTGGGAGTCTTTGGAGGAACAGTCCCTCCCCATCAGCATTCACAATGCACAAAGTTTTATTCCTTTGTGAATTGCATGTATAGATGATAAGTAACTGCCACCATATATTTCAYCAAGTAAGTGAGGACCTCCTTTGTGAAGGAGGGATGATGAAGTGATGGATGTTAGATGTGCATTTCTGATAGAATCCCTTTCCATTTCAATACACCTCTTGGAAATTAATGACATAAGTCTTTTCTTATTTACATGAAAGTCAGCCTGCAGGTTTTCCTCCAATTGATTGGATCTCTGCTATTTCATACTCCAGGGTTCATAAGTTCCTGAAGAAAGCTTCTGCTAGTAGGAAGTAAAAGTGATGCTTAGGGTACTTATGAGATTCCCAGTGGTCTTCGTAATTTCATGTTCACTACTTCTTTTGTTTACAAAGGTGACTTTCATTGTGGCTTTTATGACAGCCAAAATAGTGGGAAAGATTCAGACCCCTGTGTCTGGTCACTCACATACTGTTTTATTCAAAGTTTTCCTCTGGAATCATCCTAAGTTTCTGCTCAAGTTGGTATCAGCATTTTCTCAGCCATGGTATTAGCTCTATTAGTTCTTCATGAAATCTTATGCTTCTAGGTCTGAGTCTGTCCTACATACCTCTGATGTCAGGAGGGACATTTTCCTTTTGGACGTCTCTTAGATGAGTTGTTTGTGCCTTGGGGAAGTTTCAGGATTCTGCTGTTTCCATGCAACATCTCTTCCAGTGGATCTCTGGCTGTACATGGACTTTTTATCAAACTGAGAACAATCAAACTTAATTTTTTAAAATAACTCTGGAAAATTCTGTAGTAGTGATGTGCAGAGGTCCTTTTTTTTGTGATGCTACATATAACCTTCACTAAGCACTACACCATTCTTCAGGTATACAAAGCTGACATCCCTTTGTAAGGTGGTGTTAGCCATTGTTATTCAATTAAGGGCCCACTGAGGCTCTTAACCAAGTGTTGCTAGCAGGACGAGTGTCTGGAGTGACCTATATCTGTATATGCATGGAGTCTCTTTTGAAGAAATAACATTACCTACTAAAAAACAGTATTCTTCAAGACATGTAGAGAAAAGGATATTCTTATTCCATCTGTGCTTTCTTTCTCTTTCCTTTCCTCAGAATCTCTTTCGGAGCAGGAATGATCTAGAGCATGACTTCTTCATCTGCTGTGTATCTCCTTTCTGTTTTCATGTACACAGCTACAAGTATATTCACCATAAGAATGTCCCTGTGCACCCCTTCAGGTGCATCTGATAGGGTGTCAAAAAATATATCAAACTAAAAAAGCATCTACCTTTTAAAAAGTAAGTTACTGGAAGGAAGCTTTGCTTGCCCTCTCCCACCAACTAAGCTGCTTTTGAAATGCAAATTGTTACTTTCTTTTTGGCTAATGAATAACATTCATTTGGAGGGCCGATGTGTTTATAAAATAGTTTGGGCAGTTCCTGGTAACATCACCGTGATTTTGTAGAACTCATCTAACCCTAACTGGCTATTCTGAATTTAAAACTACTATTAAGTACGAAATTAGAGAAAAACGATCATTACTTTCTGTTCATTCTCACATTCTTCTCCTACTGTGTTTTCTCAAATTATGTCCATGTTTCCTGTTTGCTAATATTAGGAAAATCACAGCTTTCCCCCTCTCACTTGAACTGTTGTGCAAATAAGTTGTAATCTAAACCAGGAAGTGCTAGCATTCTATTTTAAATTTAGAAAAATTAAATTATTGGAGTTGAAATAACATTTTTCTAATTGCTTCCTTAGATCATTTTAATTGTTCTAACTTTTTCCCCTCCCTAATATGACTAAATGTTTAAATGCTGAGCTAGCATCTTGCTTCTATTTCAGTGCTTCTCTATTAAAGTAAGTGTTGCTTTCCCAGTGATGATATATCTGTTGAATATTTCTACTGGAGTGCATTAGTGATTTTAGTATTTAGTATTTCTGTTATAGTCCAAGGAGATGATCTTAGACTTATTGAAATGGCTTCTTCTATATGGCAGAACTATTTAATTGCATGCATCCTCTTAAATACTCTAAACTGCGTTTGAAAAGTTATAGCAGGGAAGAAATAAAAAGAAACAGCTGAAAAAATTACATTAGTTTTTGCACCCTTATTTAATGTCCTATGTATGCCAAACATTTCTTTTAAGATTTTGCAAACAAACAACAATAAAATAGCAAGTATTTGTACTCTTTTTATTTTTAAAGTTGTTGCATTCATTTGCACAGACATGTCAAGCTATTTTTCTGATTTTTCTTGCCCCATCTGTGTCTCTCAACCTCTTCCCTTCCCCAAATCTGAAAAGTTAAGATAATTTCCATCTCTCCTGCTGTTGCATGCAAAGATGTCATCATATTTATGGTATAAAAAATATGTCTCTGCAGTCACATTCAGCTTTCATTTGCTGCTCATGAGCCAGTGCTACCACTCAGCAATGACCTGTTGAAAGCAATACAGGATTTGTGAGAACAAACGAACAGAGCACAAGAGGTGGATAACAAGCTCTAAAGATAAACTGTCTGGGACAGTACCATTCCCCAGATCCATCTAAATAATAACAGTCTCTGATAGTAATATACCAACTGGGTAGAAATATTTTGATAATAATTCTGTGAAGAACTTCCTATTAACCTGGTTTTTCAAATAAGTTAGGAAAACTATGTATTTTGTGTGCTTCATTTCCTCCTACTGTTACAGTGACTTGAAAATGTAATTGCTTGTGCAATGGCATATGCCAATGTGGTTATATGTATGCACAGCTTCTTGATTTGTGTGCAGAGCTTTCCCTTATTAGGCCTGTAAACCAAATGTGAAAAGTGTGTTCTGTTGCCTAGAAAATCAAAGGCTTGGTTCAGTATCAATTCTGTGTCAAGATTGACATATATGCACTGCTTTGTTTGTGCTGAAACCATGTATTAGTACTGAGTTCATAATACACTCAGTATACAGTTATCAATAGCTCTTCTCTTATAAATATTCTTCTTTTAAATAAATATTAATAGGATTTACAGATTAATTTCTTACTCCTTCCTTTTCTTATAAAATCTGTGTTAAAAATTGCAAGGTTAAAATTTCAAAATTTTTCAGAAATGAGTAGTAACGTGGGGTGTCTCCATTTTGCGGGGGGTGGGGGGGGTGTCTTCAGATTGCTTATTGTCCTATTTCCAGAAAAAAAATGAGCATCTTATGCTTTGAATGTTAAGATTTCTTACCGTGTCTTAAGCTGGGCACCTACGAACAAAAGCACCCAAACGGTTACTAATATCTGAAAATACAATCTTATGATTCTATTAGCTGAATTATTTTATACTAACTAGCCAGAAGAACTCTGGATAGCTATGATTTTATTTTCATAGGTTTTCTGGATAAATTACTGTTCTCTTTTTGAGGTATAATTTGTACCACAGGGTACCATGGGTATTTTAATAAATATGGGAACTATGGGAAACGATTTTATGTTTCTATTTCATAAAGAGCTCCGTCATCTTAATTAAAGTACTGAGAACTATCTAAATRTGAAATGAAAAGCCATCTTTTCAAAGATAGCAAACATGTTTTGTTTGTTCTGATATTTATTGATAGTCATGACTCTTAACTTCAATAGCATTTTTCCTTATGTTTTAAAGTATTGCTGTATATGAAAACAAGATGTTTGTGCAGAAATTTTCTTTCTTTCATTGTGGCAAAGCTCTTATAAAAAGCCTTCAACTAAAGCCAGTAAAAAGTTTAWCACTTTTTTCTTTCACTTTTTCCCAATTATTGCATGTTTTATCATTGAACTTCAGGCTAATTAAATAGTGGTGATATTCTTGCTATTTCCAAAACTATTCGAAGAATGGGATTCTGCAGAAAATTTGAACACTTGAAAGCTGATCTTAAGCATTATTCAGAATGAAAAAACAAAAATGTTTGATTAATTTGATCAACTCCAGTATTTTCATTCTGTTTGTTTGCAACATTATGCTACAAAACTGTATTTAGGAGTTATAACTTAAGATTTTAATTTATCAGAAATGCATACATTACCAAGTAACTGTAAACTTGGTAAAACATATGGAATTATTCTGTTAATATAATAAATGATAAACAATAATATAAATAATACAATTGAAATTATAATACTTAAACAACAAGGAACTATACTTCAGCTGTCTTTAATTTTGCTACCTTATTTCTTTTATTATCTGTTTGGGGAAGATGCTTATTAATGTGAGCCAACGTGGCCAACTGTAAAATGAATTTAAAATTAGCTACTGCACGAATGGGTCCAGAAAACTTGATTCAACCATTTTCATAGAATACTTGCTAAGGAAAAAAGCAAAGCAAACCAAAAAAACCCAACTTTGCAAACACAGGCTGTCTCTTTTGCCCTTCCAGGAAATTGAGTCTGCCGTTCTGTAGACCAAGAATAAGAATATAAGGCATCTGAAAACTTAATTCTACCATCCTGGAGTTGACTGTAGAGACTAGGAAGTATTTTGAAAGGACTCACACTGAATTCACTGTAAGGAATAAGCTGAACTCAGCGTTACAACGATTTTCTGGAGATAGTTTATAAGATAGTAATATAAGAGAGCTTAAAGATCCTAACCTGTTGTGTAGGGCTTTTGAGTCCTGTGCTCCCCTCCTTTTCCAGCTGTATATGATCAAAAGGAGGATAGAGCAGCCATGGTTCCAGCCAAGCTATTTAGGGAGCCAGTGATCTGAAAACATGTCAGAAATGAGAACTTTGTGTATGTTCCAAGTGAGATGAACAGAAAATACTGTGTTAGATGGTATACAGTTGTTCAGAACAAATATGATGTAAAAAAAAGATATCCTAAAATTTAACAAATAATAAATTAGCAAGATTTGGTAGATAGCATTGATGACATTGTTTATATCATCTAAACCTAACACAAATGTAAAGGTACCCACAGCTATCCCAAGCTTTGAGGGGGAGCTGCTGCCCCATTTCTTTAAAGTGAATATCTCAGAACTTAAAAGAGTTTTGACTCTCTAATGCTATCTTCTCTGAGAACACAAAATACAGTTACAAACGTCTTTAAATAAGGAAAACTTTTACCTGCTTGTGGAAAAAAAAGTAAAATGATAAAGAATTTAAAAACGAATCTTCTTGATTGCTCACTGTGTTCCTGTAGGTTGAGCACTTTTCTGTAGCTTTAGTGTTGGTTCAGTAGTTTCCTCAGTTTCAACAAACTCTAAGCAGTATTTTGAGATCCCAGAAAAACCTCTTGCTTTCTTATACCTCTAGATTTGACTGTTTATATACCTCTTGCTCTTGTTGACAGTCTTAGTTTGTACTCGTGCTGCTGGCTTCCTCTGGCAGTGTTTCTCAGTCAGCCTGCTTCATGCAGAAGCCTTTATAAGCTGAGCCTGCTCAGCTTTTCTTATGAAAAGCCTATTTTCTTATCTCTCCAGACTCTGACCAGCATGCAGGATGAGGGAGCCCCCTTTTCCCCTGCTCAACTGTACCTGGAAGTAGAACAGGAATTCCCTCTGTCATAGCAGATTTTACTTAGCAAAAAAAAAAGTGTGCTGGACCATGTTTTTCAGAGCTTCTGTGTGATACATACRTACATACATACATATATGTATATGTATATATATAATGTTGAGTACAACCTGCCAAGGCAGGGTGTGAAATTATATGCAAAGGATACATTTAGACACCCATTAAAAAGCTCAGCATTTAAGCTGCTTTGTTTTGCACTTACCACTGGAAGCAGAGCACCACTCGTCCCTTGCATGTCAGTCCGTACTAACAGTAGTGGCATAGCTGGTATCATATCAAACAAATTAGAGTTTGGAGAGAAAAAAGCTCTCCAGGGGCTGTCTTCCTCCTTTATTTTACTAAGCTACTTATAGAAAAGTAAACTTTTTTATTTAGCAAAGTGTTCTTGTCATTGCCCTCAGGAAAGTAACACTCTAATAGATCTTGGGATTTTTTTTTTTTAATAGCAGGTTCAATCCTTTTTTGTTGTTCAATATTTTAAGAACTTCTTGTTACACTCTCTTGCATTATTTTAAATAAGACTTTTTTCCTCTGAGTTTGCATCCTTCAAATATTTGTTGGTTTCTTGTTTCACCATAGGCATCAGACAAGCTGTAGACAGGGAGTTTTCTATTCCTTCCTCATGGATTAGTTCCTTCATCAATTTTTTCGTGGTTGTCTCTGAATTCTCTGAGGTTATAGATGTTTGTCTGGAAGGTAGTTTCTTGGACAGAATCCTGTATTAAAAGTGTTATTCCACCAGAGATGCTCAAAGGCAAGTGCTGCCCATCTGCTCTGTCATGAGATATCTCTGCGTGCTCAGCCGTAAATGGAAAGCACTGGCTTTCCTTTGCTGTCATTTCATATTGAAAACTCACAATTCATTATCACACACACAAGTCTTTTGGCATTTCTGAGGCTGTCCATCAGGCAGGTTTCTCTATCACACTGACAATTTGTTCTTCAAACGATTCCCTCCTCATCCTTTCAGCCCTCTGTGTTTCCAAAGTTGCATCTCGTTTCACGTTTGTTTTTCAAGGGTCACAAATTTGTAGTGGGGCTGATCACATCTTTGAACGTTTGGGGAGTCTTCAGCTCCTCCTGATTACTCAGAGTTGAGATATTTCATACATCCAAAGGGATGGAATGATTGGAACTAAATCTTAAATGATTTTCGTTTATATTTTTGCCCTTACTGATGCCAAACTTCTTTCAGTTTTTATCACCTGTTGTTTGTTCTCTCCTAATAAGGTAATTAAGATCACTAGAAAGGTCTGTAATTGGGCAATTTTTGTCCGTTGCATTCTTTGCTTCAGACTTTCTATGATCGGTCAATATTTTAAATTCTAGCCCTTAGAATTCTTCAGATTGTCCCCAAATATGACAAAATATGTAGTCAAACCAGTTAAAACAATACTGAGTTTTCATGGGGTGCTGGATTAGAAGTTCACTTAAAATGCATATCATGTATGTTCATTTTGTTTTCCTTTGTTTCGTTATCCATTCATGTAATTTTCTAAGGAAAAATATTAGTTTCTAAGGCTGTCTTTGCTGAGCTGTGCTGAAGAAAGGGGACACAAAACCAATAATTTTATAGTTTTTATTGAAAAATGGTTACAGTGACATTTCCATTTGTGAAAACAGGTTCCCCACTGTATTAGATTAGCCTTTGGAAACACATGGATAATGTTTAGGCACAGAGCAGGGTAAGTGGTGCTTAAAATGAGTACAGTAATCATTTCCAAAGCCATGTTCAAGAAATGTGCTAGGGACTAGAGTACTGATTTTTATAGATAGCTGAGGCCTTCCACTTAGGCTTGACCTGGAAGTAACTTGTTATATAAATTCTGCAAGAGTGACAAGGCAGCTATTCTCTTAGTGAGAAATCTCCTTGCTTTCTAACTTGTTCATGTGACACCCCAAGTTTGTCTCAACATCTTGTTTTTTTCTGTATAATCTAACAGAAAGCCTGCCTGGGATTCTCAGTAAAAGACAGAGTTTCACAGAGGTAGCCAGTCTACTCACGTAGCAGCTAAGGAAGGTAGGTGCAATCGAACATGCATGAGTAGAAAATTGTTCTTTTATGACCAATCTGGGACCATGTTTTTAAGTGAGTGCAGAAAAAAACTTGCAAACATACTGTTCTGAATGGTCTTATTTATACTGAGGGCAAATTCTAAATTAGCTTGGAAATGTCTGGTTTTAATCCTAGGAACAGCCAACTGCTTTGGTGGCAACTACATATTTCACCATATTTTGGTAAAATGTAATTGTCATATCATACAGTCTCATCCTGGCTCTTATAGTAATATATTGTGTTATTCTTTATTTGTTCTCATCTCCGATTGTTTGATTACAATTTTTGAGTGACTGCCACAGCATCATTCCCCAGAGTTTATCTGCAGTGCATGAGGATGAAATGGCACAGGACCAGGGTTGGTTCAGAGCTTCTTTCCAGTGTAGAAAAACTCAGTTCACTGTCCAAATAGTATGGGTTAGAATATTCCTGCCATAGGAAGGAAAGAAGAAGGAGCAGAGGGAAAGCTGACTCAGGAAAGGCTAAAATTCTTGTAGAATTGAAATTGCTGCTCCTGCAGCTGGTAGATGAAAAGGAGGACTACTCATAATGACCAGGTTTGCTGGGAGGGACCACTACTCTCTCTGGTGCTTCTGAGGGCTGGTCTTTTAGGCCCTGTACTGCAGTGGAGCAGTAATCATTTTGCTAGCTCTGAAAGTCTGCTGCCTTAGGGAAATGCTTAATCTGTCCATCTCTAGAAATCTCTCTGGATAACTTCTTGGCCCATAGGATATGAACTAGCTGGCAGAAAAACATTTGCTTTAGGTATCTGCATACATTGGAATAATATTCTCTTATCAAAATAGTCTCTATATCTGCAGAGCCTTTAGGATTCAGAACCATAGAGGAAATGTGGTCTTGATTTTTCCTGGTAATAATGCTGAAATAGAGAAAATGTCTACTTGCTTTAATATTGAAACTCTGGAAACACTTTTCAGCTTAGAGAATGCTGTCTTGAAAGCAAAAATATCAAAGGCACATGACAGGAAAGAGCATCAAAACATCGACATATTGGTAATGGACAGATTAAGGAAGAGCTTTCTGAAACTACCAGAATTTTAAAAAAGAATACTTTAAAAAAGTATTAAGGCAAAGCCTCAAACATAAGATAAATCTGGGAATAACAGTTGTCAGGAATCACAGTACTACACATCATATAGTGGCTTTCTGTTGTCATCATATAGAGTCAGACTTTCCCTTGTGAATAGCCAGGAACAAAAAGTGTCACAGGGAAAACCCTGAACCAAGTGCTAGAGAAAGAGACCTACAGAGAGAGCCATTGAGCTGGCTCTACTCTATCCGGAAATTTCCTTTGCTAACCTAGAAATTTGAGGTAGGTAAAAATTGCTCTCTGACCCCTTCATACTGTGGAACTGAGAAAAAGCACCCAGGACAGAAGCAGAATATGATCTGTTACAGACATTTGTACCTCACAGAGATTTCCAACATTTTAGCAAGATAAAGTGGATAAGTAAAGGTTAATAGCTYGTATTAGACCAACTGCTGGCCTTATGGCTACCTAGAGAGGATCCATAGTTTATAGAAGTATGAAAGTATCCAGCAGGGTTTTTTGTGTGTGTATAAGAAAGAGCAGTGGTTTGTATGGCTCTGAATTCCTCTGAAGTACAAGCACTTTTTCCAGGCAGTTAAACTTAACAAGAAAGGGTCACAAACTATTTTGGAGATTCTCATAGAAAAAGAAGAGGTATTAATAGACTGTAGGCCTAGGAAAGACACTGCTCCAGCTCTGCTTCTTGTGATGTATGGTTACTGAATGCTGAGCACCCCCTCGTCACAAAAAAGTCATTTCTTCTTGTAGCTGTGACATAAACTGAAAGTCCTATAGAAATGTAATGATTTTCAGGGCGAGTGGATTTAATAAACGAAATGTATAAGCCCAGATATCTCTTGTGCAAAAAAGTGCCCTCTGTCTGTTGACATTAAAGAGAAATGCAGAGAAAATTATGCTGAATTCCAGAGGTTTTGCAGACTTTGCTACTTTTTACGATGGCAGTTTAAAAGCAAAACAAGATCTTTATAATGGCAAGTGCAGTTTCAGACCCATCTGAAAACACGAAAAAGTAGATAATGTGTGCTTTTATACTCACATGCATACAAAATGTTAACAGCACCTATCCTGGGGCACACTGAATACGTCTACTGATTTTTATCTACTGCAGTTTTCTAGTTTCACATTTCACGCTCTCACTTCAACCTGCAGTCATTCAATTTGCACACGTCATTTTTTAGGCTGAGGGCAGACATTTTTTTCTCAGTGGCCTAGGTGAAAGGTTTATTTTTAACAAGGAACCTATTCTTAGATTTTATCCAATATGAAATAAAATCCTGCACAGGCAAGATGTAGCTTTAGTTTGCCATGTTTTTCTTTTTCTCAGTAATGCTTGTATCAGTTCTGATAAAAATTTGCAAAGAATTAAACTTTTAAACTCTGTGTTTCAAAATGCATGCTTTTTAGACTGCTGTCCTCTAGGTACTTTTTGTCTGCTTTTTCCTCATTTAAATTATTTCTGTAAGCAAAAGTGGCTGTCTCACACACGTGCTGGCTTAGGAGCAAATATCTCAGTGAACCGCACTCCTTGATACTCCTTTCCTCTCCCTTTCCTTCACTTCCCAAGCAAACTGAGCCAGGATTAGGCCATCAGAATACAACAGAGCAGATGCAGAAAGCAGATTGCTTATGGAAAATTTAGTTTTTGATGCTTTCCATTTGAGCTTAAATGAAGACTACTGTAGGGAGGATTGCTGCTTTTATCGCAACAGCAAGGTTGTTTCACTGTGGAGATTGCAGGTAATTTTGAAACAGGCCAAAGATGTCAGTCTGCATCACTGAAATAACACAGAAATACAGGATACATAAATTTGCGTTCATTTTGGAAAGCAGATGTCATTTGTTGACAAGAGCAGTGGGTCTGGAGAATCAAGATTGAGTGCTCTGTATAAGGTTCCCGTTGACTTTCCCTGACATCAGGTGAAAGACTGCGCTTTGATTTCGTCAGCTCTAAAATGAGTGTTGTGTAATAATCACATGAAAAAGTAAGGATAAAACTTGATATTTAATGAAATGTTTCCCCAGACAAATAAGAAATTCATGTTTGGTTGGATTTGGGTAAGTTGAAGAATGCACAGTTCAACAAATATGTGCAAGCGGTTCTGACTAAATTGCCTCTTGGAAAAAGGACAAAAGAAGGATGAGTTTTGAATCATCTATTGTAATATTTTATGCTCTCAGAAGTATTGTATGATTATGGCTGCATCTTTTATACACATGAATTATAATTCCTCTTGACTAACGTGTACAAAAAAATCTGAATTTCTATTTCCTTGCCTGTTAATAAGAAAGATTAATTTAAACAACACAGGGATTTGAGCAGCTCAGTGCTTATCCCAAGCCTCACAGAAGCTTTTTCATGTTATTCTGTTGCTGATTTGGCAGCTTTTGTGGTTGCTTGATCCCTCATAAAGGAAATTGTAAGGCAGATGGAAAGGATTTTACATCTTTCTGACGTATAAACAGCTGACAGCATCCCTTGATGGTGTTGTTTGACATGGATTCACCAAATACTGTCTCATTTACTTGAAAATGTCAGCAGCTGGAACTGGGGCCAAGGTGGTGACTAATAAGTCTGAATTAATTGCCGCCATTAATTTTAATTGGGATTCAAAATGTTCCAATTTGGTGTACATTTAAATTACTAATTAAGTTTCACTCTGTATACATCTCATATGAAGCAATTACTGATAATTTGTCTCTGAGATAAATAACTCAAAAAGGAGCAGAAGAAGGCTTATGATTTCCATCTTAAATTGTATGCATTTAAATTTGGCAGTCCCTTTTTTTGTCACTTCTTTAGCAAGATTCTGTAAGATTTGGACTGATCTTTTTTTTAATCATTGTTTGAATAAAACCTATACCTTTACTCAGAAAATATAAATGACTTTTTTATATTTTTCAGTAATCTATATGAAATGGTTAGGTGTTTTGTTTTAAAGAATTTTGCAGAAAGTGATTTTCCTAAGCCACCTTGAAATTACTTGTTTTTCTCCCCTTTTCAGAAAAATCAGTCATTCAGCCATGGAGCAGAAACCTCTATAACATAGATAACCAGTTAACACATCTTAAATGAAAATAGGATGTTTTAGAAAGAATTGTTTGTCAACARTGCACTGGCCTAATTATACTCAGAAAAGAGTCTGACAAAAATATTTGAATAACAAGTAAAGTAGGGAATAGCAAGGACTCAGATTTGCTAGCTATTCCAGAGGCTTTATCAACATGTTTTGCCCAAACACTGTTCATGTGTAAGTGATAATATAGTTTTACCACTGCAAACTGCTCATCATACTCTTCTTCTCTTGGTAATACTGAGAAACAGATCTGCTCCTTGAAGGAACCAGCTAAGAGTAAAAAGTTTCCCATAAAAATGCATGAGGGTATCTGGAGACACTGAGTAGAGCTAGTTAATGGAAAAATCTTCCTTTCAGTTCTTACTCATTTCCAAGCAATAAAATGAGAATTATCATATATTCTGTATGACACAGACCACCATATTACTTGCATATGGGTGTTTTATTTTACATAACATATGTCAGTCAATCAGTTAATCCTCCTCTTCAGTTGCCCACATGCTCATTTTCCTATATTGGAATCAAAATAAATTTGGTGTTATTTTTTTTCTTTTTTTTTTCTTTCAAAGTTCCTTTTCATTTTGTCTAGCAGCTTAGTTACAAAATTTGGAGGTCAAACCATGCTATAGAGCCAGGCAAGATCAAATGTTAGGAATAGGTCAGTTGTTTGCAAAAGGGCAATTGACATTTAAGTATCCTTTTTGGCTTAAAAATTAAGCAGAATTAACTCCATATCTACTCCCAGGTTGTTTAACCATAAATTCACTTTCTACCCTATGATTAGGCTTACTAGAAACAATGCTTCCATAAGTGTACAGTGGCTACAAACACAATTTACAAGTTCAAGCTGCAAGTATATTTAGAGAGTAGATTTATTTCAGTTTATTTTCTGATGTTAAGTTGCTTATATCTAGCAATATATTTTTGTTCTCTAGATGGTTTTGCTACCTCTCTGTGTCTGTGGTGAACCCTCTGGGTGGAAAGCAGTCTATATTCAGAAGTTATATCAACATAATTGCAAAACTTTCACTATTGTTGCCTTCTAGACAAGTCTGAAACTCAGGTATAAAAGATCACATGTAAATCATTGCCTTTTGACCTTCCAGCTTCCCTGAAAAGTGTTAGTATGGTGCTAATTGGCATTGACACCAAGAAAACTTGATACAATGTCTTCTCCAAAGGAACTTTCACTATTTTAGCTAATAGCAGTCGTGACTGTTGTATGGATATTAGCCTGCCATTTATGCACAGGCGTGAGAGATGTGCAAAACACCAAGTATCTGTTGTTTCTTCAGAGGGATCTGATGTCTGTGATGCTGTACTTTAATGTGGATATTTCTTATGAGAGCTGAATGAAACTGAGAATACAATATCCAATATCCTCCCTTGAATTTTTACATTTCTGCATTTGGTTTCATAGAATGGTTTAGGTTGGCAGAGACCTTTAGAGATCATCTAGTCCAGCCTCACCCTGCTCATCCTGTTTCAGGGTGAAATCAAGCGATGCTGAATTAAACCAATAGAAAAATTTTAAAAAGAGAATTAAACAGTGCTTTAAAATGGAAAAGTTCAGTCCAGTAGTGAATTTCTCATCATAAAATTGCAGTAGATAAAATTTCCAGTCAGTTTTATCTGTTGTTTAATTTTTATTTCCAACTCTGCAAGATCTAATCTAAAGTATACCCAAATACAGATTTTATGTGGAATTTAACCTTACTGTAACTTACATCATATTTCCTGTTCCCAAATTACTTTGCTTGCCTAATGTGTTTGTTATTGTTTAATTCTGCATTGTGAATTCTTAATTTGTTGTTTTTCATTTTGTCCGTTTGGCTATACTAGGTAGGAACATCCACTGTCAACAGTTGAATTCTTGTAAAAAGCTTTTTACGTTAAAATTTGTGAATAAGAGCATGCTGTCATGCTTTACCTTTAATAATAAAAAGATTATTTTATTTGTCCCAGAGCAGAAATAATGGAAGAAATAGAAACATATGGATATATCATAAGTGGGCAGTGACAGCATGCTCTTACCCAACTCTAACACCTACTTACAGAACAAATATTTTAAGAGTAACAGTGAGACTGTTAGGGTAGGCATTAACGAGTATATCTGCATATGGCTTAACCAATAACATAGAAGATTTCTTAATTGCAGGAAAAAACTCTGATTCTACATGTCTGCAACATAGCTTCATCATTTTTTTTCCTCCTACTTGTTTTTGATAAATGGAAACAAATGTGGGAGTAAAAGTGAGATGGTGACATAAAGTATGCTGAAACCACAGTAACTTACTCAGTGGGCATCCTACCAATAGGATAGGAAGAAAGGAAGAAAATCAAGGAATTTTGCTCTGACAACTTCCTAGAAGGTAAAGTGCCTAGGGAAATATGGAAAGCAAGAGCTAATCCTAAAGAATGAAAAGATATAAGCAGTTTAACTCTACATAAAGCTGAGTGGTGCTTGAAAAAATCAAGTATAGCACAGTACTGCTACTGTGGGAGATGAACTGTGGGCCCAAGGCAAAATGAGGCAATAGGACCGGAAGGTTGTGGGTGTAAGAACAGTGGTCTGCCTGTTCGAGTGATGACCAAGTCTTTATGTCAAGCTGACACCATAAACTGTTCTTATGCTCTATGAGGCAGAGGAGAACTCAGATCTTCCTCCAGCTCACTTTGTCATAAAAATAAATGCAAGTGAATCTGAGTTTGGCAGAAGCAAAATCAAGGAAATATGAGTGCCATTTTAGAATGCATATGAATAGCACAATACAAATATACACATATAGCACTTCATTAATATCTTAGAACAGGAAAGAATAAATTTGTATCATTTTATGATTTTTATCATTTTAATGTACACTGTCTGCACATATTGTAAAGCTGAGCTTTTTTTTTTTTTTTCCTATTATTCAGTCTTTTTCTGATGGACACCAAATAATGATGCACTTTTTCTAAGTACTTCTACAAATTACAAGTAAATCAATATGTTATAAATGACATTTTGCATTTAGAGACATTAGGACCCAACTAAGTGTCCTTAACAGTTTTTGTGTTTTATCGTCTCTGTTCTATGATCATAACATTTTAACAATTTCCATTTCCTATGGGTAATTTTAGATTATCTGTTGTTTTGGCTGAGCTGGCTCTCTCTTTGTTAGAGTAGCTTCTATCATTTATTTTGTACAATTACAGTAAGTATTACAAGATTAGCTGATTCAAATTTAGCAAAGAGACAATGACCTCTGGCTTTCATTTGATGTTTAGTAGTACTCTGTTATCTCCACCTCTCCATCGTTTTCCTATGTTTCCAGAGTCTTTAAAATATTTTAGAAATTATTTTTAGATTTATGTAGTTTACCTATGCACTATCCTGGGAAATAAATCTTTCTTTGTCCTGTGGCCAAAGAAGTCCCTTTAATAAATAAAGGGGGGAAATGATAGTTTTCCCTTCATGATTAGAAAAGGTTAGATGCTGTAAATAGGCTGCTGCAATGATTTAGTGCAACGAATAAGGACGAATACAGTAGGAAAATATACAGTTCACAGAGCATTTGCAGAGATACTCAAAATGATTTTGTGATCAAGACAGCATCAAAATAAATAGAATTCTCAGACCTCCACGTGCTGAAGGAATAAAAAAAAGAACAGTCACTCTTTGTTCCTGCTTATACCCCTATATTMCTGAGTTAAAATACATAAAAATGGTGGTTAGGAGGCACATGGGCATGGTAGTGGTGTTCTGTTTTCTATAACTTCAGGATCGTTTTCCCAGAGAATACAAGTTCTTTGACAAAAGCAGAAATTCAAAGCTTCAGAAAATTCTGGGAAAAAATTACAGTGTGTCAATGATGAACTTAGATGGATGTTAAGAATTTATAAATACTAACGTGCACTGATAGATATTTCCGAAGGTGCCTAGAATGAGCTGAGGGCAAAGGTATGATCTGGAACCAGAGATGTCAAGGAGACCAGAGGAGAAGAAAGATGTAACTGTTCCTACTCCAGCAGGTGAACTATTCAGAGCATAGCTGAAACATCTTAGTGAATCATTGCACTGAAAAGTGACAGGTGTGTGTATTTATGCAATTCCTTTTGTCCTGAGCAGTTGATCTAACACTGTGCACTAGTAATTATTTCTCTATTGCACTCACACATGCTAGAAATAAATGAAAAATAAATGAAATGAAATGAAAAATATTAGTAGAAATCAGAGAAGAAACAATATAATATGAGTTAATACATCCTGCTAGCTGCAATAAAAAATTCTGGCACAATCATTATGTTAGGTCTTCTGCCATTTATGAAGTCCTAAAATAATGAGCTAAGAATCAACAAAAGTWAACTGAATAGATGCAGAATAAATCAGAAGGAAAAAAGAAAAAACTCTGAGCAATATATAAACTTCTGTTTGTTATATATTGAGCCTGATTCAGTTGTAAATGAATGCATATAAAACTACCTCTACTCAATGATTTATATATAAAAAGTCCATGAAAAGATTAATCTTCTCTGGATTGCATAATGCCTTAAGGTAAATTAGACCATAACTATGGTATTGATACTAATTTATTATATCTTCAAGTAGTAACCACAATGACCGAGAGTGAATTTTGTCATCCTTCCCATTAAATAATCCAATGAATTCTATTTCATTATGTGAATTTTGTATAAAGTAGGTTTTAAGGTTGAATGATCAGAACTTTGAGCAAATGTAGGTGTTGCTTTACTCAGTATTACAACACCTGATGCAAGGTCTAACATTTAATTTTTGAAAGTGCATAGAAATCTATTATCTTATGTTCTGCATCAGTTAAAAGAGAAGAGAAGAGAACCAGATGCCAATGCCTTTAATCAAGAACTGCAGTGCTTTCTATCTTAATCAATCTGAACCCAGAACTCTTGGTTTCTTTAATGGAACAATAGAAATGGAAAGTAAAGAACATTATATCAGAATTCATTCAGTCATGTGATGTAAAATATTGAGGGAAATTGTGGTCTGGAGGAACCAGAAGATGCTTGATTCAACTTTGCCACTGACTGGAATGACCTGTTGGTGTTTCTGTTTTACTTCACAGGGTGCTTAGAATATTCTTAGTTTTAACTGTATAGTGCTTTAAATGTGTTAAAATAATTGGAAATAGCATTTATTGTATTTTATTTCAACCTGGATATCAAAAAGCTTTTAGCATCTTCATTCATATATAGATACCTTTGCTTGCTATGAATACAAACAAAATATCTTCTGCTCTGCATGAGAGGCCTAAGAAACAGTGCTACAGTACTGCAGAGTGTGCTTAATAAATTTGTGCAGCTCTTGGCTTGGTGCTTTCTCACATCTTGCCAAGCAAGTCATTCATCCAGCGAAGCAAGGGCAGGACCACTGGCAGGGGGGAGGGTTACCCCAAAAATATGGGGATAATAGTTTTTTAATAGCTGGGTCTGGGTGTGGAATTTATGTTTACTTTAAAAGATGTCATGTTAGGGTGCAAAAGCAAAGCGTGCAGTGCTTTTATTTACTCAGATGTGATATGCTGCTTCCCCCTGTTGCCAGTTTGCTATAGAACAGGTTGCCTGGTTTTCCACTGGTCTGTTGTGCGCAAAAAGAACAAACTGTATATTCAAAGCCAAGAATTTGTTTAGTCTAATCACAGTCTTCACAGTCAAATCAAAGAATTATCAGTTTTTGTCCAGTTACAGCGGTACTAGCAAAGCAAATTTACATTATGTACTTTTGAAATGGGATGCACACGAACTTCCTAGTAAACCTCTCTCTGGTGAGATGCTCACCCTTCCACTCTCTCTCTGGGTCCTCCCAAGGTCGATGGCTTCAGTCTGGGCCAGAGGACGTGGCAGTGGTGTTAACGACCCCTCATCCGCACCCCAAGCCCTTCGCCAGCAGAAATGTCATGTAGATGCTGATGGTTTCTTCCTCCTCAGGCCCGCTAGGATATGTTGCTGTCATTTTGGTATGTCGCTAACAAGTTTTTACACCTTGCTCTTTCTTCACTGGTCTGCAAGTCCACAGTATGTCCAAATTTACTATTTGTGACTTGTTTTACATACGTTGCCTTCCTGTTCTTTGTTCTCTTTGATGCCTCCAGAACTGGTGTCACTGAACTCCCAGGGATGCTTTCTTTGGATGACCAGTAATTGAGCACTGGTGAGTTGTTCATAGCTCTGCAGCCTCCAGGATCCCCCTGTGCCTGTGCATTGAAGGCCTCTGCTATCATCTCACACCTCTATGCTTCATTTTAATTTTGGGTCATAGATAGCTCATTCTGCACAGAATAGCTACTTGTTATTATTATTAGTTGCAGAAATACATATAGTCCTTAGATCACAAAGCTATACAAAACTAAGCAATGACAAAACAAAGTAGGTAATAGTAACCTGGTCATCAGAAAGCTGCTGTTACGAGCTAAAACAAATCGCCAGGCAGACCCAGACCAAGCCTGTGTCCTACTACAAGGAATGGCAACAACCATTTACTGGGCTACAGGACTACGTCCCCATTTAATCCTGCTGTGCAAATACCTACTCTAAATTTTTGCTTTCAGTTTTCTTAAGTTTCCCACTGATTCACTGACTACTACATTTGCTTTCTTCTCTCTCCTTAATTCATCTAGTCCTTTCTGCTCTGTCCCTCTCAGCTCCCAGCTCTGGCATGTACGGGAAAGGATCTTTTTCTCTGTCTTTGAGATCTGCTCCTCTGGGATGGGAGGCACAGCTGGCAGTAGGGAGTGCGTCACTTGTTCAACCTGCCTTCATCAGCTCTCTGAGGGGGACAATCAGTTTCTACACAAAAGCTGGCAGGGGATATGTATGTTATTGAAAGGTAAAAAACACTTCACTTCCAATACAAGGAAAGAAAAATACAAGGAAAGAAAAATAGGGTTCATCTAGGCAGCAGCTATTCTCAGTTCCTCCAGTTTTAAATTCTCTTGCCTGGTGGCCTGATGGGCCCTTCCAAACCCCCGAGGGGTAGACAAATATATTTACCTACTTACTTACTTTGGCAGTTTCCTACAATTCTAATCCATATGTTGAGTAAGAGTTATCTGATAACAGGATTAACTCATTTCATTGTTATTCATTATTCATCCCTCCTAAATTGTGGAGGAAATGTAACAATGATATAAATTGAGAATTCAATTTTAATTTTGATAATATTTATTTTTCTACCCAGACATCTTTGACATCAGTATTGTTGACAGAATTAACAATATAAAAATATATTTTTTATTTGAAGTGTAATCATTTTAGAAGTCAGCTCACAACAGTTATGCATAGGAACATAATAAGAAGCATAAAAATTGATCATCTTATTTCATTTTTAATATCTTAACTAACAGCAGGATGGAACTGGCAATTCAAAATGCCAGCTGTTTACAATACCTCATATGTGTTGAACTTCCATTGTTTATTTATTCAGTACTTTATTTTTTTCTCATAATTTTGGAGTAGAAGGGGCTGTAGAAGAAGAACACAGGAACAATACAAAACGAAAGTGGAGATCTGATCCTGCAATGTACTTTTCACTTATCTGAAGCTAAACAAGGTACACAGCATGTTTCATGGTCAGTAAAATGCTGATTAAATTTTAATTCACCAGTCAGGAATATATCTGAGGATTTGAAATGCTCTAAACTATTTCTTAGAGATTCCCACTTTAGTGACCTGTGAACCTCAAACATTTTAGATCAGCTAAAATTCTAATAGTTTGGATATTTATAGTTAAATGAACAATTTGAATATCTTGAGTTTGTAAAGATTGACCAGAAGTCTTGGGAGCACTTTATTCTTTTGATATTTCTGAATATTTTTTATATTTTATATTTTTATTTCCAATGCATGGATATAAAAATATGTATAGAGCTTAAAACTAAACTATTTCTAACTTATTTTTAAGGGACTTTAGTGTAGGAGTCTTTTAGAACAGACTAACTCAACATCTGGACTGACATATATATGGACATATCTTTATGAATGAGAGACTGAGCAAGATGACCTACTGAGAGTACCTCCAGCCCTATTTTTCCTATAATTCAATTATGGACATCGTCTGAGGTTGTTCTAATTTTATATAAATTGCTCGTTCCTATATGCAGCTTCCAAGCTCTGCTCCCTTAAGGGCTTGAAGTGATAAAAAAGTTGAAAATCTTAACCAAAACCCCAAATCTTGAAGATTTTGATTCTGGTCTTTTTATTTCCACTGTGCAGGATGTGGCTCTGATTTTAGTCAAATAATACAGAATTTACACTAACGTAGTTCATATTTGCTTCAGTTCCATAAACACTCTGACAGATGTGCACACGCGCACGCACACACACACGTGTGTATATACTATTGCTCTTCAAGCAAAACTAAGCATTTTGACATTCTGATAGTTCTCATTAAACAATATTGACAATATCCCTCCTTTGGCTTGTGTATGCGTAACAACTTCTGAGATTGCGTGCACATCTGCCTAGTGTTATGGGGAAATATCAAAAAAAAAAAACAAAAAACCACCAAGCAGGAGGAGCTAAAAAGTGTATCAAGGAATATTATACTAAGAAWTGAGGTTTTGTATTTTAAAATCTGTTTTTCAATTTAAGGGAAAAAATTATTTTTGAAATAACAACAGACTTCCTTATATTATATTGTTTCACATCTGTAATCTATTTAAACTCTTAACCTTGGAATGATATTAAATAAAATTTCAAAAGTAAATAAGCATAAAAATATATGGAGTGTGTGTACACACAAGAATACTATAATGGCTATGGAGCATTGCAGAAGAGTTCAACATTAAGGGTATCTTCTGTGTTCTCAATTGGATTTAAAGCAGAAGGGTTTTATAATTGCAATGTCATTTTCTTGACTGAAATTGTACAAGATTGTTATATTGGGTTAATGCTAAATGTATGAGAATATTTGATTCATCAGTCAGGTTCCAGGCAGCTAATTAAATGTTAGTTTTTTGTAATAAAATGTCACATGCTGTTACCCTGCAGAGCACTTTGCAGATCCCATAATGTAAATCATTTACATGTGCTGGCAACATAATTTGCTCAGCTACCCGAGGTCTGGATTCTCATTTCCCAGGCAGCATCCTAATCTCTTTTCATGCTTAGCCATCAAGCTTTGGACACAGTGTAYGGCCACTTCATAAGCAACTGCCTTTTGTGACAGTTTAGTGAGTTAGTTTGTATGTTTTGGTGATCTACTCTTGATTATCTTTACCTTTAGAAGCCCCATCAAGAATTGGAGTCCTGTATGCTAACTAGTGTCCAGATGTGGCATTGCACGGTTGGTGGATAAAGCACTTGAACAAAAATCAGGAGACCCTAGCTGATTCTGCCATTAGTCTCATATGCAACTTTTTCCAAGTCTGTTTCACGACACTTTGTATCACAGATACTGACTTTCATTTCCTTATATGAAGCACACTGAGATCTATGAATAAAAACATTAAAAGAGCTATAATGATAACTGCCAGTCCTTGTTCTCAAAAGATAATCTATCTAGGGACAGTGAAAAAACAGGCAAGGATACGATAGACAAATGCAATGTGTCTGTACTCATGCAGATCATCAGTGGCAAAACAGAGTCCATTTCCCATTGCTCCTGGATTTACCTACAAGAGAACACCCTATATTTCACTATTAGGTATTGCTTTTTTAATAGTAGCTACAGTTTTAATGTAAATTCTCTGATGATAATCTTGAAAATAAATATTTGTGACACTAACAGTTTACTTCCTGACTGTAAGGAAGATGGAAACTTTTAACTGTGCACTTTGTATTCAGGCAGACAATTCCTGCCCTGGAGAGCAGTTTGGCATCTTGAAGTTATATGGAAGTCTGTGAGTTTTGAAGGCACTCTCTATCTCATGAAAAGTGCTTCATATTTTACAGGATTGGACCTTGCGTCGTCTTTGCTCAGGGTCAGCCATCACCATGTGTCTCCTCTTTCAGTGATATTTTTGAGGAGGTGTGAAGGTAGTTTCTACGGTCCGTGACTAATACCCAGTCGTCTAGACGGGACTGTTTGTTAGGGCATGTTGCTTCCCTAGCAATCTCTTACCAAGTCACCAAATCAGTTATTGCACAACTCTAGCTCTGTTTCTCATAGTAGCAAGTCAGGCCACGGATCTGCTTTAAAGCTCAGCTTGTTCTTTACAGCAAGAGGATAAATTAGCTTTTCCCAAATCCTTTGATAATTCTGAACACAGAATAGTATAAACTCTCGAAGACTTGTAGGGGTGACTGGCAAGTCTTCCAAATGCCTGATTGTTCCTATGCAGTTGGCTTCCTCTGGAAGGGTATTTTTTATCTTTCCTTGGCTAATTTGAAGTTCTCAGGAGCTCAGTCAAGTACTAAATCTCATAGATCGGATGCCTCTATAGAATCTTGTTATTTCCAAACTTTTGTTTAGGAAAGCAGGCCTTTTCAGCTTTGGAAATTTTGAAAAAGATTGCTTCATGGTAGACTTGATTACTAAGCTCTAATTCACTAATTTAAGGTCTGACGATGACCTTTCTTCAAAGAGTAGCTGATCATTTGAGCTGTCTAATGTAATGCAAAGAATGTCTGAAGATACTCCTTTGTTCCCTGAATGGACAAATCCTCTTAAAACGGTTGTTCATATCTAGAATTGAACTGTAAATTTAAGATTAAGTGAAGACTCCTTTTTTTTTTCCCCCTTCCTGTTCTATTCTCCCTTCCCTTAAATCTTGTGCAGCTGCACCTGTCCCAAAGTATTATTTATAATTATCTACTGTTTGTATTTTTTATAGAAGAGCATTGTTATGACTTGCTTTCTTAGGAGTTTTCACTATATTGGCAAAATAATTAAAAATTAACAATATGAAGATTAATTAATAATAAAAAATAAGAAGATAATGAAGATTAATAATGTGAAGATGTGGGACTAACTAATTAACATTTTAATTTAGAAATGCATATTTTTGACATAGTTTTCTAGGAAAATAGTTGAAAAACTAATTTCAACTCCCATTTACTTTCTTGTCTACCAAAATGTACAAGCAAAAGCAATATTTTCATCCCTAATATAGATTTAAGCTAAGTGAATACTAATATAGCCATAGAAATAGCTGTTATATAAGAAAATGCTAACCAAATCTGTGTTTAGGTCTTTTTTCTCTGCAAAAGTGTCTTTCTAAATATTAGACATTTACTGTGGTTTGATAAAAATTCTAGTTGCATCACTAAATTTCCATTAAATTAAAAAGAAACACAGCTTTTGTTTGTGTAAGGTAGTCTAGTGCCRTAAGTGTTTAAATGTAGACATTGTCCAGGATAACTTTGAATATAAATAATCCATAAATATTATTTAAAATGTCATTCTGCTTTCAGATCACACATGCTAGAGACTTCTAGCAGGTGATTCAAAGAGTCTAAGCAAGTTTTTTTTTTCATATTTTGAATAATCTTTCTGGGTAGATTCTTGCTTTCATCGTAAATAATTTTTGGTCAGGAAGCGAGCTGAATAATTAGCTTAGGTCTTGCAAAGTGATTATAAAGGTCTTGATATGAGCAAATAATTTAGTATTTACACTCTTCCTAATCCTGTAACCATTAGTGAAACAACTGTATCATGTGAATAAGCTTTACTAATTCTGAATACAAATTCTGTTCAGAAGAAGAATCTTTGAAAGATGGATGGCAAACTCTTCATGGGTAAACCTTTAAGATTACAAAGAACCCCAAACTTTTCATGTGTATCCCAACTAGTTAGATTCTTTGTCCTGCAGAGTTGTTTGGAAATCGTTCAAGAGCTTGCTTTCTGATAATATCTGCAGCAATTCAACTCTTTTTTGGCCCTAAGATACTGCACTGTCAGTGCTGTTTGTTAGCATATCCAGACTTAACCATGCTGCAGAAATCAAGTCATCTGGGACATGGATATTTTTAATGGCATCTAAAGCTTAAGTTCTTAAAACAAAAGGCAGGGGTTTTTCACACAGAGTTAATGAAGCTTTGAACTCCTTGCTGAGGAATCCTGTAACTAAAAAAACCCACTTTGCATAACTTCAAAAAAGAGCTGAACAAATGTATACAAAAGAAATTCTGGTTTCGTTATTCAGTAGAAAGTCACTGCCTCTGTCTCCAGGAATTCCCTGATCCATGAACTTTTAGAGGATAAGATTATCTCTGGGGAAGTATTGCCACCTGCTTATTTGTTTCTTAATTTTCTTCTAGGCATCAGCTCCAGGCCTTTATTGGAGAAAGGCTTCTGGCTTCAAGAGACCTGTGCTTTGACCCAGGAAGGCCATTCTTATATTCTTACATCATTTCAGACAGGCCAAACACCTGAATTCCAACTCATTCTAACCAGCTGAATGACTGAAGATGAAGATTTGTAACAGAATTATATGTACATTATCTTATTGAAGCTAGTTTAATCCTTCTATACTGAAATAATTTAATGTTTATCAAAAAATAGTGCACGGTTCAGTGAATTTCTAAAGCAACCAATCACAGTTGGCCATTTCCGATAACCAAAGAAGCATACCTTATTGCATAAGCAGCTGGTTGACTTCATTGTGATTATTTGTGAAATAAGATGTTGTAAAGCAAAGCTACCAGCTGGAAATATTTTAAATCAGTTCATTCGCATTCAAGTTTATCAAAATATATATATATTTTTCTATTTGGGAAGGCTGAGCCAAAATTTCTCATCATAGCGAAAGTTATGACAGTTATTATGTGGTATTAAGTTAGGCTGAGGATTGGGGAAGAAATTCAGCAAATGACTAAGTGACAGAATATCAAGGAACGATTAGATTTGAAGGCTTATCAAGCACCTTTTTTTTTACTTCATTTTTTATTGTACTGAAAAGTCAGCTGCTTTTTTCTGTTTCTCTTATGTTATTGCATGCTTTCTCCAATTTTGCTGCATATCAAGCAAGAAGATCAGGAAGGACTTTTTGGACAGATGGTGGTATTGACTCTGAGTTGTAATTCATATGCATGCTCTGTCCAGAATTACATTTGTGCCATATGCACTGGCTTTTACATTCCCTTTGGAAATGGTTTTAAGTGCAGGAACAAACAAGATCTCAAGACATGTCATTTTTGCTCCCCCTGTGGTTATAATAAATGCACCTCTGTGAGGTGTTAATGGATGAGATGTCTCTCAAACCTGATATTATACCTCACTAAGTGTAAGGCCAGCCTCAGCTGATGCAGAAAGGTCTCCTAGGAGAACTGCTTACGCAAGAGATGAAAATTAACTTATATTAAGAGATGAAATTGAAATGGGATATGCAAATTTTAGTTGATATTTGGAGCCAAATACACTTTACATGAATTGTTCTCCAAAAATCTGCCCCTCTGAAAAGAGCCAGACTTAAGCAGGAATATTCCAGCTCTTTATGAGCCAGAATATGAGACTACTTTTTTCTTCTTCTAGTAACATAAAATGTGGTGGTTGTGGTTATGATAATTCACTGTACACAAAAATGTAGAATGCAGAGGACAAAACATTATATTCAAACAGTGCACACATAGTGCCATTTCAATTCAAATTTTTATTTTTAGATTAACAGCAAGACCACTCAGAAGTAGAGCAGACAGGTTAAATTACATAATCTAAATGTAAAAACAGGCTACAGGATACAGGGCACTCTCTAAGTGATGTAGTTTGGAAGAAATTTCCTCTGTGCAGATTATACTGTATTTAACTTCTATGGGAGATTTTGCAGCTTCTATGAAGCTTAGCAGATGTAAAGTAGGTAGACAAGATGATCTTTCAAGACTTAGTCTTAGTCATATTTTTAATRTAGCACCAATTATTTTAGAAGCAAGATGCCATTTGCCAGAATTCTTACAGTTTATGGGTCAAATCCTTGACTCTGTCAAAAGAGGGTTAGACAGTCCATTCCTGACAATTTTACAGGTCATTTGAGGATTTCCCTGTTGCAGGTAAGTTTCGCATGGCATAAATGAACTGTAGCAGTATTTGGTCACCTCTTTGTCAGAAACCTCTGGTAGTAGGAATATAGCTAAAGCATCTGAGGGAAAATTAGCAGGAATATTCTGTGGGAATTATATTTCTAGAAAAAAATGTATTTTTCAGTCAGAAAATTGTAACAATGTCTTTCATGTTAGGAAAATTGAAATGATGGCTCCTAGGTGCCTGCTTTGGAAGTCCTCAGTTTTACTCTCTTCTACAGAAAATGATAATTAATACCTTGTAGGGCAGGCAAGTTGATCAAACTCCAGACTGTTCCACATTATGCCATACAGGCAGCATATTATCTGGCAGACCTGAACTTAGGAAGGTGTAAGTCTTTTCTTTTGGCTTTCTCTCATATGCCAACACACCTTGAGCTGCAAAAGATACCAAAGAGTTTGCACCAGAATCTTAGTGTTTCCTTGCTAATTTTCATTCTGTATATTTTTTGATAAAAAGGAAAAAAGGTACAATACAAGCCTGAATTTCAGAATGAAGAAAATGTTTTAAAATATATATTGTAATGCGACATAGAGTAGAAAAGTATTTTAGACAACAAGGGAAAGCTTGTAGAAGAGCAAAAAATATTATGAGGATGAATCTAAGGACAGTAGCATAATTAAAAAGTAGTCTGATATTTGTTCTTTGTAATAGTAGAAACATCACTCAATTTTTTTTGTCCTTTCTTCCACAAAGAATTGTTTTAATACATGGATTTTACTTGACTGTTACCTCTGAAAAAAAGTGGTGCAGTATAAGGGAAAATGTTTATTTCCCCCCTTTTAATATTGTAGGGTTGAAAAATTCTGTTTGCATTGGCTTTTATGATATTTTCTACCACTGCAAAATATAGAACAGTTTCATTATAACATGGTAAAGTAACAAGCCTGTAAGGCATTATTGCAGATTTATACAATAGGGTTTGTTCCTCTTTTTCAGCTGACATATTCCTTTCAGGTCTTGTTGAAGAGAAATTTGTTCTATGCGTAGTGGGTTAAAAAAAAAAAAAAAGAAGTTCCGTGTGAATAAATGTGCTCTATGTATGCAGTCACAAAAATATTCTGTGGTGTATTTTATTTTCTGTTCATTAAGTGCAGTGAGACAAGCACAGCTGGTATGTGCTATACTGTTACCGGCAATTGTGTTTCAGGTGCGCCTTTCAAGAAACCAGTGGGTAGCTTCTGAAAAGTGTAATCGGTAAAGTTTCATCAGGTTCTTAATCTTAATACAGCAAAATGATTTACTGCTTTTCATTAGTTATCAGAGCTGTTTATGTTTTTTGTTGGTTGTAGTTTGTTTTGGAGCTTTGTGTGTTTGTGCATGGTTTGGTTTTCTTCTTTGTGGTGTTTTGTTTTGTTTTGTTTTGTTTTGCCCCAAGCTTTGTGCTAAGGGCCTTATCTCACCCTGGGCTGCCTTAAATCTGATTTTCCCTCTCATTGAGTTGATGTGCTTGAACTATTGCCAAGCCACCTTGATCTTTAATTATTCTATTAGCAATGCTAGTATTACCCTGAATGTGTCTGTGCGAGGGGGTGTTTTAATGTTATCTTTATATTACTTAAAATATGGCATGGAAAATGCATTCCTCTTAATAATGCAAACTGCCAAAATCTGTAAAGAAGACAAAGTAAAGGGACAGAAGAAAGAAACATCACTTCTACCCAGTCAGACTTTGTTATGTAATTTATCATAAAAACTGTGGGTTTTCCTAAAATTTGTTTACATGTATTTCAGCTGCACATTTTTCCAGCTCCTTGCTTCCTTCTTGGAGAGGAGGAGGAATAGCATAAACTCAGATCTTGAAAGTAACAAAGATTAAAATAATTCATTACTTCATTATTTTATTCAAGACTGTCCAATATTTTTCAGTAATGTTAATACTGTCTGCTCTGATGGATCCAGTTGTAGTACTTTGAAGTGGTATACATTCGAAGGATCAAGGAAGATTAAGCCCTTTTATTAACAAAAATTATCTCAGCCGATCATTTTTATTCTACCAAGCTAAAACAATTACCACAACAGCAAAATGTGTCCTGCAGTTCTAGCTAATCTCCAAGTGTGAATGTAAACCTCCAGATCATGTAGCACACTCTTGCAAAAATGCAGACAATACACCCATTTCATCTTTGTTCTTTTTACAAAATTGTTGTCCATCTTAACACTGAAATATCATCTTCTGGTCTACTCCCTTTAAAGCTAGTGAGAAGGTTTTACCTGGAAGGTTTTTTGCTAAAAGAGTTTTTTCAAATAGAAAATGAAGGTGTTTATGTATATATATGAGAAAAAAAATATATATATATATATATGAACTTTTTAACAGTAATTTTATCAATAACACAAAGGGAAATTGTACATTGAATTTTGATGGCTGAAAAACAGAATACTATAATTCATATTTACAATTTTATTCTCCATTTACCAATGGATGCAGCGGCAGGGGTGAATCCTGAGACTTACCTCTTCCATCATTTCTTGTCCAGTTTAAGTGTTGAAAAATTGGAGTGGTGATTTTGAAAAAAAAAATAGAATTTTGGTTTTTTGCTTTGTCCTCTGTTGCTCCTTTGCAACTCTGAAAATTCTGAGTGGAAAATGAGGTGAAATGACTCCAAAAAAGTCAAATTGCACTAGAAAGTTCAAAGAAAACCTGTACCTCTCATTTCTTGCAGTGACCAAGAAATAATGAGTGTTGTAAAGGGGAAACTCTGAAAAACACACCCAACCTGCCTGCTTCCCCCCCCCCCAAAAAAAAAAATCAGAAGGTAGGTCAAAGATGGTTTTCAAAATCATAGAATTAACATCTGGTAGGAGAGAAGCTTTTTTGCGATCCATCTTATTCTTCATTCTGGTTCTGCGTTTTTTACTCTTCATTTTAATAACTATGTATGTTGTACTGAAGGTCTTCATCTTTTTGAAGATATCGAATATATGACATGTCTCCCAAGATTTTTCACCCTTGGTAAACCTACCTCTACCTCTTCTACTAAAATATAGTTGACAAAATCCTGTTTCTCCTATCCAAGCATTGAAGGTCAGTCATCTGTCTAAACAAGACTGGAGCACTTTGAGCACTTGTACTTTATTTACTTTTTTTTTAAATATAATTTCATTGAGGCACAAAATTTTTTTCTAGCTCATTTTAACTCGTTTTATTGTCCAAGAGCAAGATTTTGACATAATTTATATTAGTGAAATTTAGAGTATCTCCAGTGAAGTCACTGGATTTACTCCAGATTCACGCTAGTGTGCTTTAGGTAAGAAGTAATATTTAATTTATTATTTTGAAAACTGAGGAAGAAAGTGGAATTTGCTGTATTTGGGAGAGGAAGAAGGTATTTGGGAAGAGTTTTTTTTTTTTTTTCTGTTAGTACATGACTCTCTCATAATAGAGAGTGTCTGGGAAATTTCTGCTGCAGTTATCTTGCTGTGAGACATTGTATCACTGCCTCATCAACTCTGCCTGTATTGCACTGTCATCAGTTTTATCATAGGTGGATGCTTTTCTGAGGAGAGCTAAAAAAAAGGATTTCCAAATTACCGTCAGAAATCCAGGTGAGGATGTAGAGGTCAGCCAGCACTCTCAGCTCTTCGTTTCCTCATGTGTAAAACCCCTGGCCTCCTTTTTAAAACCTTTTAAAATGCCATGTASCTGAGGGGAAGACGGGTTTGACCCTCCTTTCTGCACGGCACAGTGAGCATGGAGATCCCAGTGCGGGAGAGCTAACAAGGACAGGCAGTGCCTACCTGGACTCTTGCCCTACCTACATGTATCTCTGGGAATCTGTTTCTAAAATGAACAGGGTGGCCACTTTTCTGCAAGAAAGCTTTTAATACATATAAACACATTCAAGTATTAGTAAAAGAGATTGCCTAAAAGGAAGATGTCCTGAATTCCTTGGTGTTTATTTTTTTTAAATCATTTTCTACCTTAAATTTGTTTGGATAATTAGCAATATCCCTTCCATCTATCAGTTCTGTGATCTGCTTTTGAATTTTGAAACTGTGCCGGGTTCTTTCCAGCCTCTCCATTGTTGCTATTTATTTTTAAACTAAGCTCTTTGCTATGTATTTACTCTTGGTGGTGTTATAAAGATATAAGCAAACACTGAGTTTTATAACCATGAGTGAGAAAAGAATACCCCTGAAGGTGAGCCTGCAAGACTGGCAGTGTTGTTTTCAGGTTTTGGAGGATGTTGCTTTCACAAGGTACTTTGCAGATGGGTATGTTAGGAAGTGTGTTATCTTCCTGCACTTATTGCTTGTATTAATTCTTGATTCTATAAATATTTACTGCTGAGAATCTCAACGTGTTGGTCTTCTCAAAATCAAAGGGAAATGCTCCTTATTTTTAAGAATAAGAAAGGAAATAAGAGAAAGAAAGGAAATAAGGTTTATTTTGAGTCTCAGCGGTCTTGAACTTGATGTCCTTAAGCAAATACAAAAGCTCTGTTCCTGTACTAATCCTTGCAAACAGCCCCAATTATCAATTTTGTATGGTCTATGTGATTTGAATTTAGCTAAATTCAAAAATACCTGTAAATCATTTTCAAGATTAGATGGACTCTATTAGCCATCTAAATCCAGATTTAGTTGCCAAGTTAATAAAGAGAATTGTAAGCATGTTAAATAAAGTCCTGCTGGTATTTATTTGAGCCTGAGAAAGAAAAAGAATCTATACCCRCTATAAATCAGTGCAGTTGTCCCATGGAAAATAGTTTGCCTCAAAATGCATTTAATTGTCAAAGAGCCACATCATATATAGGCAGAATTTTAGTAGCTCTGTTCTGTACAGTTCTAGTGTAACAGGAATTCAGGAAATACAGCTAATTAACTGCTAGCATATATATGTATTTGTATATATATATATGCACACACATAATTAATTGTTGCATTTATAGCAAAAGTCAGACTAATATTGATTGCTCTTTCTGAAGAGGAATAAAGAAAGTGTGCATGTTCTACTGACAGACCTTTTTCAAAGACACCTATTAAAACAGTAATGGTAAAGTCTGGAAAATATTTTGATCAGTTGGGTGATTGGTAATTATCTAGACAAAAGAAAACTGACATTAGTAACACAGCTAGAAATCAATGATAGATAATATTACCAAAGATGTTACTAGAAATAGGGATTATTGCCAGAGTATTGTGATAAAAGCATACTTTTTTATTTAGAGACTGTTGAAGTAAATGGAAGACCTTCACTGAAAAAGAAATGCTGTTGGACAGTTCCAGAGCAAACATAAATTTGTAACAGTGACATAGGGAATAATGAATTTGGGAAATAGGAAGTACCGTATCAAGTAGTAAACAATGATGAAAAATGAATGAAGAAGCTAAAGCTGAATGTACTTCATAAGGCTGTGTAGCTGTAAAAAACAGCAATGATCCACAAAATAGTACTTTAAATGGTGCACGGAATTGTGGTTTACAGCATTAGCCAAATTGCCTTTGGTTAGATCAAAAGCACTCTAAATTCAAAGGAAAGTAAATATAGTTGAGGTTACCATTAGCAATGTGTTACATTGGTGGAGATAGATTGGGTAGCTGGTCAATATGCACTAGTTTGGATTTAAGATTATGAAGAGCTTGGTGTTTGCTTTTCTCTGTGTTTATTTAAGAGTCTACTTGCTTGCAGAATTAATACTATGGATTTCAAAGGATATTGTTTGTAAGAGAGAGTGGAAAGTTAATATAAGACCATATAACTCATTTTAGCAAATTTGAAAAATAAATATTTTGGTTAGAGATGTAATTAGCTAATGGATGTCTGTGATATTAATTCAGAAAAGTAGTAAGCATGTTGTAGCTGTATAAATATATAGGTGTTGATAGGAATATGTGGGTCTTAAAGAGAATACAGTGAAATGTGGTTCCTTACTGAATGCAATATATATATATATATATTTTTTTTTTACAATGTCATTATATAGGTAATAATAATGAGCCATAAGGTTTCACAGCTCTCTTTACAGTAAGCAAGAGGCCCTGTCATAAAGAGCTTACCGTTCATTTGAAGGGGAAAGAGGAATCCTAGCTATATTATTTTACATATTCAATATGTAAAAGCTATTTTTTATAACCACTGGTACTTTGTAAAAGTATATAGAATTATAGTGGTACAACATATGCCCCACCTTGAGAAAATAAAATTGTATTTTGCATTCTTCCTTTTTTCCCAATCAGGTTGTATTGTACTGTACATATGAGTAGTGTCAGATTGAAAGAAACAAGCTACAGAATAACAATTCTTAGTACAAATAAAGATGCTGAAACCTATCCTTTTCCTATGTAGAGGTGCATATGATATTTTTCAGACAAATACAAATAATCAGCTTTTGCCCCCAAAGGCTGGGAAATTATGTTAAACATGCCAGAGAATGTCAGAATCTACAAAGGTAAGGTAGTAAAGGACAGAAAGAAGACAAATGGATAGGATAGGATAAATGGAGCAGCAATTTGTCAACACATATTTCTTTGTTACACCCAGAATATATATATGTATGATTTTAAGATACATTCAAAAATTTAATCTGTACCACGTTCTGGGAGCTAAATAAAGAGAGTATAAACTGTAGCACATCATATTCTCAGTTTCCTCAGCACTGTGATGAGAGACTCCAACTGATGTTTGGGTAGAGAGGAACTTAACACATTTATTATTTTTCTTGCTACTACAAGAGAAATCATTGGTTTAAATTTGCATAGTTTTTATCAATAAAATAATACAAACTTTTCTCATAAAAACACTCAGATCAACTTGGAAGTACAGACAATTAATAGGAATATCATAATATCACAGTCCATACTGTGATGAAAGTCCTCAGATCAAAAAGTAATAGATGATGCAATAGAAATTAAATGAATCTTTCCAAAATCTTCATCCTAATATTATGTCCTCTAGCACCTAAGTAAATAAAAACATAACAAAGATATACTTCAGATATCTCAACCATATGTTTCTATATACAAAACATTAAATGGTGATGAAAGGAAAAAGATGCCTTTTCATGAAACGAGTTACAGCATTAACAATAATCAATGTTTTTTGACACAATGAAGTCTGGTGTGTTGTGTTATTTCTCTAGTCTGTCAATGTTTTGGTAAGGGAAAAGTGAAACTGTTTTCTAGGCATTGAATCCATAATAAATAAAAGGAAGGAAAAAAGACTAAATTCAAAGATCTTATGGAAAAATTAGAAAATAATCAAATACTTAAAAGTAACCTGTCAGACTGGTGGTTGAACCAGTAGTTCTAAATGACTTTTGAGCAACTTTGGATAGAAATGACATATTTGAAGCTTGAAATAGAATGGCAAATGTTTCGTAGAAGATGAATAATATAGAGGTCCTAGTTGAGATGAAGGGCTAATTTATAGGGTTTTTGTAGGGTTCACAGATATGTTGGTGATTCATCCCAGTATTTATTCAAACTTTATACCTGGTTATAACTACATGTTTGAAGGAAAAGCTAAACCAGGCCAACAAATGGGAGAACATTTCAAAAAATTTTTTTGTAATTTTTTCCATTATAAGCCCATGCATGCAAAACAAATATGCTGTAATAATTCAGTGATGCAAAAGTGTAACTCAGGCTTTTTTCAGTAGTGTATGGGATCTGTATATTTGCTTTTTCATAAAGGAAACAGAGACACTTCATGTAAGCCTGATGTCCATAAGAAAAATAAAAGATATGTCATGGAAATCTTCTTATGCACAAAATTTAGACATATAAAATTCAGACATTTAAAGATTGAAGACAACAGTAGTATATCTTAAATTCTCCCACTTTCTTGTTTTAAAGAACCTGCCAAGTGCAAGGGTTATATTAATCCGTAGTTGCATTTCATTTTTATTTTGTAATGATTAGATGTCCTTGATATAGTGGAAAGGTTTATTCGTTTCCAGGGCTCCAAGAAAGATATCAACAGCAATTTTACTGCCAGTAGGGTTTCCCAAGCTGAGGCATCTGAAGCCTGGTGATAAGTCTGAAGACAAATCTACTGTTTGCCAAGACTGCAGAACGTATTATAGGATTATTCATCTTTATTTTTTAAGAAACAGAGCTGCTAAGCTTTGGAAATACACAAATGCTAATATTGGTGAATTCCTTGAACTCTGGAAAAAGAATAGGGAACTGTAGAAAATGAATATTTTGCATTCCCTTAAGTCATGTTCACTCCCAAATGGAGTAGGATAATTGGAGGGTATTATAGGCACATCACAGCCTTACAGGAAATGGTCAGGAATTGGACCTTTTAAAGGCAGCAAAACTGCATTAAAAGAGTAGATGTTAATCAGGCATGAAAATTGGAAGAAGGTGTGTCAAATGATAGGCTTTCAGCAGTTACTCATTCTCAATCCACTGGTGTCCCATGTGTTGTCTAGGGATAGAAAGTAAAGGCATAAGGTTGCTAGTTACCCTGTCATAATCACAAGTGTTCTGGAAGACTGCAGTGTTAAAGCAGAAAAGGAATGCATTTTCATAACAAAGCTAATAGTTGAATGTTACTACATTAGATCTCCATTCTGCCACATATATATGTTCCCAGAATGGCATGTAATTCTTTGGTTGCTGTTGGACTGATCATATATACCTGTTGATTGTTGCAATGCCCAAAAAATCAAAAAACTGATGAGAGTTTATTGCATGTTAAATGAACTTATTTAAGAACAATAAAAAAGAGAGTTTTGTTGCAATAATGAACCAGTTGAAACAAATTAACTGTCAGGGAAATCACARAACGCAGAAGTATGTCCAGTAACCTCAGGTACCACTGACGATGCTGATGTAACATGTAAAACAGAAAGAGGTAGCATAAAAGACTATAGGAACAACTCCATATATAAAGAAGAAGAGGATAATTTAATAAAACTTATAGGACAGCACTTGAAGAGCAGAGTTCATCAAGGATCTTTTGCAGTCAGAATTAAAGTCTCTGGTTGAGATCACAATAAAACCATGAGAGAAGCCAAGCAACTGTTGTGACAATGCAAAAAACAATAAACGCTTGGCTTGGTAGTAAAGGAATTAAAAGTAGAAATGCTAAAGTGAATATAGTAAAGGACATTATCTACAGGCTAGGCCAGAAAAGATCAAAAATAAAAAAAATTACAAAATATACAAAGGAGATACAGAAGGCAAATATATAAGAGAACAGGAACATTTAAACAGGCATTTGTTGTAAAACTGCAGCTGAAAGAGATTCAAGAAGCAATGACAATCTTTAGAAGGAGAACATGTTACTTGGGGATTCAGAAGTTAATGAAATGAGTCATCAGAATAATTCAAGAGTTTTATGAATGTTTTCAGTGGTATAAAAAGTTCTTATGAAAGGGAAGAAGACAGATCTGCTAATGGCATCCTAAAACACCACTGTTGTAGTGTTTGACATTTTGGCCAACCAGTGAGGAGATGAAAATTTAACAGATGGCAAGAAATACAAGTTTTCAAGGTAGCCTGTCAACAGTAGGAAAAAAATATACCCCTAAAATTATACGGATCAGAAATTGGGGCCCCAAGAACATTCTTATTACAGAAGAGGTAAGTGAGTTGCATTTCTGTAAAGTACGAATGTAAGAATTGCAAGTACAGTATGAAAACAAAATAGCATTGCTGGGTGTAAGGCAAACTCAGCCTTGCCCAGCTTGTGCTCACAGTATCCTAGAGTATTGTCACCTTCATTTCACTGAACACAAAGCAGTGGTGAAAAAGACATGCTAAGCAAGCCCTTGGCATCTCCCAATGTTTAACTAAGAAGGAACCAATTCCAAATAAGCAGGGCATTTGAAGAGCTCGTGTGTTCATACGACCATTCTTTTGAAGTACTATTCAACTCTTTTTTCAAAACTGGTATGCTGGGTGGCTGGCTGTATCACAAAGAAGTCCTTTTCAGGTCTGAATGGAGGTGGAAGATAGGGACAGCTTTGCGTATAACAACGAGGGTCTCGATATAGGCTCTTTAGTTTGCTTTATAACAATATCAGAATCATTGCACTGGAATAACTTGCCACGTGTGGTGCAAGAACAGCTACATCCACACCACTATATAGGTTCCAATTTCAAAGACGGAATAAATGTATTTTTACATTGAGAAGGTTCTCTTAACAGTGGTTAAAAAAAAGATATCAATTGTTGGGAGTAATGCGGTTCAAGCGTCATCGTTTCAGTTGCAGCCCTGAAGAAAATTATCCATATTTCCTGTCAGACAAAGAAGTTTCACATTAATGCACTGCCTTCTTCTAGTGAGCCAGAGGGTTTCTATGCACACAGATAATCTTAGCCTTTGCCTAAACATCTGTGTCAACAAGTTGTGAAGAAAACGGACTGGTTGTCTGATAAAAATAAACATCACAAGCTTAAGCCATTATACAAAAAAAAATTACCACACACAATTTAGAGGAGTCTGAAGTAGAGTATTGCATTGGCTTGACTTCAGTAACAATTGTGGACAGGTAAAAACTTTGTCCTTCTTCACCTTCTAAATATGTAAGGAAAATATCCATATGTTACATAAATGCACTACAATCACCTGCAATGCAGATGCTGTAATATAACAAGAAAAATGCCTATATTGTATAGGTTATTCCTCTAAGGGAAAAGAAAAAATGTACCGTTACGAGATATTGTCTTTCAGTAGTGCTGAACAGGCCTTTGTGGAGAGGGGAGGTTGTGTTTTGAATTAAGGGTTTTTTCATTTTGAAATCATATCCTTCACTGAGTAGTTGGTAGTCATGCAGTCTGTGTTTAGATCAGAGTGAAGACTGAAGTGATTTTTGCCTCTTTTCAACCTGCTACAGGCAAGTGATATTTCCCTGTAAGAACATACTTACAGTATTTTTATTTATTGATTGTTTGATAAATCTTTACCCAAACTTGCAAATAGGCTACGAGTATTGTGTGAGTTCTAATTAATAACCAAAAATCACAGGTATTCATTTTTGTATTCAGTGTAAGTTGATTGCATTGAATTTTCACAGAGATTCTTTTTGTTTTGACTTTTCAGAAGCAAACTGAGAAGTATCTCAGTACAAACTGACTTGAGTCTTTAAATGCCTCCAACTGGGTTGTGTGTGTGTGTGTGTGTGTGTGTGTGTGTGTGTGTCTGAATGACCCAAATGGAAACCAGTTTGCAGCCTAGTGTGTTGAGACAAGAATGTAAGGGATATCCTGGACTGTAGGTCCATTTTGTTACATTTCAGTGGAGAAGGGGTGCAAAACATTTTGTTTTGTTTTATTTTCTAAGGTGAGAGGAAACATTTTCCTGACTACCTAATGCAGCCCAGTGGGTAGTCTGAATATTTTTGACAACATGCTGACATGCATATGAGAGCATCTTTGCATTTCAATGTGCAATCTTTGAATTTCAATTTTAGTCCAACAAGCTGGGAAAGAAGGAAAGAATCCTGGGTGCTATTGGGTGCTATTTATTAGAACAATAAGGAAGAGCAGAATTAAGAGCAAAATGCCTTGTTGTCAGAGACATCTCCAGAAAGGCAAGTGTTAGGTCAAGCTCCCCAAGAAGCTGATTTTAGTAAGCATAGAAATATCTATTCCCCACAGTTTGCTCGCCCAATGAAATATTGGTAATTTATTCTCATCCTTATGCTCAATAAGCACAGAGAACAGCTGAATGGGAGATGTTACATCTTTTCTGTGGTTATTCAGTCATCTCTGGTTTCTGCTGATGCATGATCTTCAACAGTMATGGCAACTGCAATATTAATTATTATCCACAGATAAAGCTATTAACATGTATAATAGTCTTTAGTTTGAAGATGACAGAACGACAAGTTTACTCTGTGAGATATTTAGAGCAAATGAATGAACATGTTCAAAAGTTGCACCTGTCTTTAACAAATTAAAAATATATCCTATTATGAAATGAACATAATTTTGAGTCAAATATGCTATATACTATAGAAAAAGACCAATTATCTCCTATTTGTGTATAATCTATAATGAGACTACTTGCTACTTGGGTATAATTTTCTGGGAGAGCTAATTAAGTCCAGATGATCACTAATTCCTCATGAGAACTGTGTTGTTTTTGCAAGGTTTTTATTGCTATTATGTAATTAGTGATATTACAAAAAACATAAAATTTCTTCAGTTTTTCTACTCCCCCCAAACTTATATAACAGTACTGCAGAACAGCATACTTCGGTGAGAGAAGAGAGGTTCTGAAATATGAAGGTGGATATTAGAGACCTACTTCTTTTCTGTGTGCTTGAACACCACTCACAGAATCTCTCTGGAAGCCAGCACTCACTGCAGTAATAAAAGACTAACTGTATTACTTGCTGGTCTTCTGCAATAAACACACACAATAAACCTTGTTTATGAAGGAAATGTGTATATTACATATCAATATCAAACTAGGAGACCATTAAGTCCATGAATGAAGCACCTGGAAATTAGGAAAACCCATACAATTTATGTGTCTTTATGTAGCTATTCTTCTTGTTTTGGAGAAAAAGTGGACGATCCATTATGAAAAGCACAATAAAGACCCTGTTTCTGTAAACAAAAGATTACCATCATATATCTGTGAGGCTCTGACACTCATGGAGGCAAACTGTAAGGGGCTCATGGATCACAGCTGTAATGAAGTCTGAGCTCAGCAGTAAGAATGGGTTATTCAGAAAATCCTTACCTTGTCCTCAAGGGCAGTAGGTGCTGCATTACACAGCATTTAGGGACTGCAAAATTCAGGAGAGGCATTCTGTAAATCTTCAGCAACTACAGGCAGGGCAGCAGAATTGTTTCTCTCTCACCCATTTGCCAAATGAAGACAGCATTGAACGCATTGGTGGTGCCTTGATACCCTACTACTATAAATTGAATGAGTTTATTCTCCAGTGTTTCCAAGGACTCAAAAACAAGCACATGAGCTCCTGCTGAGTTACTGAGAATATTTCCAAGAGAGCCAGGATGATAAATCATGTAGTAATTTGCATCCTGAATCATGTCAGCTGATAAGGAACCCCAAGTCCAGCTCCTTTCATCCTTTTGTGCCCTCCTTTTGTGCGTAAAGTATTGTTACAGATTTTTCTTCTGTTTTCCTAGGCTGCCCATGGGATCATACTATGCTATTCAAGGCCAAGACATCCCTCTTCATGAGTATAACTCCTTTAAAATGTCGTGTCCTTTTGGAGAAAAAGGTGTTAGAACAGAAACTGACGAACCAGCAGGTAATTTTATGTAGATGATAGGATTGTGAATTTCTATTCCCTAAAGGGGTAAAAAGGAAAAAAAAAGATCATTTACAGCTCCTCTGTAACTGTTAAAATTACCACGTCAGCGGCTTTCCATGCAATGGCAAGCCTCTGCAGTTTGGGGGACCAGGGCAGCTCGTGTGTCGAACCTGCTCGCTACACACAACGCGGCTGTGCTGAAGGCTCAGAATAAGCACCCTGACAGCATGCTGAACCCATTCCAGGTGCACGGCATAATGTCAGACTGTTCACACTATTATTCTAAATTAAGCTCCCTTAGGTTGCCAAAGTATAAGAATGAACTATATATATATTTTTAGTATTGACTGTATATCAAATGAGTATAACTTGAGCACATTTAATAATCAAAATCTTGGAATTACCAGAAAATGCAGTTTTTCAACCCTATCTATCCATCTTAACATCACTGACAGACTTCTTAAAATTTTCAAGGTTAGGAAAGAATGAGTTTTTAAATATTTAGAATCAGCAAATCGTTAGAAAAGACAGGCTGGACAGGCACTCAAGAGGCCACCTAGTCCAACCTGCTACTCAAAGCAGGTCCACACTGAATTCAGACCAGGTTGCTCAAGGTTTTATCCAGTCAGGTGTTAAAAACCTCAAATTTCATTGGAAAAAATTATATGAAAAAGACAGTAAATGTTAAAAACTCAAAAGCAATCAGAATTTTAAAGACTTTATTACTTCAAGTTACAGTGTCTTCTAGTGTCATCATACTTAACTGGCAAGCAAAGCCTTCAGAACCCCACAAATGAAACTAAATTGTTCCTCTGAAATGGAAAGCTCTTTTTCACAGCTGTTCTCTTCTGAGACCGCTCTTAAAAAGAAAAAAAAATCCAGAGAATTAAGAAATTTCTCAATGCAAACTATGTCCCAAAAAATAAGAGCAATATAGTCTGTAAGAAAAAAAAAAAAAAAAAGACGCACAGCTCCATGTTTGCATAGATAAAATGAATATAGTTAATGTGCTAAAATATTTTTTTCTGCAGCAGTGCTAAATATGATTGAATATCTGCTATGGTTAAGTACACACAGAGTTTAAACAAACATACCACCTGGTGTGTTTAAACCACCCTGCAGACTTACCTGTGACCAGCTAACACTTTTTGCATAAAGAAAAATGCAGTGAATGAATTAAAAAAACCACAAACAGTGAATGTATTCAATAGTTACTTAATCTAAGAATCTATGCTGGTTGTATAACAGACCTCCTTTTTATTAGTCTCTTTTATTTATTTTTTTCTAAAACAAAAAAGAAAAGAAATGCATCTAAATGCTTTTGTAGCTAGCTGTAAAAGCTTCTTACCCTTTCTTCCTTTTTCCAGATTATCCTATCTTTCTTGTAGGACATACAGTAACTGATCTGCAAAGTATGTGAATTCTCATAGGTGTTATTGCTGCATGGAGTGGCCTTTGTCTCTAGGTTGAGGATTAGAGCAGTTTCTTATTGGTAGTTGCTTAATGGTAGTTTTAGCAGTTTTCCCAATTGGTGGTGAGTGGATGGCTGAGGTATGGGGTGACTGCAATCTAGGTAAAAGTATGGTTGAGGTGTATGGCTGTGTGTGAAAAGAAATGCTAAGCCTCAGCAGTAAATCCAACATTATGTTGATCATGTGTATTTATTAAATGGAGCCAAAGTTGTGTGCCATTCTGCAATATGAGCTAAAGTGGTTTCTTTGTACATGTATTAAAGGAGAACAAGAAATCTTTGTTATACTTGTTTGCCTTTATTTACTGCTCATCACTGAGAAAGAACATGAATTAAATGAATTATGATCCTAGTTGGTATTAAATCCATTTATTTTATGGTGCAGATAAATTAATCAAGTCTTTCATTTACCGTATTATTATTGATTGTTTTTGAAATTGTTACTGAATATCAATCATATCATAAAAATCATTCACTTTTGTGTCAGAGTCATCCAGTAAGAGGTATGTGCTTGTGTGTGATTTTTTCTTCTTTTTCACTGAATGTTCATTTCCAGATCTCTAATGTCAGAATGGAAACATCTTGAGATGAAAGTTCAAACTACCTAGTTTTAGATATTGATTTATGGATGACTCTGTAAAGGGCGCAACTCCATTTGATCTCAAAAGAATAACAGAAAGTCTTCTGGAGAGTGCAGACCAGACCACCTCTGCTCCTGCTTTGATTTGTCCTTGGGAAAAACCTATCACTTCCCATTAACTTTTCCCAGAGCTTCAGTGCAAGTTTGCCATCAGCCTGAGGAAGGCCACCAGTGTTTACTAACACAGAAGAGGCTTGCTTCTGATTTCAGATGTAGGATGAACCATTGAGAATATGGCCTCCTGTACTGTCCAGTAAATTTTTAAGGCCTAGGCCTACAGGTTTTGCAATTGCATATAATATAAGCTTGATAATTGATAGGAAATACTTTGAAATTTCCCCATTTTTCAAATTTTTAAATTTAATAGCTATAATTTTCTGAAACTTTCATGCAAAACTCTTTGATTAGTAAACTGCTGTTAATATCCACAAGAAAAAGAACAATTTTTTTTATACCTGTCACATGTGTTTGAGATTGAAAGTTTCCTCCTCTGATATTTTTTGTTAAGAAACTGATATAAAATTGTTTTCCTTCACAATGAAATGAAAAAAAAAAGACAAACTAATAATTTTGCAGAAACTGACATCTATGTGTGGTTCCTCTTCATAGAAATGTGAGTCAATATTATATAATTCAGGAAGAATTTTCAAGTCATTCATTTGTGCTGCTGAGTGCTACAAACCAAAGACGGGAATGATTTTTCTTGTGACATTGTGGTTCTCTACATGTGACTATGACCACAAATAAGATTACTCATCAAAGCTTCCCTTTCACGCATCTTTGTGTCTGAGCACATATATCCATTCTGATGGTAAATTTACAGATGGAGGCTATCTGATGAAAAATATCAATGTCAGACAGGTGAATTCTGTGGGAGCTTGGGCTTATCTTCTACCAAACCAAGTAATGTATGCCAGATACATAAGGAATAGCAGTAATAATTCCATAAATAAGTGAAAATTACTAGAAACTGGATAAAAGTATTTCGTTCTAATTGTTTTACAAGGTATATACAGCTCAGCAGCATGAATCAGAGTCCCTTGAGGTCAGAGGTAGTCTTTCCACTGATTTTGACAGGAATTGGATAAAACTCTAAATAGGATAAATTTCATAGAACATAATTGGTAAAAGTAAAGAAAAGAGAAGGTAAAGCTGGTGTTCCCCTAGAAAAATCAGTTATGTGCTAGAAAAATAGCAGTTCATTGTTGAAGTCTGTTGGCTTGAAAGAAGCCAGTTCATAATAGCTGGCAAGGCTTTCTATTATTCGAAGAAGTCAGGGTGCTGCTTATTTGGTTAGAAGATAAAGACAGTGGCAGCTTGCCATTCTAGAGACTGCTGAGATCTTCCCAGTCTTGTTTCTGTTTGGAATACAAAATGTAGTCGTCTTTAATAAAGCAAAGTAAGCGATAAAATTGGTGCTGATGGCATTGTCTGAACTTTACTGATTATATCTGTGTTTTCTGTTGTTTTAGTCTACAGTCATGAAAAGTACACTATAAGTCTTTCTAAAACAAAATACTGGATGGTGTTAGCACTTGCTTACTTAGCTAAAAGTCCCAATAATTAAGAAATTAAATCCTTGCTGCCCTTGCAGTTAAACAGGAAATGCTGGATGCATTGCCTTTGAGAAAGTAATCAATAGAATTGTTAAATTAATGAAAAGTAGTCAACAGCTCTTACTGTCCATGCCTTAAATATATTTATATTCTTTTTGGCAGAAAAGTGAAGTGAGTTCAGTCTTCTTGGAGAACTCAGGCGTCCTTCTGAGTGTATGTGAGAACGTTAACATTGAACAGAAGGCTATTTGACATTAATTGTCTATATAAGCCATTTTTTCTATGTATGCTTATGATGGTTTGCTGTGTTAGTAAGATTGGATAGTGTGTATGTTATATGACTTAATTAAGAAAATTATATTCAATGAAGAAAGGAGACATGGCATGAAGATAATTTTAAAGTATTTACTCGATGGAAGAAACAAAAAAGGAGATGGATTATAAATAAAGGTATTTTCAAAAGATTAGTATCTATATAAGGTCAGTTTTTTAAGTTTAGGGTCCTGAAGTCCATTTAGAATATAAATAYTTGTGGTAATGTAGGTTAAATAAGAATCCTTTAAATTGTTCCTTCCTTACTTACATCAGTTAAGTTTGAGAAAGAGCAATGTGTCTGTTTTTCTAAGGATTCTTCAAATGACATCAACACAGTCTAACAGACATTAACAAAGAACCATAGAAATTGATAAATGAGATAATTTTGTTGGACTTTATGGGAGTTTCTGCTAGGTTTCTGAACAACACTTAAATGCTTGTGTAAGTACCAGGATCCCTAAATATAGACTTCTATATTGAGATATATGCATTTGCCATGTAGTCTCAGCATGGTTTTCTAATCTAGTATTTGTTTTAAAACCAGGCCAGATCACTAAAGACTCAGAGAGTCTGCTGCCTGTGATCATACTTTAGGGAAAGGACTTGAATGTGCATATTTCCGGATCCTGTCCTTCCCAGGGATTAGACACATATATGTTAGCATGATCACCTACTATTTAAACATGATTCTACTAAAACCTCGTATGAATTGGTAAGGCTGAAAATATTGTGCTATTATTTATTGCCTTATTTTTTGTGAACATACATATGACTTCTTACCTACAAGACAAGGTTGCATTTCTCAGGAACACTCTATTCAGTGAAAATACAGAAGCAGGTCAGTTCAGATGGGATACAGTAGTAAAACAAGAACTTCCACTCAAAATCTCTTTAAATGTAGTGTGCTTTCTTGTCTCCCTACCATCTGAGGGAGAACAAGGAGAAGGGCATTGTGACACAGGCATGATTAATAGCCAAACCCCTCTCCTTATCTAGAGGAAAGTAGGGGAGAAGTACTGATTCATAAGCATGTCTAGATAACATGCTTTGAAACTAGCCAGCAGTGATTTATGTGTGGTTTCTGTGTAAAGCTGGTAGCACTGCAGAGAACACGAAGCTAACAATAGCTGTATAATATTAACCTGTGTAATATCCATTATATGTGCATGTTGTGGTGATTCAGTGGAGAGGGGATGGCTAAAACTGAAACAGCTGAACAACAACAGACTGAATGGGGACAAAAGAAACCCTCAGTAGAGTCATTAAATACATTTGTATCCAAAGCCTAAATTCATGGACACTACAGAAGCATGAAATGTGAGTCACCACAGCTATGTATGTAATAGATGGGAAGCAAGAGGCTGGGATTCACAGGTTACCGCGAACCCTTGACTGTGGATTGCATCTTGGAATTTCTGATCTGGAAAAGCTAAGTACCTTGATAAGCATCAATTTATTAAATGCAGTTAGACTGTTTTTTTTATAATTATAAGCCTCTGGTTCTAGCCTTGCAATTAGGAGCCTGACGTTAAGTCTTGCTGAATAATTCTTTTGCTTGTTTTACCAAAATACATGTGATGCTGAAGGTGTGGTGATGTATGGCATGATGCTGTATACTCCCAAATGTAGAGTGCTTCTCCCTTAGGAAAGGAATGAATCCAAATAAAGTAGCAGGTAAAGGAACTCCTGAGATGGTTATATCCAAAAATATGTTTAGTGTATGCTGATCACTGGAGCTGGGAAATAATTTGTGCCACATTGCAGAGGGTCACTGGTGGATGGGAAAGGGATGGTATACCCAAGTGTCCGCATTGGGCAAGAAATCTCTTTTAAAATGCATTAACTCACACTCTTCCTGCAAAAGCAGATAGCTGAGAAACACACCGCAGCTCTAAGCAAACCCAGAGCACCACAGAAGCTCCTCTCTTGAGTAATGAAGCTGTTTATGTGCAACAAAATCGAAATGGGTAGCTTTTCAGTTGTCTGAAATATAGCTGAGCTGTCCTGTAATAGACCTTATTGAAGCAGACTGATCAGCCTTACATCTGTGAAAATGTCTTTATAAAGGACAGTTAGGGCAACAAATAGGTTGCACACCTCCAACCATTGTGTTGTATTTGTATATGTAATTTAACATAGTCCTATCTGATTCTTGATGGGAGCTGCATCTTTGCTGAAATGCACTTTCCACTTGTATGTAATTTGTTTTTTATTATTGTTGTTTATATCATGGTTTTGCTATGAAAGTTGTGAAGTTGTGATAGCACTGAAAGGCAAAGTCCCTCATTGTTTAGGGACCTTGCAAAATACAGAAGAGGTTAATAAAAGGTAGTATTTATTTTCAAAAAAGGGGAAAATGTATTCATAAAAATTCCATTAAGCAGAATTTCAAAGGGTAGGTGAAATGATGTGAAGCTGAATTAGTAATTAAATATATGAAAGCAACATTAATGAGCATATTTAGAATGGCAGCCCTGAAAAAACGAAGTTGTCTCTTCACAAAGTAAAGGGTCATTGGCTGTATTTCTTGCCAGCATAACTGTTTTGTTCTGTGAGGCGAGAAAGCGGCTTTGTTTAGCAGCATATTTGATTACCTTTTTGGTGACATGGCCCGTGAACATGTCAACAATGTTGATGGCTTTTGACATGCGGACATTTGTCCACCAGTGTATACACTGAGATGAACAGTTGGACAGCAGGGTGTGAAACCGTGGCGCAGCAGGGGTGTGTCTGTGTGTGTGTGTGTGTGTGTGTGTGTGCACATGCATGCACGTTTGCATAGAGAGTTTGTAGTTTTCAAGAACAACTAATTTAGATCATATTCAAGTGTGTTGCTGTCCCATTTCTAATGTTTTGATATTTTTGATCGTCTTTACCTGCACACTCTTGTATCATATGCAGCCAAGAGGATTTTATGGAAGGCTTAACTAAAACAACAGTGTTTCAGGAATGTCTTGTTAACTCTGTGTCTGCTATATTTATCTGATAACTAAGAAGGAAGTATCTATATGTTTACCGGCTTGGACTTCAATTTCCTGGCTTCATTACATTATAAAATTCTATTTTAAATTTAGCATTCARTTTTATGCAGCTGAGGAAACTGAATCTTTTTGGTAAATTCCAAAACATCTTTAAAAAGATCAGATTTGATCAGTGTTTTTTTTCCTTCAGTAAGAACATGGGCTGTTTTACAACAGTGAAAGCAAGCAATAACTTGAGCAAAATTCTGGACCAAGTGAAGTTGGTGGCAATTTTAACCGTAGTGTTGGGAACCTGTAACACATAATTCCACTTTACATATGAGCTCTTTTCTTTTGAATGTAAAAAACTTTTGCACAAACTTGATTATCTAAGGTGAAACTGTACGATAGTACACATAACACAGACAATCAAAACATGAATGACAGTTTCTGCCTCCCAGGAAAAAGTCCATGAGCATCTCTTCAATACATGCGATGAGATGTGCAAAACTCCAGGGTCTGTAAAGGAATTGTATGTGCAAGTGCGTAACACTTTGTGTCTCCATCCATCCCAAGTTCTGCATGCGCACTGTGGGATTTGTATGCTTATGCAGTGTATTACAAAAAACAGGTGCATGTATTTCTTTACACCTATTTGAAAATTTAGACACCCTTGAACATGAGGTAGGCAAAAATGTATCACAACATTTTTTTTCCAGCAGAACAAAGCAGTTCTTTATTCTCTATACTCTCTAGAAAGCTCCTATCACAAAAGGTGATTCTTTGCTAAGTGTTTTGTCCAGCTGAAATGTTTTCATCCTTGTTTATTAGGTAATTAAGCAGGAGGTTTGCTCCTCAGCAACTGCCATTTCTTAATTAGTAAATTAACTGGATGCGAATTGCTCCCATGATATATCACTATTTGAAACAGGAAAAGTTGAGCATGTGATCATTAATTCCTTATAAACTGGCCCTGTTCCTTACAAAGTTATGCAACATTTCTCTAGATTTTTTTTTTCATTAATGAAATGATGATCTTGAATACTGTTTTTCAAAGAATCAAAGTGGTTGCTGTTCATCACAATTCATAGTTCAATAAACAAGACCCTTTTCTAACTCATCAGATGTTTGCTTTGTCCCTGCATACATGCGTGAAAAGCATTTCCATGTGATCTCAATGTCTTTAACATGAATAGCTGAGAAAATAAGTGATAGTGCACTCAGTAGGGACAGATGCTTGCGGTTTTAAATAAAATAAATTATACAAAATCATTGGTATGACAGAAATTTGCTAGCATAGTACAGAAGTCATTAACTCAAACTGAGGCCTAGCATGTCTCCAGTGATTTGAGTGGAATTAAGCCAGTGCTAAATTTGGCCCATTAACTTCTGTATGGTTTCTGCAACACATAAAGTTGTTCACTCTGTATTCAAACATTTTATTACCAAGATTAATAGCCTCTCTCCTATTGCATTAAGAATCCAATAGCATAACAAGGAAATGGCTGGCATAATGTAAAAGGAATAAACCCATTAAAAATAACTAGTTTGAGACAGTGGGTTGTGCTGCTCGGGGACTGATCCTGATTCTGTTACTTGCTGTGCTGACAAAATATCAGAGATTCATGGGATCGTGGACAATCCCTGCCAGCTCTCCACACACCGTCATCCCTATTAGCTCTGAATATTACCTGCACAATAGCTTTCTCATTCTGAAAAATTACTGTGCAGTTCTCATTTATGGTGCAACAATTAATGTAGCAATGTGACTGAATGGCTTCGTGGCTTTGGGGGCATTATGAATATTTGACGCTACTTAGCCCAAAAGATAAAAGCAGTTTAATATTCAGCAGTGTAGATGAAAACTGCAGAGTTTCTGTTCTTATTATAATCAGTTTTGTTTACACTGTCTAGCAAGAAGTTATGGACTGTTTGAGACCGTGTTACTGTATAGCTGGTCCTTCAGGAACACGTGGAGCATTTTGCAGGCTGTCAGTTGTGAAGGGTGTTGGTTTTCAGTAGTTAGCCCAGAGCTTTATTATTAAAGAGTGAGCTGTCTTGCACTTAGTTTTCAAAATGACTTATCTGCATTGATGCAGATCCCATATTTCTGAGCAGAGTAATGCATATCTGTAGTGGTTATCAGGGAGAGAAGAAATGCAGGATTCTGCGTAGGGTAAAAGCTCAAAAGGATTGCTACAGTGAGCCTGCTGCCTCTCAGAGTATGTACACAGGTTTTCAATCAGTGGCAGAGCAGTTCTTTTTCCTTAGAGTAATTCTGTTTCTCCACTGCAGCATACTGTGTAGCATCATTCATGTCTCAGAGGTAAAATACTGCCGTTCCTGTTTTACAATAATTTTGCTGATCTGTACATAACTACAAAGGACCAAGTACAAGGGCGAATAAGGCCTGTTGAATAATTCCTGCATACTCTCTCCCTCCATGGTAATTTTCCTAGGCACTCTTTATAGCTCATTATTTCATTATGAAGTAATATATCTAGTGTTACTATTCATGATATTGTAATGTAGGGTAGTAATGTATCGATTCTTTACCTGTTTACTGTAATGCAACATGTGAATGTCTGCCCAAGCATAATAATGAAAAGAATGCAACAGTGCAGTTTATAACTGCATTCTGCTAGAATTGTCTACTTCTCACTGTTTGAACGGAAATAGAAACATTAAGCCTTCAATTGATGAGAAGAGCAGAATTTGGCATAGAATGTGAGGAGCAGTTGACTTGCACTTAACTTACCTATTACTTCATCAAAGCCTCCAAAATGCATTTTGTTTCTCTATATCTTCCCCGCCACACACTACTTCAAAACAAAATACAAACACCGGGAGGAGTTGCCCTGGCTGACGGTGGTATAATGCACTTCTGGGTGCACTTGTCACTCCTTTTGCCCTATCTGACCAATAACTATTTACAAAGCCAAAACACTAGGTAGATTTGTTCAGAGAGGAAATGATTTCAAGAAGGGAAAGAAGCTCAGCAGACAGAAATAGGACATGGCAGTATAATATCCATGCTTGAAAGTGCTTCACTACCACTTAACAAATGGTGAAAACACTCAAATGACACGCATCAGTTTGTAAAAACACAAAGCTAACAGCCAGCCCCCTGAAAGATGCCAGTCTTCATTTTCAGCTTATTTATATTTGTGAAAGGAGCAGATTTAAGCATTGTCAATTTTTTGTAGCATGCTAGCTGAATGTTAATTAGTCACTATATGCTTTTTATTCATCTGTCTGTTTTTCTTTTCTATATGGCTGATCTACAATGGCAATAAATAGCATATTTTACCACATCTCTCCAACTATACTTTTCAGAATTTTGTTTGTCCAAAATGCATGCGATTTATTTTCCAATATGTTTACATGCTAGAGCCACACATATTGCCTTGGCAACTGTTCCAGTATTTTTCCTCTTAGCACTCATAGTCCAGCTGACATGAAAACCTGAATCTGAACTCTTCTGAAAATGATCCATCTTCAGATATGCTTTCTTTTGGGTACATGCTGTCACTCACCTTTTCTGAAAGCAAAAAACATTTGAATGACCTTAATTTCTAAAATGCCACCAGATTCATGGATTGATCAAGGCCCTTGTACTGTAGCCATGCCCCATCTGTTGTGCATATGGTCTTTCAGCTAAGCAGAGTAGTTTTCTTATTCTTGATTATGCTAGAAATCTTGTTAAAAGCAAGAATATGAGGAATGCAGCAGTTTCTGTCCAGAATAGATATATACTGCTGCTTGTTTCTGTAGATTTAGATAATAGTTCTGTAACTGAATTCAATCTGGTTTTGTCCCATTTGTGTACATCTCTAAACAACTGCTTCATTTGGCACAGTACAGTGTGTTCAGGGCACTTTATTTTGTGACATTAATAGTACTGAAGTAACTACACTGCCAAGATTATGACTGGGTTGTGCTGTTTTACATGGGGAAACTTGTATAACACCTGTGCACTCAATCCTTGCAAAAGTTAGAAACATTAGCCTTTCTTTTATAAAGCCCTACATTCTCTGGGCATTTAAATACTAAGTGTATGACATATCTGAGTCCCATTCTGTTTGGACTGGAAAGGCAGGAGATCACATCTCCATTGAAAATAAATTGAGTTCTGTCTCCTAAAATGTCTTATTTTTATAGCGAAGACATGGAAAGTCACTGTTATCCATTTTACATTGTTGTATGTTGTTGATGACAGTAGCAGACATATAATGGTCAGATGCTGTTTTTGCAGGAAAGCCATGTGATTTCCAGAATTCCAGAGTGCTTCCTCATTCAAATAATCAGAAAAGTAAATAAGCTGTATTTCCTCTCTCTCTTTTTGTTTTAAACAATTTGCATTTACCAGAAGACTTAATCCAAAACCTCTGACATTGGTGAAAATGCACCTGTGGGACAAAATCCTTTAGTTACTGGGTTTTACTCTTTCCTACAGAATAATTTCACAATTAAAAAAAAAAAAACAACACAGAATAAATCATTTTTCAAGGCCACTTCACTGTTAGTATCTCCATGTGCTTCTGATATTATACAAAGGCACAGATTTCCTCAGTGAAAGCAGCTTAATTGAGAAGCAGAATTACATTGTCTAATGCACAGAAGCCCTAATATCTGCTGGGAGAGTGCAAACACTTTGTCATCAAGAAATTCCCCTTATGAAAAATACAGGCTGGCAGATGGAGACCATTCAGGACAGATGGAGATGTAGGTATTCAGTATCTTCAAAGCCACTAATATGCTTCTTTTTTACAATCCCTCACCTTTGTACATATTATCACCTTTGTTTTTTTTAAAAATGATTTTCCCTTTTGTGAACTGCCATTTTCATTTCAAATATCGTTTGCTGCACACTGCTTGATTCTGGGACTAAAATGAGAAAATAGCCAATGGGACCTCAAAAGTTATAAAGAGTGCTTCAGGTGCCTCGGCATAAGTGTTTAGTGCTAATCTGGGAGTCTGAAATAGCACTAGATATCCAAGGTTTATCACACACAACTGGCAGATAAGACAGAGAGCTATGGAAGACCCAGACCTCCTGGAGCAATTGCTAGAGGCTAGGTAGAATATCCCGGGCCATCTAAAATGGAAAAAGGTGCCAAGATTTGGGGTGTCTCAACTGCTTCCTATAGATCTGACTACCTGTTTATATATTATATACATGTGTATATATGTATGTGTATGTATATATATATACACACACACATGTATATAGGAATTAATCCTTTATTTCAGTAGAGGTGAAGTTAAGAGTGAAACAAATACTTCTGCATGCAAGTAGTTTTTTGTTGTTGTTAGGTATCACGTCTGATGAAAAGCCCAGGTGTGAAGGCAATATGCTTTCAGATATATCTGTACTGCAGTAAATTATAGAGGTAATACTGGACCTCATATGTGACAGCAATTTTTCACTAATACAGTGCCAAATCATACTTCACATATCTCAGACTTCATTTGCTTTTCAATAGGATTTTACCTGAGTATTACTGTTTGTAAACTGAGTAAAGATTTTAGGATGTTTTAGATAAACACACAAATTGTAGCTTTGATAGTAGTAGTATAATATTAATGGTAGATGATTTTCAGACAGTAAATATAAATCTCTATGTGTTTGTTTCCACTGTCGATTTGGTTCKCTCCCTGTTTTGCTCCCCAGTCCTGGCCTCCAAATTGTTCACATGAATAATCATGCCCAGCATCTGAGGGGAACTATGCCTTCCTACCTTTAGACAAAACCTAAAAGCAGTTTGATGGTTTGGATTGCTTCAGCAAGCACTCTGATAGACCCTATTGACACAAACATGTCAAATCTCACTCAGCTGCGTAGCCCCAGTCTTCCTATGCTTGGTTAACAGAGCTTACATCCTCACACAATGTCAACTTCTTCAACCTGCGTGCAGAAAAAAAATTGGTGTCACACCTTAAAATGCAAATACAGTTGCCCAACAGCAACCCCCTACATTTACCCTAAATATTATTTGGGAATATTATAAGGAAGAAGTAATTATTAAAGAGTGCTTAAAAAATTTGCAAGCCTAAGGAAGAGACAAATATAGCCCAGAGCAGATTTAGACCTTAGTAGAAATAAGTCTTGACCTATACCATATCCTCAGGCAGGGGGTAGGAGTTCATAAACCCAAACATCTCTCTGGCCACCTTACCCAGACGTGTCAGAACGGCTTTGCAGAGAGGTCCTCGGGCCCCAAGAAGTGCCTCTCACTAGTAGAGAAGTGGCCAGTGATATTAAAGACCATGCTAAGAACTGACGTACTAGCGCAGCACGTGCATGTGAAGAATACAAGTGCTGTACCTCAATTTTGTGGCATGATCATAAGGCCAGTGCAGGTGAGCAGACCCAGCGTGCTGCAAAATAAATGCTGACCCAACCCTTGCCCTGTCTGTTGTGCTTTATAGACATAACCAGTCCACCCTAGAGGAGGCTGGCCATGAATAGGGTGGATACAAGCTAACTGGCTTGTGCAAAAGGGATTGTTCTCTAGAGCAGGTTACAAATATCATATAAATTAACAAAAACCACATGTAAAAAGGTTGTTGAAAATCTCAGATGTACTTTTGAACAGTGACCAGTCTTTTGGCCTGAAAAGTAATAGTGTATAAGATGGTGAAAACAGCGAATGTCTCAGTGTTTTCAGTCATGACTCATTGGTTTGGATTATTATAAAGAATAGAGATTTTGTTTAAATAACTTGTGTCAAAATATTTGGATATTAATCAATTTGTTTGCTAAACTCAGCCCATTCCTGGTTTTCAGTTTCAAATGTCATAGCATAATTATGGACACAGTAGAATGATTTTTTTGTAGTCCACTGGTCGCATTGTTACCTTTTATGACAAGCATTTGCATCTAAAATAGATTTCACCAAGTATAGTAGTTATTCTACTTAGAAAGTTCAAGCAGAATATGTGATCCATTCTGCAAACGCTATTCTATCTGTTGATGGGATTTTTAATAGTAAGCAGCACAGCCACGCTTAGTAACATGATTATGACCATTAAAAGAAGTTTCAAAGAGATGAACAGCATATCTAACAAACCATATCTGATCATTTTACAGGAAAGTGAAAAAGCATGCAAAAAAAACCCAAAGAAATTAAAGGTGAGGCAAAATTAAATAAATCAATTAAAGTCAAGTGAATGTATTTAAATTCACATAATTGGAGAAGTTGGTCATTGAAAGTTATTTGCATACAAATGCTTAATGTAATTTCTTTTTTCTAAAGGCATCACTCTCATTTGACATCCAAAAACACATTTCAAAATTGAGAACAGCAGAATAATTTTTGAAATTGATTATGAGTGAATTACGATCAGCAAAAATTTTTGGTCATGCCTCCTGATGGGAGCTTTGAAAATATTCATCAATATAGTGTTCAAAAAATGATATTTCTGCTTGTAAATATATTGGGCAGTCTAACGGATCTCTCTACCTTTTTTAACTTCTTTGAATCAGTACTAACTATTAAACACTATAAAACAGAGACTTGCTATCACTGGAGATAAAAGGAAATTAATACATTACCTTCTACAGCTAGAGATAGGAATAAAGAGTAATTGGAAGTTGTTAAAAAGAAACTCTGTTTCAGCTGGTCAAAATTAGTAGTTTATTACATCTTCAATTCTAATAACCATTGAAGAAGATACTGAGCAGCAGAAAAATGAAATCTCTGACTACAATAGACAGAAAAGGTAGAAGAATAATGATCCCCTTAAAATCACTTTGATATCATTRTTGTTGCAAATTAGAACAGAACTCACTCTTGCTGGCACACTATTGGAGCTGTGCAATGTATCTTCAGCTTTCCTAGTGAGAGAATCTTGCGTTTTAGGTTCAGAAACTTTATTCAATCGCAAAAGGGAATGTCTTTAAAAGAATTCAGCATTATGGTCCAAGAAGGCTTAACTTTAAAGGTTCTCTTTGTTTAACAGGGAAAGAAGGATAGCATTTGGCCCTGATTAAAAAAGAAAAAAATTGAAAGGACATGTTTATGTCTCCAACCATAACATAAAGAACAGCAGAATTTCTTAGGCTGATGGCATAACTTAATGACTGATGGTTGTTACAGGCCAGCTTCTGCCTAACTGCAAGTTAAATAATACATTTTCCATAAATGCATCTTCCTTTTGCTTACAAAAAATATATTTCATCAGATGCCTTTGTGCATGATAATCTGTTACTATGCCCAGTTCATTCCTTCAGTATCATAAACATCAGTTCTGTTTAAAGTATTTTGGGGCAGTGTTTGTGTCAAATACTGGAACTTGAGTACAGCTGCATGTTTATGCATATGAGTCAGATTGGTAGATGCTTAAGTAAGTGATTCCCATATACAAATAAGACTTATCCAAATACATATTGCATTTTTTTGTTTCAGAAAGCAACTGAGCACAGTAACTTGGGTCTGGGAATTTAAGTCAAAATTTTGGTAGGATTTTGAATATCTGTTAAGAATTTTTTCTCACATGCTGCCTCATGTCATGTAAGATGCCAGTCCTGCAAGTATACTTTCTGAATCATGTGCAAAAGTTGTTAGTGCTGAACACTGTCTCACTTAATACTTGTCACAGAATTATATGATACATAAGTGAAACTGAAGTTATCGTTAGGAGGAGGTAATCTTAGAGCCAGATTCTGCCTTCTGGTGTTTTGGTATGTTTTCACCTCAGTTATGTGGGTAACATATGCACCTCTGAGGGGATTTTACTGCTATCAATAACTTCATCCAGGATTATGAGGGTGGAACATTTCTAACATTGCAGACACTGCCTTGAAATCTCTGACTGACTTCAGAAGAAAAGGACCTGGAAGAAGGAGTAGAGAGGAGCATGAAAGTGCTAGACAGAGCTGTGGCTGGTGTGTGAGAGAAAAATAAATCTGATGAATAGGTTGGTGCAATAACTTCTGTAAGCAAAGTCCCAAACCTAAAAACAAATAGGTTGACAGTTTGGCAGTGACAAAACAAAAAAGAAGTAATGTGAGATTAAAAAAATTATCTTGATGAATAGACTGCCAGATGCATCTTTGCTGCAGTGAGTAGGACGCAGGCCATTAGCAGGAAGTCTTATATAAAGTAAAATCAATTGCTTGTGATGAATGCATGAACATGGGTTGTTTGGCTTGACTGAATGGACTACCGTATCTTGAAAATATTTTGTGATTAGAACCTGACAGAATGATGACAACAATAAGTGAAACAGAGGAAAGCTTCATGACTTTAGAGGAAGTCAGCAAAGGCTATTAGGCATATTCTACCAAAAAAAGAATGCGTTTCCGGTGGAGTTCTCACAAGTTTTTTCAAGGCCTCTCATACAAATCTGTAATCAACAGACTAAAGATTTTCATAAATTTTGGTCAACTGAATCTTTGCCCTTAAATTATATAGATACTATAAAATAGAATGTTGGAATCTGGGATAATTCTGCTTCATGAATTATCATAAACTTGATTGAAATTCTCCATACAAAAAATTTAAATTATGCTTTTTGATTCACAGTTAAAAAATAAATTGAATTTATATAGGTAGAAGTTCAAGAGCTCTAGATACATACACAGACATCCATGCTTTTCTTTTTATCCTTATCATCAGTCGTGTCTTCTTCTGCCTGTTTTCTCCTCATTCAAAACAGAAGCAGTCTCTGACTGCTTTGTGCATACTTGAAGTCCTGGGAATGCTGTTCAAAAACATACTTGCAGTCTGTGTACTCAGTGCTCAGCAAACTGACAGTCCCATCTCCTCTTGCCAAGAAAGGGCATAATTCCTTAATGAAAGCAGCTTGTGAAGTCCATATCGCTTACTGCTTTGCCTTATAAGTCTGTGCAGATAATAATGTTTTTTGTAAAGTTTTTCTGGCATTTTTCATGACAAAACCTTAAATTCATGATGAAACCCAATAAATTCTCCAAAGCTCATACTCCCCCTGCACATGACCTGCAGATTCATAGAAAAATGGAGCGTGCCAGGGCTTTAGGAACTGAGCAAGACTTTCCCATCAGCTGGCGTGGAGAATTCCCTGGTGTGCTCTGAATGAGTTCAGGTTTACCTTTTTCATTGTGGCAACAAAGTGTGATGGAGGAGAGGCAAGCAAATTACTTGGCTCAAATGATGGGGCCAAGAGAGATTAAAATAGTAAATGTAGGAGCTGGAAGCAGCTATAAAGAAAAAGAGCCATAAGGAAAGCCATAGGGTGGAATGGGCAGCAACAGTATCAGGACAATGAGTAAGAACAGGGAACTTAAGATGGTGAGAGAAGGAGAAGCAGTTTTGTGGCATGATGTACAAAAGTCAAGGACATAGCTTTTGGGACTGCTATGAAGGCAAGAAATAGCCTAAGAGGATTCATCAGGAATGAATTTTCTCACACTATGTTCTTCTATCCCTCTCCATTCCTTTGTGGCCTTTAATACAGGCTGCTGTGGTATGCATGTTTGCAGTCTTGGATGTGAAGTGTGCGTATAGGTTTGGATTTGTCCTTGTGTGCTTCTCTAGCACTTGGAATGGATTTCCATTTTATCTTTTTGTCTGGGAAATAGCTGTGAAACCCTCTTGGAAAGCAGGCTTTTTCTGGCCCCTCAAAATGAGACTTGCTCAAAAAATAATAACCTTTAACTGCTTAGAGGGATCTGGGTTTTGAGYAGGAAAGGTCTGTGCTGTTGTACTTGAGATCTTCTTAACCTTGACAATAACTCAAATTAGAGTCTGGGCTTTCTGGAAATGTGCAGTCAAACTTGAAAAGTTGTGTCTGAAAATCTTTCCTGAAAGAATGCTGAGAGGACAAAGTTGAGCACTCTGAAACTGAGATATGAAGGTGTCTGTGCATTCTTGTGTATAAACACTATGACAGCTTTCCTGAAAGGAGGTCCTATACTGGAAAGTGTTGAGCAGCTGTTGAGAAGATATATAAGAGTATCCTCAATGTGATAGCCTCACAGTTTTGTTGTCTCATAATTATTCTGAAGGAAAGAATTTCCATTCCATTATTTCCATTCTATTATTTCCAATTTCCTATTATTTCAATTTCACAAAAGGCATACTGAAGCATAGAGGTGAGTGCCTTGTCTAAAGCTGCACAGGAATTCTTGATAAGGCAGATAATTAAATGTCCCAGACCAGCCACTGGACAACTGACCATCCTTCTTCTATTAATATTGCGCAATGTAGTATTGGGATAGATTCAGATAAGTACACACATGCACTAGTGCACATAYGGACAGGATCTCAGTGCTAGACAGTCTTGCATGCTGTCTGAATGTCACTAACATGATAAAGACAAAAATTCAATATAATAGAGACAAGTTATGTTTCTGAAGAACATTATCTCTTTTCCTACTGAGTGACTTTGAAACTAGTGCTTTTTAAACTCTGACATTGCTTAACTGAAAGTCTCCTGTTGAAATCTGCTATATGAATGTAAGTGTTGGTATAAAAGCAATTGTAGATTGCTCATGCTTGGCACAAGATTATAGGGCCAAGAAAGGCTCCATCCTGTCACACAGCCTATGAAAATTATCAAAAGAAGGGATCAGAAACAGTATCTTAAAAGTATGAGACTATTTACAGGATAAAGTCAAAACACCTCCCATGAAAAATGTCCACAGAGATACTAGAGTGTTAGGCAGTTACACAGATCCTTCATTGTCTCAAAGAGATCAATTGAGATCACTTTCTAAGTTGCAAAACTGCATTTATTGTTGCAGAGTTAAGCTATAATTTTGTGTTCTTATGATTAAATAAGGATCTCAGCTTCATTAACAGAAGTTCTTTGTGTCTATTTTTCTGTTTAGGGAACACCCTAAATAACTTAGAAGTTGATAAAAATTGGAGGACGAGTTTAATTTTAAGCTTTGCTATAGAACAGAAAACACAATATTATCAATTCTTCTTATGCTTAGTAGTCTCTGGCTTGTACCAACAGGTTTGTCACACCTGAAGAAATGTTCTGGAAAGGATTTTGATTCATGACAAAAGAGATGAATATATACCATATTGCAGACTTAATGGGATTCATTTTCCGCTCTGCTCTTTAGTCTGCTCTGCACTGCAGGGAAGAATAGTTCCAGATTTTAGTCACTTTTCAAACATCTACATCTTGTGCTGCTGTAAAAATATTAGAAATGACAGCCAAGACTCTAGTAAGTCTAGTCTGAGGGACATCAGATTATTCTGACCTCAGTAGATCTGTTAGGAGTCAGGTTTTGAGTATAACTTCTTTTTTCAGCCAGTGGCCTCCACCTGGAATGCTGTTGAGTCTTACTATCTTCAGGAGAAGCCCGAGGAGAACCAAACAGACAATATATTTGTTTCCCTCTGATATGCAGTGTGGCTTCCCTGTCCTAGTTCCCTCTTCCTTAGGGAACTAAGAGGGCAACAGGCACTTGCACTTTTCAGCTATTTTCCACACAGTTGCAAGTAAATAGTGGAGCCTTTGTTACAAATGTCCTGCTCCTACTCCAGTGRAAATGAGTGACAAACTCATGGAAGTCAAGCTGGTACAGTGAGAAGTAACAGGTCCTACATTATCTTACTGATTGCAGAGTAATTTGGTTAAAAAGATGGATGTGAATACAATCAAGTCCCTTTGGTATATAAATATTAGGGAACTGGGGAAGAAAAGGCAGAGGTCACAACACTCACAAAACCTTAAGTTGGTATAAAATTATGACTGATTAGCTTAGGAAGAAATCCAAAAGTACGTGAAGGTCTCCTATAAAGGAGAATACTGTCAAGATTATGAAAGCTGAGAGGCATCGAGTRGGTAGTACTAAAAGAGTATGTAACTGCTGTTTAGTGCTGTAAATACTTGACATAGTARAAYAATGCAACAGTTTAGAAAACACAACCAAAGTGAATGGAGAAAAGAATTAAATAAAAGTTCAAAATGAAAACCAGATCTGTGTTGTGGAAGAAGTTTAAATAACCCAGACATGCATGTGGAGTGAAGAGAAAGTTCTTGTGATTTTTTTCTGTAATAAATCAGTAGTGGATGTACAGAAATAATATAAGATAGGTCATTCAATTTACGGTAATCCCAGTGGAGATGAAGCATTAAACAATTGTTAGACCTTTCACAGACAAATATGAGAAAACCAGGTGAATTATCATCAGAAGACAATACTATATCTGCAGGAAGTTTGGTTCTTTTTGTTTGTTTGTTTGTTTTGTTATAAAGGCCAAAGAGGGAAAACTTTTTGTTAATTTTACTGTTGTTATCTAATCCCATTCAGACATCAGTATTGGTTTTCATGCCACTGTTATTAAAAAGTACATCTAGAGAATAATCTGCTAATCTTTGTCTACTGATGTCATGTTCAGATATGAATGTTGCCTTCTAAGCACAAAATTATTGAATATATTTAGTCTGGAAAAGATCAGAAAAAAGTCAGGATCCACCCCCTATAGTTGAGTTGTAATGGAAGGAGAAAAATCTTAATTACAAAGAAAACCTTAAGAAACCTCATCAAGTATTGCTTACCTACTATAACAGTAACCCAGAGACTACACTATCACCATAAGTAGTTTTCAAAGGTGTAGATATCACCAGTTTTGGAGCTACTTTAGTGTTCATCTTTTTGCAAAAACATTCTGTTAATATACTCATCCCATAGTCCCAAAATATTTTCTATATCTTTGTGGAGGCCCAAACTCTCAAGTGTCCCAAGAGTAAATTTTCTTCTATGTTATAATGCAATATAAAATTCTATTATTTATATTACCAGTTGGAATATGGACATAGAGTATAGTGAAATGAATTGAAACTATTGAACTGAAACTATTGACACAAGTCAAAGAGTTTTAATCATGCTATTTGTACAACTAATACAAGATCTCATTTTAGTTCACTTTTCACTTCACTGGAGTTCATTAGAAATGAGCCCAATACGTCATTCAGTATATATGCAGTAATTATTTTAGTCACTTCAGAATGTTTTACCTGTTTCCTGGTCTTTATATTTTCTCATAAATTGCTCAGGATATAGAAATTATACTGAGCTCTGTGTTACTCCATCAGTAGCTCTGAAGTTAATCCAGAGTCATGTCATCATAATTTAGAGCAGAAAATGCTTCACTCTACTCTCACAGATGTTTTAAAAGGTCAGAGTTATCCATTCACTTGTAATGTGATCATTCTAATTTATGCCAATAAAAAGGCCTTTTAATAAAGGCCTTTACTTCCATATTCACAGTCCTACGCCATACAATAAGATACTCCTAAATTTGAATTTATTATGTAATAATTTATGCCTATATACTGTCATAGCTGTTGACCTTCAGTCTTACGCTCAACACATTAAATCTGAATTACCGTATGATAAGTTGAGATTTGTAGTGATTCATTTCTCAGCTGCAGTTGTATAGGTAAAGGAGGGACCTAGATAATATCACAGTAAATAACTTCTCTGAAGGTAAAATAAATGTATTGCTATAGTGAATCCTTACCATTTGCCTATAAAATTTTATGCATGTAGAGAGTATAATATCTTACTTGTCCTAGTGGTAGATGAAAATGGAAAATAAAATAAAATGTTTTTATTTAAAGCTCACTTTCCTGTTTAGATCCCATCCGGAACTGAATGCTTAATAGTGCCAATCCAATATGGTAAATGCCTTCCATCTTTATAACTTTATATGCATTAACAGCAAAGCCATCTCCCTTTCTTCAAAAAGCATAATATTATTAGCTAGAATTTTCATATAAGATACAGCTTTATTCTTAGAAAATATTAGCATTCATACAGGAACTAGAAACTTTTATGTAATATTATTGGATTTTTAAAACCAGCATCTCCGTAGGAATTGCTTCAGCACTGGTTCTGAAAAGTTGTTTACTTGCTACTATCTTATGTTGAATTAATTTGCTTTTGTATATAAAGTTTCCATAAGTGATTGATTCTCTTTGATTTAGTGCCTGTATCTCAAACCCTTCATATTCTAGGTTTTTGTCTCATGTTCAAATAGGAATCAGACGCACTGTGGACCACAGTGCTTCCAGTACTTTCAGTACTTCAGGCACTACAGGACACAGGAAACCTCGGTCCGCCACTGTTGTCCTATGGAATCTTTGGGAAACCATTTTTCATGGTCTTCCTTTCCTCTTCCATTTTCTACATCCCCAGTTGTGGCACTGTGGGACTGCACCCCACAGGGAAGGCAGGGCCCTGACAGCCAGCTGGGTACCCAGTAGCGGTTAGCATGAGTTAAGCATAGTTAGCACAGCAGTTAGGGTAAGCCTGTGAATGTTAACCTGCTTTTTCGTTTTAGTTGATGAAACTTCTTGTCCCAAACGACAGAATGAACCTTGAATGGTTGTGCACTTAAGGAAATAGCTAGCCAAACTCTGCAAATAATCTGCTGATCATCAGGAAGTGCAAAGGTGCCCAGAAGTGTCCTGAGCAAGCAGACCGTGAGCACCAATGGCAACCACAAATCAGAAAACGACCAGTCACCAAGGAAATATTCTCTACCCACTCCTATAACTTGGGAAACTAAAGGAATTTAAGGGACACTCCAGCAAGAGAGACTCCAGAAGAAAGGAGAAGCTGAGAGACTTGGGGTGAGCCAGGGGACCCCACAGCCCTGCCCAGGACTCAGGACCACCCCTCCAACACTCAGAGAGCCCCAGGAAGCCCTGGAATAGGAGAAACCCCGCAGGATCCCGTGGCCTGGCCCCCGGTCCATGTGCCCCATGGCGGGAACTGCTACGCCAACTTGCCCAACCTTTCTTCAGATCACATCATCTCTCCTGCAGAACAGGGAAGTCACGTAATTCATAAAACTTCACGTATGTCTGTGAGCAAAGTGTCTTACTAAACAAATCCATTTAGTCTTCACGCTGTCATTTGGTCTTAAATTGTAATACACCCTTGGCTCCTGGCTCCTCTCCAGCCAGGAGAAACAGCTAGGCTGTCCAATTTCTAGGGCAATATTGCTGTTTCTGCCATAGGTTTCAATTAGTTTCAACCTACACATTGCAGTAGGTTCCTGATGTCTGTGGTATCTTTGCTTGCTATTATAAAGMAAATATCTCATCATACTAATCATTCATTGCATGTCTGGCTATCTGTCCTGTTTGTGTGTTCTCTTTTATTTTACCCTACACAATCCTGAGACTTTTCCTCTTTGTCAAAGTTGTGTATGGTCACCATAATGCATGTATAATCTTCCTTTTTGCTCTCTAGATGCTGCTGTGATTACATGATATGTTTTGCTGCTGTGAATCATTGGTTCATATTGTTAACTTTTTTGTGCGCGTAGGGTTTGTTTTGAGTCTTACAGAGATGTAGTTTTTTACATGATTAGACAACAGGAGCTGAAACAGACAACTCTTTTTATGTAAAYGGAAGGAAATAAAAATTATAATGACAGTCATGATTGTTAGTAAGCTAGTAAGTAAGTAGAGTCCTACCCATGAAAGATCTTTGGAAGCAAGCTCCTAAGTTCTGCATCCCACTGCCCTGTAAATAATTCTTCTCTTTTCTGCTCACTTACAGAGAAATGATTAAATGAACACCATCTTGTTACCTATTAATTCTGGTTATTAGTGTTGTATTATTTCATGCAATTTTGAGAGTCTGTGATAACAGTGGTCTACCTGAAACTGAAGCAAAAGTTCAGGATACATTTGTGAGGATCTTGTTATCAAATGCTGACAAGTCTTGTAATTCTGTTATTTTGTATTCTGTTATTGTCCTTCACAAGAGTAGATTATGCAGATGCTGGTCCAGTTTAAAAGTTAGAATTACAACAGAAAGATGTACATAACTTTGCGAGGGAGAGATAAGAGGATTGAAGGTTTTGTAGAATTTGGGAAATGCCTTTCCCTAACTCAGGAATAGGAGAACATCTTTGTGATTTTCTTTACCCCCCTACCCGTCCAAAAAAGAAATAATGTAATGATAAATAAATAAATAAATTGTAGTATACCTTAGAAGACTCCACTCTGATCAGAAACAGGAGTCCCAAAATCCTGGATATTTGATCTAAGCATTCTTTAGAACTGTAGAAGATCCAAAATTTGACAACACTCTTCAATAAGAACTAGAGGAGTTTGTGAGCTTTGTGAAAGCAAACGTTTCAGCTAAAGTATGAGAGGAAAAGTTCACCATGTTAACACTTGTAATGATTGTACCRGATTTGCTCAGACTTCTCAAATAAATTCCTCTTTCTCTGAAACCAAGCGCAGGAAAATACTAGTCCCCCATCCAAATCCCCCCCAAATTCAAATGAAATTAAGATACTGCGAAGTGGGAACTCAGTGCTAATAAGCCTAATTATTATCATCAGAAGTTCTTTTGTTGTCTGCCCAGCTACCTGTTGTGTGTGTGATTTCCAGACTGCTAATCTGATAGAAGCTGACACAGAAAGCATATGCTGCAGTTGAATTGTGGAATAAAGGCAAACATGTTATCACAGTATGCTTTTTTTAGATTTTCTTCCCTCTGATTATTTTTGGAAGACAGATCTGTAGACGTATTTTTTTAGACTTATGGCAGCTAATCATACCAAAATGTAGCAAATTACTCAGTAGTTTAACCTCTGTGTTCTTTTTCCTGTTGGTACTGATACCACTCCCCTCCTAGAAATATGAAGCTTAATTGGTGTTGCAATAAATGTTTTAGTCATTTTTTAAAGTCGTTTTTTATCCATCCCATGGAATTGACAGTTGAACTAATGGTGAGTGTGGAACTGTGACTCTTCTTGAAATAAGTGGATTGGAAGTGCATTTCTCTAAGGAAAGTACACTACTGGCTCTAAAATGGATTAAACTGTATGCTACAAGGCCTTCAAATATTCATTTCAATTTTTTGTATAGGTTATTTTTCATAGAAAACAGTTTAGAATTAGGCTGTACTTAAAGCAAAAACAGACTTCTATGTTTTAAAATAACTATGATATGTTAGAGATTAAAATGAACTTTAAATATGCTTTTAAAAAAATTGCTATAAATTGAACCAAGCATATATCTGAGAGATGCCATTGTGAAAGCTGTTTATTCTCTATGAATGATGTACATGCTATTCTGCATTAATTTACTCTAATTTTCTAGGGTCACCAKTGCATTTCATTGTCACAAAAAGTAGCAAACCCTGAACATATTTTTTCCTGTAAGTGCAGAAGACATTTTGGAGTTCCTCCAAGAGTCATAATGTCTACATGAACATCTGCACCATTTAAAACTGAGCTTCAGTTATTGTAGAGTCTATAATGTACCCAAAGGTACCTTACAGAAATTTCAGAAACTTTAAAGTATGCCTAGAACTTTTTTGCTATTCAGTTGAGAAGGGGTAGAGACTAGGACAGACCTACAAACAATTAGTTGATGAATACTTTTGCAAAGGTGACAGTTTCTATTAGTGAAATTTCTATTTTGTTTTCAAGTTGCTTTGGTCTAGCTGCAGCATTTTTCCATTGACAAATGCCATGCCTATTAACATGTTGTAGTAAGATCTTTAACTGAGCGATCTTTTCCTATGTATATCATTAGACTGCTACTGCACTGCCCTTTAGCCTCTCGAGTAATATACTTATTTAGTAATCTATTTAATATATATATTTCAAGTTTCTCAGTACTGTGAGGTACAGTTCCAGAGTGAAGATCATTCCTGTAATTTTTGAGTTCCTTAGCATCTTTTTAAAGGTGAGGATATTGAAAGTCTAGGTGGGATATTACTCATTTCTCTTCTATTCATAACAAAGATAACACATAGCATTTTGCAGGCAAGTTTCATGACATTCATGAAGTCCACAATCCTTTTAGGTTAATAAGTAACTTGAGTAACTATGAAATTAATTGCTTGTTTCTTAGGAAATAGTAATCATATAAACTAACTTGCATAAGTAGCTCATAATTAAAAATTTTAATTTATCATGACAACACTACTTTAAAAATACAAATGGTGAATTTTAAAGATCTTAAGTGAACACACAAATTTTCTGTTCCAGTCCCTAATGGACTGGTGCCCCAGAGACTGAATTAATTATTCAAGAATTGTGTCATCCAAAGCTTTAATCAAGCGAATTTTATGGTTTTTTTTATATTGAGTACCTCCAAATTTAGTTTTTCAATGCTCTCACTATTTTAAATATGTATCCAAAATGGGTAAAAGAGAGAGAAGTCTTTGTTACAAACWCAACTTTGCTTTCATTATTATTTTAAATGTATTCAGGCATGTCCAGAGTTGTCAGGTGCCTGAGGCTCCCCTAGCCCTGCTGGTCCCTGCTCCCCAGCCCCGGCCCCATCTCAGCCCGGCCTGGGGCCATCAGTCACTGCCCTGTGATGCTGCAGCAGTGCCGGCTCCAGCCCCGCCACCGCTCTGCCCCTACCTGGCCATGGGCCCCCAGGACAGACCCTCACCCTGTCCCCATGGCGGTGCCCAACACACCCCCCAGGGCTGGGGCTGCCCTGCTGCCCCCACGGTCCTGCTCCCCTGGGGTGGGGTGACAGTCCCCAGTGGAGCCCCATCATCAATTTTCATTTATAGATGGGATCCGCTTGTTTTCTATGCGAAATTCTCTATTATTTGTGCGGGATTCTCCTTTATCTGATAATATTTGACTTTACTGGATGAAAGTTTTGCTGGTTTTTAGAGCATGGTGAGTTCAGATCCAAGCATTCAAACCATGCCTTTTTATTTTCTCTTTGAAAGACAGATATAACTGTATTCTCAGTCTTTAATTTTCTTTATCATCCAAAACCAGCCTGTGTCTGACACATTTCTGCAAAATTATTCCCTGCAGGAAGCAGTGAGCTATTCAGCAGAATTCCTTGATTTCACAGCAAGGTGGTATAATCTCTGTAGGATATATTTTTTTCTTTTTTTTTTTCTGTGAGTAAAATCACTTTCAGTGCTCCCTATGGTATCTTTTGCAGCAGAGATTCATCTGCTTAACCATCTTGTGATTATCAGTATTTATAAGGTCATGAGAACTGCTAATGCTCCGTGTGGTGGATAATTTATACCTAAATTCTGGGGCTTGCTCTTCTGGAGCATTTCAACACTCTGTGTGACTGGCTCCATCTCAAAGATTTTTGCATGAAACACAGCTGATATCACTGTCTAATGCGGTGAACATCTCCCCCTTTTTTAGTTCTTCTGTATGAAAGGAGTAACAGTGAAAATAGAAGTGCTCTTAATAAGTACAGAAATATAGAAATTTCAAAGAGTAAAAAGAAACTATCATCTAAACACATCCATATGAGTTTTCTTAGGAAGTAATTATTTAGTTGGTTTAGTAATTATTATTTATAAACAAGAGACAGATAGAGTTAATTTGAGCTGTCCTGCCTCCCTGAAGCTAATAGCAGCATCACAGTGTAATAGGAGAAGCACTGAGAAATAGTAGGTTGTGTCTGTGCTGAGAGAATCTCCATAGATCAAAATCATGAAGTGCAAACCCTTGCTAATATGGTCGTGTTTAAGTGCTTTGTCGCTCTGACTCTTGTTACCACAGAGACCAATGTGGTTCTGGATGACTTGCGGAAAAGCTAAGTTCATTTTCCTCTCCCTCTCAGTCTTGCTCTTAATTCTTCCAGTGGAGACTGTTCTACTGATTTCATTTTACAAAAAGAGCTGAACTGATGTTACAGCACAGAACTAAACTGGATGGTTGTCAGTTGCTCTGAAGTAATATGAACTCACATTGTGTTCACACAGCACATTCTGAGAGAGAAAAAAACAGCCAAATTTGTAGAAATTGCTGGGTTTGACAACTGAAGTTTTTAAGTGGAAAGATCTATTCTGTATTTGCTCTGCCGTTAAGGTTACATGGAATAAAGGCAAAAAAGGTCATCCTTCATTAAATGTCTTCATTAAATGGTCATTCTGTCAGTTTGAGTAATTTGAATAGTTTATTTGAACTTCAGTGGAATATATGTAACCCAAATTTGGGGTGGAGTTTGTTGATTTTAACCAGAATTTAATTTTAGAAAAAAGCAGGGCTAAACACTTTGTAATGAAGACTTTTGAAAATCAGATGAACTTATAATTTGTAATTGACATTCATGTAAAATGAAAGGCAATTTTAATTTAGGTTTCCAGAGGTGTCTTTCATATTTTTGTTCAATTCTAAAAATCAATCAAATTTTGAAATTTCAATGTTTTTTGTGAAACAGTGTCTATTCTCCCCTTATCCTTCTCCAGGATATCTTATACAAAACCAGAGATAACTCACTCGTGCTCCTCTTCAGTTATTTAGTTATTAAAAATAAACATAGAGAACAGTTGATTATTCCACTAATTGAACAGGCTTTGAAAGAAATTTAATTCTGGTGACAGACTTTGAATTAACAGGTCTGGAGTTTAATTATTTTCAAACACTAATGTGTTTGCTGTATTGGTTTGTTATCTTTATGCTTTCTTGCAAGCAAGTCTCAGCCATGGTCTCAAAGAGAAGTAGTGTGAGTTGATGTGGAAGAAGTTGAAGCCTGGCAATAAGATTTTACAAGTGATATTTAGTTATATTTGACAACTTTATTATCTTAAAATGGAGTGGGTTTAGTGGTCACCACAGGAAGGAATTACTGCCACTGTGAGCTGTATGTGCTTCTGGTGAGTATGAAAGTGTTGAGGACCCCATGCATGATTTGCTGATTCTTCTGCCCCTGCTCTTCTATCTTGATTTCTCTTTTAAATAGGGGTTGCCAGACAACTTTGGGAGCAGATAATCTTTTGACTGAGAAACTACTTTTTTTGTTGTTTTTAATGTCAGTTCTCATCTCTGAGGAAATCTAGTATATGCTCTGTCTTCAGACCCCTGAAAGAACTTAGGACACAGTTTCTGGAACACTGAGCGTCTGGGGTAACTAATTTTTCTGTACCTAGCCTAAAGCACAATCCAGAAGTGCAGATAGGAGCCTAGGCTCCCAACTGAACACAGAGAAAGCGAAGCACCCCAAAAGAGAGTCCTGAATTCCTCCATACATTAAACACCAGTATTCCTGCAGGATTAACAGTCTCAGAACCTTTCTTGTGAAAAGTGAGAAGTTCTTCTCTTCTCTTTCAAAAAACAGATGGATACGGTAGTGGAATTATCAGCAAGTGGTGAACTGACAAGATCCACCTCCCGGGAAGAAGAGAATGGTTAGAGCAGTCTCCATCTTTTCTGTCTGATTCATTTTAAAGAAAAGCATGTGGGTCTGTGTGCAGGTGTATCTTTTTTGGTAGCATAGGAGATGGAGCACACTTCTGGGAGAGGGGCTTCCCACACTGAAGGCCTCTGTCCCAGGGACCACAGGAGACCTTGACAGACTGAGGGAGAAGGTATGTAGAGGAAGGCGCATACTGTGCATCTAATTATTGGCTATTATTGGTTATTGGCTTTGAACTGCTCAGTACTGTGAAGAATGAAGATAATCTGGGTATAAAGAGAAGCAAAGTCCTAGATAAGGACAGRTACTGAGGAGGTGTAGGAACCTGCAAGTTTAGTGATTTAAAAATTTTCATCATTACAGTTTTGAACATTAGTGTCTGTCGCAGGGGTGAAGGGGGAATGGGGGAGGGAAGAAGGTTATTAGTTATTATCATTATCTCTGGGTTTATTGCAAACAGATTTATTGAAGATGGCCATACAGTGTAGTCATAGCAAGCAAATCTTTCTGCACGTTTGTTAGTGCCCGAGTCTCGCTTTCTTACCACTCCAACGGTTTCTTGTCAGAGGTTCTCTTAACTCCAGGAGAGTAACCTTGAGAGGTGTCCCAGCTCAAGGGGAGATTCACCGCTGTGCAGCCCATTGCCATGCAGGAGAGCTCACTGGGCTCTAGGCTGCAGCTCTATTTATGGGCACGGAGTTTGACTCATGGTCATACAATATTTGGTATGGAGATATACC
>NW_020450829.1:19320-280066 GCF_003343035.1 Apteryx rowi | reverse complement strand
GGGGGGGGGGGTTAGTTGCGTTCCGCCACAGTGTCCAAATTCTGCCTAAAATCTTTTTGAATGTAGTTGCTAATCTGTTTTTCAGTTCTGTAACAATACAAACTTTATCTTACCATTTGATCTTTTTCTGTTTAGAATGCAAATTATCTTGGGCAGGAACTTTCACAATGCTTTTGTACAGCTTTGCCCAATCTCTCTCTCTCTCTCGACTGATTCTCTGGCCAATACCATTTAAAAAGAGAGAAAGGACTTTTCACTTGACATATCATCCACAGTCTGAACTCTGGAGAAAAAAAGTGGATTAATTTACTCTGCCAACCTTTCTTTTATAAATTTGTTTTCTTATAGTAAAGAGTCTGTGCCTATTGGAATAAAAAGGGAATTGAGCCTCTGATTTAAAAAAGGAGAGAGACAAACTAAACATTTTTATCACTTTATTACTATAATGTTATAAAAATAACTCTAAAGCTTCTTTGAAATCTGATTCATTCTTGTCTCTTATTCTGCAGAAATTCATAAGAAGTAGTGCTACGAGAACTTAATAAACAGATTCTTAATTATTAGTCTATGACAAAGAACAGGGTTGCTGAAGCTATAACAAATCCGTCATTAACTATAGAAATAGCCATTTTCAAGGAGATTATTGATACTAGAAGTATTTAAGTTAATGGTTTATGGAAAGAGAAAAGTATCAAAATTTTCAAAAAAGTTCAAATATATATTGAGAAAGTATGCATGTGCATGTCATAAGCTTCTTGATCTGGGATGGAAAACAGTTTTTTACTCTTTAAACTGAGAGATGTGTGATCTCAAATCTTACCGCATTGGTAGGGATGTCAGTCAGTGTTAGACAACAAAGTCTATTGAGCTGATCAAATTAGCATGACATAAATAAGCTGGTTGCATCAGCAGTATAATCATAAATGGGTGGTACTGGGTGGTAAACAGCAAGGCAGCTAGTTGTATGGAAAAATTCCTGGAACTCTTAGCAACTACATGCACAAAAGTGGCTTCAGAAAGCCACTTTGCTTAAAACTAGTATGAAAACCATCACCATTCGTCAGCATAAATGATAATACTTCTTTTTTTTTTAAACTGGTAGCCAGATAGCTGCAGATTCCTTCCAGATTCCCAGTATTTTGGTTGATATAAACCATTTTACGCTTAAAAGAAGCTTTCATGTTCATTACCTGGTTTCAGCTTCATTTTTGAAATAACTAAATATATTGACAGATTCAAAATATTTTTCTAAAGTTATTTATTCTATTTGCATATTTTTGTTACCTCTGTGTATACCAACACTCTCCCTTTCTAGCTTAGAAAATGTGTGTATAGAGAATATTTGAGAGTCTGTGCTTTGAAGTCTCCTAATTTATGAAGTAGGTATGAACAGCCTGCCAGCAGACCTCCCTAGGATAATCACCTCTTGTGTATTGTCTGTGATCTGTAAGAACTTAATTGACCTTTATACAACATTTGACAGCACAGTTGAAGAAATAAAATAAATGTCAGTGAGTTATGATGCTTTACATTTTTTCTGTCAGCTATTGAAGCTTAAAGAAAATTGCTCAAAGAATCACATTGTCTTCAATAATGCACTTTCATCTGTACTATAACATATTTAACATTTGGGAGCAAAAGCTGATGAATCTCTCCCAAGACCAGGCCATAATTCCTCTGTGATGTCGGAGAACCGGGTAGTTCTGCAGCTAGCATGAAGGCCATCAGTGCTTGTAAAGCACTGCAGACACTGAACTTCCTAAAATTTCCTTGAAAACTCTGTCTCCTGCAGATTTCCTTGAAAAGCACAGCCTTCATTTCAAGGCACACAAATATTCCCAATGTTTCATGAGCTGTCTGTGATGATATGACTTCATCAGGTTCAATGAAGTGAATCAATTTTATCTTAAATACAATAATTAAACCATTTCTTTCATTTAGAGAAAAGGAAACAAACCAAGGCTAAAATCTGGTTACTTTAATTGTTCTTTGTAGGAAAATTCAACAAAGCACCTGCCCATGCCTTTATGACAGCTCTGAAAAACAAAATTGCTATGTCTGTTGCTTCTTGGACTCTTTTCCTTATTGACTCTGAATGGGCTCTGAATATTCATCCCTGCCACTTTCCTCTCCCAGTGTGGTATTGCCCTGAAATATGGTACCATGCTGTTTTGATTTTAATTGACATAAAGATAGATAAAATGGATGTAACTTCACAAGCAGTTTATAGTGTGTCATAGCCAACCCTGCCTTCCAGGAACCTGTTTTTCTGACCTTTCAATATAGTATCCTAGAACTAATAATTTCCACATTAGCCTATTGAGCATAATGCACAGGATCTGACTATGACCTGGGAGGAACACTGTGCATTTCACAGACATGAACCAGGAGCTCTGTTCTCCACTTAGATTTACATCTGGGCTATGTCATGTGCGTATCCCAGAATGAAGTTCAAGAGAAGGAACTCACTAGTTCAGCTGCGTTTGTATGAAATGAAAACTATAAAGACATTTATTAACATTAACAATTTCATTAGTATTTTTTAAAGTTAAATGCTATTTCAGTCTCTTTTTTTACTGATGTTTCTCCTGTTAAAAGGAATTGCCTTTTTAACACTCATTGCATGATTTGGAGTTACCTTTACGAGGACCTGAAGCAGGATCTTTACCACTCTGCAGACAATTAAGTAACACAGTGGGTATGTGATCATGATGCAAGAGCTTACAATTTGGAAAAGTCTTATCCTTTAAAGTCATGTAAAAGATGTTGAAGATTTATACATAAATCAGTAAGATAATGCATTCATTTCCCAAAAGGTGGGGCAATGGCACTTCAAATTACTATAAACCATTTTCAAAGGTATGAACTAGTTTTAACTGATTCCAGTAAAAAAATACTTGAAAGTTTCTATCCAGAAGATTCTGTCAAGTTTTTATGTGCTTGTTGCTCACATGACGAAGAAATGGGCTTGAGTCTTACTGATCAAGCCTCTTTCCCTTGCATTTTTTTTGTGGTCAGTCACCAATCCCAAGACACTCATTTAAGGGTTCCAATGCATCACCAAGTAACTCCAGTTTAAGATTTTACTGCATAGCTGAGTGTCATAGCTGAGGCAAATAGTTGCAGGTCAAACAAAGCCACATAACTGTAGGCTAAAATCACAGAATCACAGAATCACAAAATGGTTGAGGTTGGAAGGGACCTCTGGAGATCATCTAGTCCAACCCCCCCTGCTCAAGCAGGGTCACCTAGAGCACGTTGCAAAGGATCGTGTCCAGGCGGATTTTGAATATCTCCAGAGAAGGAGACTCCACAACCTCTCCGGGCAACCTGTTCCAGTGCTCTGTCACCCTCACAGTGAAGAAGTTTTTCCTCATGTTCAGATGGAACTGCCTGTGTTTCAGTTTGTGCCCGTTGCCTCGCGTCCTGTCGCTTGGCACCACTGAAAAGAGTCTGACTCCATCCTCTTGACACCCTCCCTTCAGATACTTGTACACGTTGATAAGATCTCCTCTCAGCCTTCTCTTCTCTAGGCTGAACAGGCCCAGCTCTCTCAGCCTTTCCTCATAAGAGAGATGCTCCAGTCCCCTAATCATCTTTGTAGCCCTTCGCTGGACTTGCTCCAGTAGTGCCACATCCCTCTTGTACTGGGGAGCCCAGAACTGGAYGCAGTACTCCAGATGTGGCCTCAGCAGGGCTGAGTAGAGGGGGAGAATCACCTCCCTCGACCTGCTGGCAACACTCTTCCTGATGCACCCCAGCATACCATTGGCCTTCTTGGCCTCAAGGGCACATTGCTGCCTCATGGTCAACTTGGTGTCCACCAGCACTCCCAGGTCCTTCTCGGCAGAGYTGCTTTCCAGCAGGTCAACCCCCAACCTGTACTGGTGCATGGGGTTATTCYTCCCCAGGTGCAGGACCCTGCACTTGCCTTTGTTGAACTTCAGGAGGTTCCTCTCCGCCCACCTCTCCAGCCTGTCCAGGTCTCTCTGAATGGCAGCACAGCCCTCTGGTGTATCAGCCACTCCTCCCAGTTTTGTATCGTCAGCAAACKTGCTGAGGGTGCACTCTGTCCCTTCATCCAAGTCACTGATGAAGAAGTTGAACAAGACTGGACCCAGTACTGACCCCTGGAGGACACCGCTAGCTACAGGCCTCCAACTAGACTCTGTGCCACTGATCACAACTCTCTGAGCTCTGCCATTCAGCCAGTTCTCAATCCACCTCACTGTCCACTCATCTAACCCACACTTCCTGAGCTTGTCTATGAGGATGTTATGGGAGACAGTGTCAAAAGCCTTGCTGAAGTCAAGGGAGACAACATCCACTGCTCTCCCCTCATCTACCCAGCCAGTCATTCCATCAGAGAAGGCTATCAGATTGGTTAGGCATGATTTMCCCTTGGTGAAGCCATGCTGACTACTCCTGATCACTTTCTTGTCCTCCACATGCTTGGAGATGGCCTCCAGGATGAGCTGCTCCATCACCTTTTCAGGGATGCAGATGAGGGTGACTGGCCTGTAGTTCCCTGGGTCCTCCTTCTTGCCCTTTTTGAAGACTGGGGTGACACTGGTTTTCTTCCAGTCTTCAGGCACCTCTCCTGTTCTCCATGACCTTTCAAAGATGATGGAGAGTGGCTTAGCAATAACATCCGCCAGCTCCCTCAGCACTCACACAAAATCATAGACAAATACAGCTGGCTTAACTGGTGCCAAGTAATTTAATTTCAAGACTAAGCCCCCTAAAATGGCCTTAGAAATTTTAGAAAGAAAAGCAAAACTATTTGCAGAATTTTGCCTTATGGTTTAATTACAAAATGGATCATTTTGCTGAAGGGAATCCAGATAAAAGCCTGTATCTTCACTGCAGAGCAAGCCTTCCCTACAGATCTGACCAAYTAAGTGTAGCTGGCCCAGTGTGGTTAAAATTTCCCTTCTTTACATACTCATATCTGACCAAATACGTCAGCAGAAAAAGGGTCTAAAACAGATCATTCTGTTTCTTTAATAGATTAATATAAGAGACAGATTGCAAAAACTCAGCCAAAAACTGACAAGTTGTTTATTTTGTCCCTGGCTGAGAGGAAAGTGCCGTCACAATATTTGCAAGGGATTTAGCTATTGCTGTTGATATGAAAAGTATTCAGACCTAGATATGCAAAGGGCACCTGACTGTCATCATGCTGAGTGTGGAAGCATCCAACCTTTCTACATGCGTAGTTACCATGGAGAATTGGCAACAGCTGGATGCTGTTTAGCCCCCTCTGCATTAACCAGGAAGAGACAGCTATCAGAGAACAAGACCCTGTGTTATGCTGTCAATAAGCTATGGCAAGGACAGGACTCTCTCTTGAGTTTTTCTCTACAGGGATTTTTGGTACTCTCTGCTTGAGAGTCATAATGTAAACCTTTTTTCCCCCAAATTGTATGCCTAAACTCCTCCTTAAACAGGAAGAAAAAAGTGCATAAACTTAATAAACTCACGTTCCTTTCAGAGTGTCGAGAGCAGAACTCCCCTGTCTCCCCTGTGCCACCTGTTATCCAGCTGCTCCGCAGGCAGGACACTCAGGCGGGACATGGGAGAATATAAACCCAGTTTTACCTCCTACCTAAGGAAATCTGAGCTATTACCCCAGAAGAGTGTAAAGATTGCCAGACTGTAGTCGGTGTGTAGGTATGTACATGCATTCGTTTTTTCATGCTTCGTTTTATAGAGCTTATATTCTCTTGTTCCTTACATGATTGATACTACTTGGGTCAGGCAGGAAGGGAGCCTGATTTTATAAGCAAATGACTAGTTTATTTATATGCAAGGAGCCAAGAAGAAGATCTAGATTCCAGTACCTTTTATATTTCATAATTTGTTATGTTATATGAAATTTTATTGGCACACACAAAAAAAAAATAGTGAGCAGGTCCATCCCCCAAACTGGACACCAAAGACTCTACATTAGTAACTTGAAAGTTGATTATACAGAAGCATGGTAAGCAAATATTTTGCACTGATTTTCTTTTTTGGAAGGTGTGGAAAGGGGGGAGAATTATTTTTACTTCCTAGTAAATTGCTCTAGATTTGATTGAAGGAGAGAAAATGCTAGAGGAATTAATTCTCTTTACAGTCATGTTTAAAAAGACTGACAGCTTGACTTTGACCTCTATTAACCAGCATGGATATCTGGATGGAGACCAAACTAGAAAAACTTAAAAGGCAGGATTTTTAGCAGGAAATGTGGATTGCACTAACAGAAGGCTAACTTGCCTTAAAAATTGATTTGTAATCTAAAACTGTGTAGAAGTGTAATCCTTCTCAGAAAAATGTGTACTCACATTGAAATCCCTGCAAGTGTTAGCCACTCTGGCATCTTAATATTAAAATTACACTAGTTGTAGAAAATAATGCTCTTTTTTGGAAATAATCTGGTCTATCTAATTGTATCCTATAGGCCAATAATGAATTTAGGTTCTGTGTCCAACAAAGATGCAAAGGCTTGTACTTTTGGAGAAAAGGACTTGAATTCTAATACCAGAGGAGCTGGGGGTTTTCAATGRCCACAGCAGGTAACACAAGAGCAGCAAAGCTTTCCTAAGTGACTTTTAGTTTATTATATACATATATATATTTATATGCATTTGATGACCCATAATTTGACTGTATATGAAATTTATGTTTGAACCTCTTAATAATTAGCCAAATTCCTCTCATCTGCATATAAATGGTCAAATTAAAAAGGCATCCATCCATTTGCACCTTAGTTGTGTGAAAAACACTTTGTGAAATATCCTTCTGAAAACTGAGCAGTCGAATTAGTTTTCCACAGCAGTTCCAAAACCAATTTGAAGAAAGCATTTCTGATCATTGTAGCAAATAAAGGTGGATACAAACAAGTCTCAGAGAATGATTTACACCATAATGTAATCATACACAAACTATGTCCCCTTTTGCTTCTATAAAGGTGACAAATTTTTGCATATCGAAGTATTTCATGTTCAATAGCTAATTAAAACATGTTGTGCTCAATTAAGTGTTAAAGTACGTTTGTCAAAAATCACTACAAACAAATTTTAAAGTTATATAAAAATGTCATGTTTACTATCCCTTAAAAAAACCACAACCTTCCCCCCCCAAACTCAGTGTTATTGTTAGGGGTATTCTTGTTTTGTTACAGTTTGTTTTGTAAGTGTCAGTCACCCCGCTAGCTGAAAAATGGTTCCCCTTTTAGTTAATTAAGTTTTTATTATAAGGTTACCTCAGAGATTTGAAAACAGATATTCTTTTCTTATACATATATTCTTTGTTGTTCCAGGAACATCTGCCATAAAATATTTTCTGTAATCCTTATGTGATTTTGATAATCTGGACTGTATTTCTGTAATTCACTATGTGTCAGTTTAAGCATAACAGGGACTCTAGGATCTTGTTACATCTTACTGAAATTGAGCCATTACACTGAGGTACCTAAACAAAACTGTAGAAAGGTGAATTCCCTACCTAATCAGTGGAGGATGATGAAAAGAATGATTTGACTTTTAGAGGAATTGCATTGTAGTTCCCCTAGTGACTCAGTAGGACCTCAAGCCTGGGTGCACTGCTCAGCCAAGAACTCAGACCAGTTTCATGACAAAACATTAGCAAAGCTTATAATATATGAATGCCTATTCCACCTTGCATCAACCCTACAAAACATACACTGTCAGCTGGTGAAAATCTATGCCTTACTTGTTTTTATGGGAATGAAGGTCCTTAGATTTCAGCTGATATATATGTGCTCTCAGAAGTTTAATGAATCAGAAATAGACGAGGATGTGTTTTTCATTTTTTCTTAGGATTCTCTTTCTTGTTGCTGTTGTTTTTACCAGTCATTGGCTAAAGCACATTCGAAATAATTAATAGGCCTCTTTAACCTTACTGTGTTCTGTGTATAAGTAGTGCTTTCAAGATTTTTTTTTTTTTTAGCAACCACTCAAGAAACTGACCCTCCACAGAATAGTAAAAACCTACTGGTTAGAATTTCCCTCTGGATTTGAGAAACCAGATCTCAGGTTCCTACCTTAGGGATGACTCAAGCCTGGGGCTTTAGCTGGTCTTCTACAATACAGATAAATACCTTAATAATCAGGATTTTTTTGTTGCAAACCTCTACTGTGAAAACTTTTCCTCTTTGTACAGACATTCATTAGATCTTGAATGATTTGAATCTTGGCCTTTCACATATAATGTTATTGTTGTAATCAGCGAGTTATAGAGTAGTCTTCCTGCCTTGTTATTTATTATTATTGATAAAACAGTAGATTGGCTGTAACAGGAGAGGTTATTACAGATTAGTTCTGTAGCCCTGCAGTCAAGACAGTCAGTCAAGAAGTGAAAGACCAAGTCTTGGTGTAAGCCAAGAAATGTCAGGTGAGAAAACTGAGTGTGGATCTACCRAAGTGGCAGGGTAAAAAAAAACAGGACAGGATATTGCAGCTGTCAGTCRATTGCAACAGTGACAACTGATTATTTTCCCTTGTGCCGGGTATCTCATGATGGTGTGGTAATCACTGCAGGTCAGGAACAAAGATCCACGTCCATTGTAGTAGCTGAATATATTGGTGGGGAAAGGGGCTGGAATATCAGTTAGGAATTAGAGGTTGTTCTGATGGGAGTGTTTAAAAGACTGGCAAGTCAGGCCATTTTTAAACTTTTAAGTAAACTTTACTACATTCATTAAAAACATACTTCTTGCTAATGGTTCGTTCTTGCATGTTATTAATCAACATTACTATGTACACAAAACTGTTCATCTTTAACACTTGTCTCTTAATTGGGCTTTGAGTTTGCAATACCATGGATCATGCTGGGAGCCTGAATTATATTTTGTCACTGGAGTCCTGTAAAAGTAAAGTAACTTAGGTAAAATTGCATATAATACAGTAACAATGTCATCTGTTATCTGGAAGGAATCAGTCTTCTGAGAAAATCACTCAAAAGCACTATGAGAAGAACAACTATTTCAGAGTAGTAAAATTTCTAAGAAATGACTTTGTTTTGATTCTTTCTTAAATTATGTTTCCTAGCAAATCATGAGAATTAATGCAAACGTGTGACAAGGCACGTATATTTTATATGGCAATCAAGGAGAAATACTGTAAACAGCACTTGATTTTTCTTTCGATTACAACAATTCCATTGTAATATGTAGTTACATTCATTTAAAACTAGCTTAAGATCAAAATTATGCAACATTATTTTGAAGAATGTATATGTACCTGACCATATGTATATGTTATTTTGAAGAATGTATTTATATATATTTTATACATACAGATATATATATTTATAATCCATATATTTGTACTGACAAAAGGATGAATGGCAAAGAGAAAGAAAGTGCTAGTGTCCCTGTGAGCAGAGGTTAGGTAGGTGATGTAGACTGTGAAAGAACTGTAACCAGGCTTCCTAGGAAAGTAGGTATGATCCCACAAACTGTAATGTTTTCTAAGTGATGAAAGGAGTCTGAGTGAGAAAATGGAACAAAACAAACTGTTGGTGTGAGATGTGAAACTGCCTGTTGCAGGAATGCAGAAGCAGCACTAGCATAACAGACGTATGAAAGAGATTGTGTGGTTTCTTGGGAAGATGTACAAGTAAAAGTAATTCTATATGGCTGATGTGCTGGACTACAAAGAATGAAGAAGGAACAACTTGGCTAAAACAGCCTGTGGGTTGAAATTGCTTTGAAAGGTCATTAAAAGGGTGATTAAAAAAATAATGCTGAGAATCTTCTCTGTTGAATATGAATCTGAATAAAGATTTTTTCAGTGACACTAAAGATAAACACTGTAAGGAACTGTCTTCATGATAGATTTTATTTTTCCAGCTACAGACTGAAAATCAATGCAATTCTAATATTCCTCTACAAGTTAGCCCATGTGTTGATAAAATCTTCAATGCACTAGATTATAGACAATAGAACTGAAAGGGATCTCAAGTGGTCATCAGCAGTATTTTTCTGCCTCAGAGTAGGTGTAGCTTATGTAATCTATTAGTGAAAAGTGTCTGCCTAACCAGTTCTTAAAATTTTCCAAGCTATCTCTACAGCTTGTATAAGGAACCACAGTAGAACTATCATTTCATGTGTTTCACTTTGCAACTTTTCTGTTAGTTTCTCTCAATATGAACTTCATTTTTCCCTGCTGAATGATGGGTTATCCTGTGGTATATTTGTGAGACACTGTAAGCTCCATATCCTCTTCTGTGGAACTGCTTCCTGACCAGTCATTTCCCGTCTTGTTCTTGTATCATTATTTTTTTTATAAGCATAATACTTTCCCCCTCGATCTTGCCCCTTGATCTTGCTGAATTACAGTCTGGTTGTTTCTAACAATTTCTCCACTTCTAATTCTATCCTTCAAAGTAACTTCATCCCATTCCTGCCTCGTATCACCTGCACATTTAATAAATGTTCTATATATTGCACATTCAATTCATTAATGTGCTTATTGAATAATAGCAGAACAAAGAAAGACAGTCACAAAATACCTTCTGACCTGCAAGAACATAAGAGCTGAGTGCTACAGTGTTTATCTTCTGCATAGAAGAGACTGAGATGAAGAAACCAAGACAAAAGTGCATTGTTGAAAAAGCTTAAAAATTAAAAGAGCATAGGAAGTCTAAGAGGGAGCTCATGCTTTAATGAGTACTGGTGGCCAGAAGAGCAGGGAGCTAGTTTTTCACATCTTTCTTCAGAGGTTGTAAAGCATGCGCAGAAGCACTATTTTATGCACCCATGACAGAGAATTATCACTGCATGGATCTGTTCCTTTTCCACTTGTCTACTGCTTTCTGTCCCATCAGTGTTTGCATCTGTCTTAAGGCCTCTTTACGTATGATTGGAAGGGAGAGGGGGAGCATAGCAGCCATGAATAATAAACTGTGGGCAGATTGCAAAAMCTCTGTGTCCACAGACTCTTCAAAACATATCATCTGTGCATAGTGTTGCTAACATCCAAGTGCAATTTAATCATGGCTGGTCAGATTTCTGCTCTACTCAGAGAACGGTTTGCTCCAGGCCCTGCACTATATATACAATAAGGATGCAAGCCAGTAAGTACCAGCTGGCCTGGGGGACCAGGGCTTGCTCTCTGGCAGGGGTAACAAATGCTGTTTCAGCATATCTTAGGAACATCTAGATAAGTAAGTCCCGGAGACAGATGGGTACTGAGTTACATGTTGTCTCTAAAATGTATTCCATTAAGTTTGAGAATATTGGAGTTTTAGCACATATAACTCAAATGCTGAAAAATCAGGAAGACTTATATAACACAAAAAGCAAAATAGTCAGGCAGTGTATTATTCATTTAGAATAAGCCATGTGCTGTATTATTCATTTAGAATAAGCCATGTGCTATGTGATAAACAGATTTTAATGTATTGCTAATCTATATTTGATATACTGTGAAAATAGTGTATGAGTGGAAATGAAAAGACAAAAACAAAAAAGTTACCAGATCTCCTTTAAAGAAATGTTTTCAAGGCAACATCTTATACTAGAACAATGAAAAGTTGAAATACCACTTTAATTGAGGATAATAAAGTATTTTAATTAGCATCACAAAGTATGTCTTTTCAATATTTAAACACTTCAGTGCTTAGACACTAGATACAAATTAGATCATTTTGATTTGTGAAGATGATGAAGTTGTAGTGAAGAATATATTTTCCTGTGCTTTCACTTCCTAAAGAGCCTTTGAAGAAATAAATGTGAAAAAAAGGTGCAAGAAGAAAAGTTTTTCCTTCCCCAAAGAAGTTACTCTGTCCTTATGGAGAGGGAGGGGGTTACTACTCCAGATGTCTGCAGGAGAACACTTCGGTGTCCCTATTCTGCTTCAAGCAAAATTGGCTGAGTTAGCTCAAACAGCTCCTTGAAATTGTTCACATTAACACTGCCTGATTTGGGCWGAGAAAGATTAGGGACTATTCATGTAAACACTTTTGCAGGTGGCAATAAACTCCAGCAAATGTGAAAAACAAATGTCTATTGGCTGGTAACAAATTAAACCAACACAGCTGTTTGCTGGAGTATCTGTCCGAACTTGGCTCATGTAGTTAGACTATATCTAAATAATACTAATGTTCTATTTTTGCTCCTATATATCCACTGTTGATATTTTGAAGTTCTTATATTTTTTCATATTTACCACCTGAATGGCCATAACACTTCATAGTCCATGTCAGAGATCTCAACCCTGCTTCTAGGTGCTGAACAAAAACTGAGCAAAAAAACAGTCTCTGCAGTTCAACACCAATCTATCTGGGACTTAATTGTCTATTACAAAGGACAACAGATAGATACTCACAGACAGAAGACAAAAGAGCAAAATCAAACCTGAAAAAAAAATCGTTGAGCTTTCTAGAAGTCATAGTACATTTGCAGTATAACTGTTATGTCTGATATTCTTTTAATATATACAGAATTAATTTTTCACTATAATAACATTTTGCCTTGTGACATGTGTAAATTGCATGACCCTCATAAATTCTTCTTTTCTGCTTGTTGCATTCCGAGAAAAATATGCCCTAGCAAAATTAACCTCCAGTTAAGCTCATTAATAGTGGTGCTCTATCAGCACTGCTCTAATGCTTGTCATCAAGGTGCATATGCTTGTCAAATACTTCTATAGCCTGTTAGCCTAGCTAAAATAAATTGGTTTCTCATGAATCTCTGATGGACTTGGATTAGAAGTTAGATTTGCAAACAAGATTGGTATTTACACCTATTTACAGCCCTCTATAATCCCTTGAATAGAAATGAGTTTTACATCCTTCTGCAAGCAGAAATTTAATTAAGGCATTCCTGTTTAGTAGAATGCTTAAACACTAAAAAAGCTTCTCATGGGTTGTAATATCTCCCACTGCTTTAACAAATACATGAACGTACAGCGCTGGCCAATAAAAAAACAGGAACTGATTTTATTTTAAAGAGATTCAAAATTGTTCCAGAATCTGATGAAAAGATTATATATGTGTATCCCAGGACTCTCCAACTGTAGCTTCCCAATAAGCATACACTGAACAAATTTGGCTTTTTTTAAAATTTATTAATGTCCCACTTCACAAATTAACTGTCTTTTAGTTTTCTATGTGAGAAAATACAGTTGAATAACTCAATGAAATCAAAAGACTGACAAYGACAACTTTTTGACCTCAGTCGCTAGTTTTTTTCACTAATTTAATTCTCAAACCACTCTATAATTTTTCTTACCTTCTTGTCTTAACAAACATTATTGTTTGTTTGTTGTTCAGATATCACAAATGATCTCTTACGGTTTTTTTGGAGTATGAAAATGGAACATTTTGCCAGGAGTAGTATTACATAATTCATTTAAATGTTAAATTTTTCAAGCTTTCTTGTTAATTACTGAAAAAAATTATGCTAAAAAAAATTCAAATCCATAATAACATGTCTTTATACATAAAATATGCAAGCACTAATATTTGTTCCTGAGAGGTAATCACCCCTAGTTGATTACATGGCAAATAAAAACTTAGCATTTTCAATAACCAGAAGTTGTTTATTATGAATACATATTACATTTCCTCACTGTGACTATCATTTCAGTTATATAGCAAAGGAAGATTCATCTACTGGGTAGAATAGAAATGGAACAATTTATTCTTTCCTTGCTTTGTAGCACAGTGTTCTGACCTCCTCGTATTTGCTCTTTTTCTGGTGATATTCTTTGCTGCAGGATTTGAGGTGGGTAGTTGAAGGACAGACTTAAAAGAAGGAATAATAATTACTTCAGGAGGGGTAAATTTGTGAGGAAATACTGAAGTTTCTGAAATGGTTGRAGTTATTCTTCTCTGTCATATTCAAATTAATTTTACAAGAGCAGTTTTGGATTAGCTCACTATAGCTAAATTTGTCCTGAAGCATTATCTAAAACCTTAGGCTTGACTTTGTGTATCCTGTTTCACTAAAGTTAAATTCCTGCTGTAATATGCATCTAGGTGAAGATGAAAACGCATAGAACTCCATTCATGTACTATAAAAACTGGAGGAGATGGTGTGTCCTGTAAAATCAAAGAAGGGTACAAATTGTGAATATGCACTTGGTTGATATTCCCCAGTTGCAGCTGTGATAGGACTGTTAATTAAAACTGTAAGCTGCAGGTACTCAGTGCCACAACTAACAGATGAAAGTGTGATTAGCATCAAATGAAGGCAAATTGAATTAATTCCTCCTGGGGTAGTATGGTATCCAGTGCACGCTCCCTGGTCCCAAAACTCTGCATATTGCCTGTTGCACTATATGAGGCATCTCTGGAATGTGAGATGGTTTGACAGGGGACCAGAAAGCCACAGGGGCCTTCTCTTGCATTCAACACTCAAAAGATTTTTTTATCATTAATAATCTTTTTAGCATGCTTACAAATTCTTTTAGGCCTGTGACAAGAAGTGAGATGTTTTCCTCTGAAAGGAGATCTGTTACAAAACCAAATTTTGCATGAGGGAAGGTGGGTAGGGTACTGTGCTTTTGCATCAGCCCTATCTAGGCCAGCACAGAGAGGAAATTTCAACAGGCTGGACATAGGCGGTAAGTCACTGCCTACATCTACTGATCGCAGAAATGTGTATGATGTGAGAAGAAATGAAGCAACATAGATCGGTAAGACTTTCATCCATCCCGGTGTCATGCTGTGATCAAATTCTGTGCCCAGCTGAACATCTGGAGGGCCGCTGGCATCTCAGGGCTGTGACCTGCTCTGTCTGGAGCTTCTCCTTTCTTCRGATCTATGAGGCTGCAGTACTGTCTTCTGCCTCTCAACTGTATACCAAGATTTTGAGTCAGAAAAGCTGGCAACTCAGATGGCCAGTCAGGCTGGTTGATACCCTGATTTAACAAGATTTGAGTCAATAGCAAAGATCTGGAGCCAGATTCCAAGTAACCCCAATGTCACTGGAGTGTAGCTTAGCTGAAGCACTGTAGCTACTCTGCATTTATAAAAGCATGGCAGAACAGCCTGAATGTCAGTGTCATCAGGACTGAGACTTTGGCTGTGCTCTGTCAGCTTTCRGTAGCTTTGACATAGCAAGGAAGAAGAGAAAATCTCATAGTACCAGAAAGGTTATCAGGAAGATAGCTTACTTTAGTAATGTGCACTTTCCCCTCTCTTCCTAGAAAGGTAACAGTCACACGATAGTCTGTAAACACAGCACGATTCTTCAGCCAGATCAGTGTTGGTTAACTAACCCCAGGTGTTGCTTTCTGTTTAAAAAGAGAAAAAGGTTTCCATCTCACACATYGGTAGTAGCTGGACAAGCTGTGTATCACTACTCGTCTTATTTAAGAACATCTACTTTGTCAAACACATGGGATTTCTATACTAGTGGCTGACATAATTGCAGTAATACCCAGATGACTGAAGGAAAGTTTAATTTCTACTTCAATATTTTTCTGCCTCTGGCAGCTTTTTCTGGAATTAGGAGGTAACATATATCAAATATACCTAATTGCCTGATTTGTTATCATGAAAGAACAACATGACTCACACTGCTTTTGTTTTCCCACTGAGTTTTTCTGGGATTCTTCTAGCAAGAAATGTGAAAATTAATAATTATGTGACATGTAAGCCTCATGTGATTGATAGTATCATCCTCTACTGTATTATTGTTCTTGATGATGTTGTTACAAATAGTACTGTTTAATATCTAGAATATGTTCACTTATTTTAGCCATCTCATAGTGGGTAAGGCTCCATGCAAGGGTGCTGAGAGAACCAGCTGATGAGCTTGCAAGACTGCTTTCTGTCTAATCTTTGAAAGGTTGTGGAGATCAGGGGGAGTCCCCAGTGGATCGAAAAAGGCAAATTTTGCCCAAATTAAAAAAAAAAAAAGCCAGAAGGATGATCTGGTCATCTATAGTCTGGTCAGCCTCACCTTGGTCCCTGGGAAAATGATGGAGCAAGCTGTCCTAGAGCCCATTTCAGGAAGCATGCATAAGAAGGTGACTTGGAACGATCAATATGGATTTACCAAGGCTGAATCTTGCCTGATGAACCTGATTGCCTTGTGGAGGATGTGAGCACAGCAGCATAATTTACCTTGACTTTAGCAGAGCTTCTGACACTGTCTCCCACAATATTCTTCTGTCCAAGTTAGCACATTACAGTCTTGATGACTAGACAACTAGATGGGTAAAAAACTGCATGAGTGACTGGGCCCAGAGGGTAGTGGTTAATGGATCACACTCTACTTGATGTCTGTGACGAGTACTGCAGGGCTCTGTGCTGGGATCTCTCCTCTTTGAGATCTTTGTCAATGACCTCAAGGAGGTTATGGAAGACACTCGCACCAAGTTTGCAGGTGACACCAAACCAGGGGGACCATTTGATGTCTTGAGGGCAGGGCTGCTATGCAGAGAGACCTAGACAGGAGGGAGGAATGGGCCGGCAGGAACTTCATGAAATTTAACCAAGACAAATGCAGTGGGCAGCAAGTCCAGGGCTGGCTTTCAGTCATGTGACAAAATTTCTTTAGACTGATAGCCAGCAAAACACCACCACACAGACTATTCTTGAATGGTAGGGATTCTTTCGACATTTTTCAGACAAATTTAGCAGAACATCAGTGTATCAAAAGTGATTCTAATAAAGTTAACTTAGGGAATSAGAGGACCCTCAGATCCTTGAGGACTCATAACAGTTGGAGTAAGTGTGGCAACCCATTTCAGACACTGGTTTTGTTGTAGACTATTTAACTATGGCATCAGCATAATAGGAGGAGACTTTCACAAGAAAAACATGGAAGAGCTGTTAAATTTAAATTGGAAGTTTTGCTTGTGTTTTGTTTGGCCTAGTAGCTTCGTGAGCTACTGAGCCAGTAGCCACACTCATGCACTGAGATTAGTGGGCTGCAATGAAATTAGGGCTGTCATAGAGAACATGCCAAAGAATGTATGTGTGCATGTTTTATTCATTTTTATTTATTAACTGAAAATTAAATTACTAGTTCTCAGTGAGATGAAGTTGGTTTTAGTGTCTGATGTACCCAGCTGTGCAATATGCACAGACCTCTGCCATACAGAAATTTTTAATGGATGTACATTTTCCTTCTCTTCTTTACTTTCCTACTGATTAACTTTGAAGACAAATTACACTGCAGGTAGAGCCTGTCAGTGCAGTTTGGCAAAAATGAAGCTGGTGCAGCTGCCCCAGACACTACAGGACTTAAAAGAACCCCCAAACCTAACATATGAACCATATGAGAGTTGCAGTAGAATGGTGTAAATGTAATGAATTTGTATTTCTCCTCCTAAGTTAATAAAGAGAAGATCAGGAGGGCTATCCATGCAACTCAGTAGCAAATGACTTGATGTATTTGTGAGTTCACTTAAGAATAAGCACAAAGTCACTCTGACTTCAGATGTCTAAGAAAATGTATGCAACAAAATACTGCAAGAAGATTTTTACACACATGCTATCTTTCTAGTCATGTTTTTCTCCAATCAGTCAGCTAAGTACAGTTCTAGGGCTAAGTGCAGCTTCGTTTAACTTCAGCAGTGAAGAAATTTGAGTTAAAATCTTTTTTTGTAGAGGAAAAAATCTGAGGCTATTTTTATAACTTTGTGTGAAGCCTTGTGAAACACTGATTTTTTTGCAGTGTTCAACTACAGATAAAGCAGTCGTACATTTCACATTTAATTATTATTTATTTCCATAGGTACTTTCCAGACAGTAAAAAATGACTGTTAATGTCTTTAAGTAAGTTCCCCACAGATATCATGACAGGCCTGGATCTTCAGTATTTAGGTTTTGCTCAGATATAAAATCAAGATTCACAGCTAAGCTTTTAAAATGAGTTGCTACATGTACTTTGTGAGTCAGTGCTACTGTAATTTGTCACTTATGCTTATAAATAGCAGTATGAGGATTAATTATTTCCTGCAGCTTCTACACCTGATTGGCAGTACTGGAAGGCTGCACTGAAGGAAGAGCTTTTGAGATGTGGAGGAACAGCTCTTCTACATCTCATGGAGGGTTGCTAACATGATGAATTAAATCAATCTGTATTTTGAAATGAAGGTTTCTCTGCTTTTGCAAGCTTACATTGAGAATAATTCTTTGCTGACTTATGCATAGTGATCAAACACATGCAGAGAAAAAAAATTTTACTCATATACCTTTATAGCAGGTTTTTGCCTAAGTTATGCATCTCCCTGGAAGGGGAGAGAGGAGGGGAGTCCATTACCCTGGCATGAGAAGGCCACATTAGAAAATCCGGGCTTCAATTACTGTTTACAAGTAGGGGTGGTGCTGCTTCCTCTCTGCCTCTTCTGTACATGCTGGGGGCTGTCTGGGCCTGGGCCTGTCCCTTCCATGCTTTTGTATGACTTAGATGGCGAGAACCAATACAGTTTAACCACCACAAAAAAAGAAATTGTCCAAAACAGAATTTCCAAAGCCAGATTTGATAGCTTGCTTAATATGTAAGAGTCAAATGGCTACTATAATATAAATGAATAGATGGCCTGCTTTTAGTCATGCTTTCCAAAACCATTTTGAAAGCATTAAGAATTTCTTTATATATTTCCTGGACTAATACTCTACCAAGTGCTGAAGATATACCTGTGAAAAGAAGTTGTTTTCCTTTATAAGACTTTTTTTGATACTAGTCCCAGTAATATATCTCTTCCACAAAAATTATGGAGAGGCAGCTGGAGGCCATTTGGAACACTCTAGGACTTCCCAAATGTCAAGAGCTCTTTGTGTTTAGATACCTGAATCCCAGCCCAAAGTTTGACTCTTACATAATTAAACAATCTACCAAATCTGGCTTTAGAAATTATGTTTTGAACAATTTCTTTTTCGTGCTGGCTAAACTGTAATTCCAACTGTTGAAAAAGCTAAAAGAGTGGGCTTCTAGGTCTGTGTTTCTGATCCAGCTCTGAGAGTAATTTTCATTTTAGCAGAGTAATAAACTGAGAAGTTATTCTCTGATCTGCATACATGATTTATAGCTCCCTTGAGAAGGGAAAAGTTGCTTCACAAGAACCATGCCTACATGACATGGAAAGATTTACTATTTAGTTTTCTTGGCATACCAGAATATTTTCATAAATGTCATAAACATTGTCATAAAAATACTAGTACAATGCCAATTACTGTTAAAACAATAGCTGTTATTGGTCCTGCAAAAAGTTCTAGAATTGGCCAGAATTTGATATGTTTGTGCCTTTTGTATAATACATTGGACTCARTAGAATTATGTATGACTTACTTCAAGAAAAGTGGAAAATTCTGCTCCAAAGCTTTCAGATTGTTTGGATGGGATAAGCTGATAACCTGTCCTATTTCTAATATTTGAACCGAAATGCCACAAAGCAGCTTGCCTTAGGGATAGTTCCATTTATCTTCCCAGTGGGAACCAGGATTTGCTGAAAGAACTGAGAAATGACTAAATTTTTATGTTAAAATTAGTTCAAACATTAACTAGTTTGTCTTTTCAACCCCAGTGATAATGCAATGATAATTCTGAAATGCTGAACAAACTCCTAGCCAAATGAGAGCAATGGCAGTTTTGAATGGTGTTAGAATTTTATTCTTCCCCTTGTTATAGTGCTTTATGTGTAGGAGCATGGTTCTTATAATCAGAACAGTCAGAAATAAATTTCATTTATTCTAACATTAAAACTTAATTACTTGCCAGAAAATTGCCATGCATGTGCCAAATGAATGCCAATTTCATGATTTGAAACATAATATGATTCTTCAAGAATGCTGAGTGTGTGGAAGGCAGGTATTATGTACACATAATAAAATTGTTGTTTGGTAATTACAACTACAGTAATATACTTTAGCAACATTTTAACAGATCATTTAAACATATTCACTTCCCCTTGAGATTATGCAATTTCATGGTCAAATTCTGCCCTGTCTCAGCAGTACTTGTCTTTCATGACTGATCTGATCTGATGATCAGATAAACTTATATCTGCTAATATAAGATGTGACTGTTTTCTAATACAAAACAAAAATTTGAAAGCTGTTGAGGATCAGGATCAGGAAGGCATAGAAATAACTGTCAGATGGGAGGGATATTGCACCATTTATTGAAAAGGATGTGTGAAACATCCAACTTTGGTATTTTCAGAATGCAAATAAAACTTGTCTTTTCAAATGATATGTTTGGGAAGATTTTACTTTTTTTTTTTTTTGCATATAATATAAAATAAAGCCAAAATCAACTCTGTTATTGACTTGATGAAAATCTTTCTTTATAGATAACATTGAATTTTAGGGTTTTAGAAAAAACGGAATTTCAGATCTCAAAATCCTGAAACACTAAACAAGAATTCCCATTCATCACATAGTTTTTATTATGAATATAAAAAGAAAAGCATGCTAATTGCATATTTATACTTCCCTAGGATTATACATTTGTTTCTCAACATAATCCTAATACTGCATAAGGCTGCCTATGTGCTGACACAATCAGTCAGTAACATTTCTTGCCTGTACTTCACACTGGCAGAACTATGGTGTCAGTATATCAATGAAAGATGAGATTGCCATTCACAGAAATACAGTAATTTATAGCTAACAGATCAATGTGTAATGGGCAACAAGTAGCAACTGAGTGACTACAAGACACATAAATATGTAGACTGGATACTTACATGTAAAGCGTGTTTTCTGCGCACGTGGCCTCCTGCAATTGTCCACTGTAAATTTTTCTAAAAAGGTCATGTGRGAAAATTTTGAATCTTTTTCCTACCACTATCACAAATATGTGCAACTTATCTTTCATTTACCAGATATATTTTAGGGTGGCATTTTCACTTCAGTTATATCTTTCTTCATTGTACAAAGAAGCTTGTTGTTTCTGTCATTATTAGCTAAATACTTGTCTCTGAAAACGACTGCTGATTCTAGTTATAAACAGTACCCTGAGCATCTCTTACTTCCAATATAAGGTACACTATATATTTTCTTTATAATATATACCTGTGTAGATTTTATGGCTACATTTAAACTATGCAACTCAGAAGAGTTTTCAAGTTTGTACTCCAGGCATGTAGAAACTCAGGTTAAGGGAAGGTACATATGCCCAGGTATATGCCCTTCAGTTTCCTGACCTCCACAGAGGGGAAAAGAAGGGACAGTGTGAGAGCYTAGTGTGGCTGGAGCCAGGATACCCCACTAAGTAGGCAGAGGTGGTGTCTATTCATTCCTATTTCAGGACAAATCTCCAAAGAGAATTCACTCATCTGTCCTATTTGGTAGCCCCTGATTTTCTGGTGTCTAGAATCTAATCTTGAACCAATCTTCAGTTTCCTGTTGTCATACACTTTGGTAATTGCATTATATGACTATTTCAACTGAAATCCTTAAGAGCAGAAGCTCTTCATGTGTGTGACAGTCAAACATTCACAAATTATCATTCTAACCTCACAGAATTAATGAGAATGGGAAAAGAGACAGAGAGATTTGGGGGGGTTCTTTTTTACCTTTAGRTCTGGATTTGGGTCACATTTCAAATTGTTTCTCCATAATAGGAAATCGAAACGTATTTTAAACCCAAAAACAAATAAAGTATGCTGAGCATTGCATCATTCTAGGACATTGAGCTCCAACAAAAATAATAGTGCAAGGCTCATAGTAAAATAATATCTAACTTTACTTGGAATTTCCACGCTGGTGGATCTGCAGGCTTTTAGAAGCACTGACTAAACCTGAGAATCCAGTCCACTAGTTAGATCAGTAACTCATGCACTGAGTTATTCTGGAAAAAGCAAGTGAGAAGTCAAGGAGAGTTCAGACTACGGTTCATCAGAGGTAAGCTAGTTAGTTAACTTGTGTTCTGGAAGCAGCCTCTCCACAGCAGTGGGACTATTCATAGGGGCTAGTACACCTTGTCAAGAACTAGTAGGGCATTGACCTAGAATTTTTGATATATGTTCAGACAATCAGAAGAATTCTCACAACCTGTAAATTTTTGCCTAGTAATGCTTTCTTCCTAAACTTAAAACCTTAGCAACACTGATTTTGATTAAATGCATACGCCTCATAAATCATCTCAGAAAGAAAGGTAGGGTAGAAAGCTTAGTAAAAAGCAAATGCCTTCTACTTTCTTATGCCTCTTTTCTTCTGAAATATGCTTAATTAATGGCATTTTTGTGACGTGCTCCATGTTTTTCATATTTCTGTAATTTGTAATTACTTCATATTGCATATCATGAAAATATGCAAAGCATGCTGCATATTATAAAAACATAGTGTAAATTTCTGTAATGTTCTGAATTGTGACTGTTGTATTAACAAAGCCCATTTAAAAGTGGGATTTCAGTATGTTTTATGGTCATTCATCCATGAATATCTATCAGCTAGCAAATGTTAACCTTGYGGAGCGTGTCTGCAGCAAATGCAGTCTGCAGCACTGATGTATCCACAGTCCACAGAGATTAACAGTCTCTTCGAGATAGCATCAAAGCAGTTTAACATAAAGAAGCTGCCAGTAGGTCATGAACTGCTGCTGCTGTCTGGCACTCTATGTTACTACCTGTCTGACCTTTCCTAACTGGCATATTAGATCACCTCTAGCATCATAAAATTCTAAGATTTCTTGCTCTTTTAATCTGTCTTTTAATGCAGGTAATTACCAATACCCGTTCAGTGGTTGCGTAGGTCCTAAACTTAAATAAACCTCGGACAACATCATGTTTTTTGTTGCCTAGGAATATTCTTCAGCTTCAAGACAAATTCTGTGTCACAGTTTAAAAAGCCGGAAGTGTCCTGCCTTCTTCTTTCTGCCAATGACCCGAATACTTGCCTTCTCTGGGGCCTGCAGGCCTTGTATTATCTCCCCTCTTTTTGATTAGTTTTTCATGAGTAGAAGTGTTTGAATATGTCCTGACAGAACCATTTTCCTGTTGAAATGCTGGAAACTGCTTCAGGGAAACAGAGCCGTTCTGTTGAAGCTATTTGAAATTAAAAAAAAATCAGACAGATAATACAATTTCATTTTTTTCCAAGTGGAGTCCTAACGAAATAATTCAAAAAGATTATTCTGGTACTTGTAAAATAAGATGTTTAATCTCATTTTTTATTGCTTTTTCTGATGCTATGTATATGGAAATTTTGAAAGGCTAGAAGTTTCCTCTCACAAAAATCATTACTTTTTACTAAATCTGCTCATCAGTGTAAACAAGTAGATTTGTCAGAGTGTTTGAACAGTCAACAAAACCTTTTTTTTATTTTTATAAAATTATACAATTAATTAATTGATATGCAGCCCTAGTGCATAGGTAGCATTCCACACATTAAGTCAAATAAATTGTGTAGCAGCTTTTATTGTTGAGAAAATGCAAAATGTACTGATTCCTAATTTCACAAGATGCAGCTACAAGTTTCTGCAAGACAGATGCCTCTATTATCTGAATGTCATAGCATTTCCCATTTGTTGTAGACATTGTGAATACTATAATTTCTTGGCTTATTTCTTATTTCTAATCAAACCCATATTTTGATTTCTACCAATATTAAATACTAAGTCACATTAGAAATAAGAGCTGTATCTTAATTAGCTCATTTAGTGCTTCATGTCATTGTTGCCAAAAAAGAGCACAGAATCAGTGAAATTAAGGAATAACAGTTGTTTTCAACGTGCAGTATGCCATGCTGTTTTTTAGCAAGTGGACTAAAGGCTGGCAAAGAATCATACACTTTCTCTCCAGAACCTTGAAGGACCACACATCTACCAACAAGGCTATACTATTTTTATGAATACAAAAGAAAATCTTGAACTGTCTCTTTCTGGACTTTTTTTTTTCCTTTGGCACAATTTCACTGTATTTGTTGAATTTATGATATTTTTATCTCCACTCTGACTTGTATTACATACTCTTTTGCTTAAGTTCAAATTTGTTCAAATGTGTTCATCTGTATATGTTCAAATTTGCTCCAAAAACTGGAAATAAGTCATAATTTCTGACAAATACTAGCAGCACTAAAATTAATTTACCCTTGAAGATGAAGTATTTTCTTTAAGGCACATTCAAACATACACACACACACACAAAAAAAACCCAAAAAATATAGCAGTATAGTTACCTAATTTTGAGATTAGCAAGTATGATTCGAATCGCTACTAGATAAGCAGTATAAACATAGCATTTATATTTTTCCACAGCACAGAGTGTTTAACAATCCTCTTTTTAACAAGCTCTTTCAGATTTCCCCAAGTACTCTTGGCAAGTGACCCGTACATCAAAACAGTGACTAGACTCTAACAATATAAAAACTGACGGATTGAGGTATGGTGTTTTGTTTGTGGTATGTCATAATGTTCCATGTAGAAGCATTGAGAATCAGAGCAGTATTTACACCTATAAAAATAAATTTAAAATGTTAAATGTTTAAAATTAAAAAAATGTAAATATAAAAGAACATTAAGGAAATGTAACATTTTAGAAATTGAAAATCTTAAAAGAAATTATTTCGTTCAAGAAATAAACTGTTCTGCACATAAGCAGAGCCAAAATGGGACAAAATGAAGAAGACTGAAGACTGAAAAATACTACACTCTACATAAATGAAAAAAAAAAACAGCCTCAATCATTGAAAAATTCTTATATGTATTAAAAATATATAAAGATGAGTACTGTCTAATCCTCTTGTTGAATGCTGGTCTTCCATAACATTAGCTATACTGTCCACATCTGATCTGATATTGATTTACAGTGGTATTCCATGCTGACTTCAGTGGATTTATTCTGTTTTCCTGCCATGGTAAATTAAATTGAAATCTATCTCACTTCTCTGTTTCAAGGAAGGCTATGAAAGAAGCAATAATCTTTTTGCAAGCTTTTATAAGTGTTTATCTACCATTTATTATGTATACTAATAACTAGGTTACAGTTTGAGTCTCAAATATGGTGTTTTCTGAAAAAGTAAATCAGGTGTCCTGTGTACATAAAGTAAATTATTTCTCATATCATTGAACTGCTTATTTAAGATCAATATGGACTTCCATACTGTGTTTTAGTATATATTTAAACTAAATAATTTTTTCTTCTTGCTATTCTAAAGGGTTTTTCTATACTAAGAAAAAAAGCTGTTATTAAGCATTATATAAGCAGTAGATACAAAAAGGAAAAAACAGATTTATTGGAGGCAAGTCTTATTTATTTACATATTTTTCTTTTTGATTGTATTGCATGCCATTTTCTCTTTCTATCTCAGCTTCAAAAATAATAAATTAAGTGTAAATATTTGGATCTTTTAGTAACAAACATAAATTGCATTCTAATTATACAAAGTATTTATAGACTTTTGAAGAATGTTAATGCATACAGCTTACATCAGCATTGCTTTGACAGAAATTTCTCACCATACGAATCAAGATTAGATGACAAAAATGTAACATTTTGTTTGGTTTGCCTTGGAGGATTTTTTAAACTTAAAATAGTGTCAAAGTTAAAATACATAAGAAATCCAATTGGGTATGCATAGGAAGATTCCACAAGAGAGAATGAGCAAATAGTAGATTTCATAAGAATAGTCACATTTATGGGAATCAAATGTACAGGATAATTTAAAATATCATCAAATATAGATTGGTACAGACTGTATACTTTGAGCATATTAACTTCTGATTTTGCTGACTAGAGTCTTTTAAATTGCACTCAGTCTTCACACAGTGTAGCAGACAATATTCTTCACTGTGGCAAATATGTGGCTGCATTTGTTTTACTTAATGAATACGAATTTTCATGGATCGGACACTGGAAGTAGGACCTGTTTACACTTTGCATGGGTGCAGTGAATCCTGCCATGAAACCATAATTGGAAATAACATTTTTCCATTTCCCACCTTGGAAGTTTGTACTAGAGCCTGACCACTGACGGCTGTAGTCATGGCACATACTCAGTGCAAACAAGGCTTTAGACTTTTTTGACAATGCATTTATTCTTATGTTGTTTAGATGAGAGGTGAGAAGGAGCATGGGATAAGGCTTATGCATGTCACTTAGTTGAACGGGTCTCTTGAGAGTCTAATGTTGTGGTAATCAATATCCTTTTGCTTGCAGGTAGAATAGGATTTGCCAAGTCATCCTGAATTGAGGACAGTTTAGGCTAGAGTTTTGGCAGAAGACAGTTACATTTATTATAATCAAAAAAACTTTACAGAGTGATTTCATTTAATAGAGCTGTAAAAGTGAGTTGTGTGCTTCTGATTCTTAGATTTTAAATTAAACTTGCATTAATGACGAGATAAAACCTATAGTATCCAATAACAGAAAGAGTGGAACTACTTCCATTTTAGCTAGTCTTTCACCTTCTTTGATTTTTACTGAATTCAAAGATTAAAATAAATCAAACTATTTTTTCAAATTCTCTGTGTAATTTTTGATAATCTTTGTAATGTGTCCCTCTGCACAATGCAATGCATAGTTCTAAATAGCTTCCATGTAAGCCTCTTAAAAACAGGGCTACAGTAATAATGACCTGAATACATATTAGAATATTTCTTACCAAACTGGAAGGAAATCACATATGTCTTTGATTTAAGACAATACAAAATAGAACAGTTTATCAAAATTCCCAGAGACTTTTTCTAAGTTTCTTTCTTGTCATGTTAAAAGGAGAATTTTTTTAAGAGATTTTAATAGTTACCTCTGCAGATCAGGAAGGAGTGCTTATTTTTCATTATGCAGCGATAGCTAGGTGCATTTGGGGTCTTTTTATCTTGTGAAAGTTCTTTGGCTTCTAGTCCTTTTTTGGAAGCACTAATTTTGGATGGACCTACAAAGGCAGATGAAATGGACCAAGGTTCAGATATAAGGCTTATTAAAACTTGAGTGGCCTTTTCCTGTTTTTCCTGTCCAGAAATGTTTTTAAGACAAAGTCTATGTACTTTTTGTGTTTGTCCTGGCCTCTGAACCTGTAACAGCCTAGATTGCCTTATTGCTTATGTAGTCCCAAGTGGAAGTTGGAACTATGTATTCCAGCTGGTAGTAATTCCACTATTTGGCTAGATATACTGTGCATACAGAAATCAACTGCACAGCACTTTTGCAACTTGCATGATATCTTTTGCATAGAGGCATCAAAGTTATGGAATCTCACCAAGTATCTATACAGAATATATTGCAAATAAGGCAGACTTACTGTGATGTGCCAAAGAGAATCTTCTTTCTCAGATACTAATATTTTATCATTTTATCTTTCTTTACTGCTCAGGGACATACAGAGTGCCAAGGTTGAACTGGGAAGGTCACAGGGGCAGCAGCCTCCAGATTTTTTTATGGGCTTTCATTTTGGGGGCAGGGGCTGTGGGGCTTTGAGTTTTCTTTCTTTTTTTCTTTTCTTTTTTTTTTTTGGTTTTCCCCTGTAACAAAGCATATGTGGTTCATCTGCCATTATCATATTGGTATGTTCAGCCTATTAAATACACTGCTCTTGAGAGACTTCAGACTCTGCAGGCATCTCAGGGGCTCCTATTTTCTGTTTATGGTATCATCATTTCAGTCACAGATTCACAAACCATAGGCTTGGAAGAAATGTCTGGAGGTCAACTAGATCATTCCATGCCCTGCACCAGATTCACCAAAACTTGGGTTATTCCTGGCAGATATTTGTCTAACCTCTTCATAAACTTGCTTTTGTTGGAGACTCCACAGCCTCTCAGTCAGTACATCTAGTCTTTCCTTTTTTGCTAGAAACCTTAGCAGAAAGGTTTTCCTAATGTCTCACTGGACATTTTCTTTATTGAAATTTAAGCCCACTACCACTCCTTTTATCACCATGGGCATGAAGAACAGATTGTTCTCTTATCAGCAGCCATGTGCACAATGAGAGGCTATATAGTTTCTAAGTATCTCCCTGCTCCACCTGCCCTTGTCTTTGTTTAGACCAAACATTCATTCCCTGCTGCCTCCTATGATCTATTATCCAGAGCTCTGTTAATTTTTGTTGCAGTTCTCTGGCGTCTCTCCAGTGAGTCTACGTCCCTCTTGAAATGCAGTGTCAAAAATCAAATAACAGTATCCTTACAGAGGTCACATCAATACAGAATAAATTAAAACATTGGTTCACCTGTGCTTTTTCTAAGGAATGAAGCATTTGTATCTGGTTATGATTACTGGCCTTCTTATAAGATATCACGATTACATTTATTTAAGTAAATGTGAAGTATTTAAGTAAAGTGAAAGTAAAGTTTCCTTGACCTTTACTCTGAAATTTTGAAACTAGGATAGCTAATTTATATGAAAAATAGATCTATGTGTAACAGTCATGCATAGAGAGAACAATGGGACACTAGCAGAGTAGTCCTGGTAGAAGGAGTCCTGGGCTGGAATTTCCCAAGTGACCTTACAAAGTCAGAGTTTTCTGATCTCCTTATCAGGGTTGAGAAGACAGGATTGGTTTATAATATATATGCATGCATATCTCTAATTTCATCTTTCATTCTTTTTTAAATTATATATAAGAAATTGTTTAACTTTTATTTTAAAAACTTTAAATAATGGAGCAAATCCGTATTTTAGCAAACATGTTTAGATTACGTGAAGTTTCTGTTTCATGTTAATGAGTGAAATGTGTGAAAAACTTTAGTCTTTTCATTTCAAATCCAAAGTGTTATGAAGCAAAAGGATTGCAATGTTTCAACATTTTTGAAGCTAATGTGACTTTATTCATATTTAATAATAAATTCAAAAAAAACCTTGAATTATACAGAAATCCTGAACTATAGAAAAAAATATACACAATGTGCATTTTGTGATCCGTTTAGCATCACAGTTATGGTTGAAGCAAAGGGACAGAAACATATGCAAGAGGTATTGTGAAGTCTTCATAATAGCTGACATTTCTGAATCAACAGAAAAGAACAAACTACCTGTGGTGGTCTGAATTATTTATCTTGCTTTGTTTTCCTCTGCATTACAGGCAACTGTGGCTCTTTATAATACATAATTATGTTCTGTTTCCAAAAACCTGCAAAAAAAGGACATTAATCTGAACTTGGAAAAGATTCTTTGAAGAAATATTTATGAACTACGAAGTCTAAGTTGTAAAAGCCCACTCTGTTGCATAGCACAGAAAGAAGTGGATTACTTTAATAATGAAGACATAAGATAAGCACTGTTCAGCAAAAAAAATCACCTAAAGGGAAATTTATGGCTTCACTGTAATAGTTGCACACAGTTTTAGATCCCCTGTGAAGATTGCACCATTGTTAAAGGATATCTTTTGAAAGAAGGTCTCTACATGGTACTATTACATAGCTTTGTAAGGCTGTTTTTCTTAGCACATGAGCAAAGCTTTAATTTTGTAAGAAATTCCTGGAGCATAGGTCTATTTAAAGAAGATATGGTAAGTGATCTTGCATTCTGCATATTCTGTCTACTTTAGGTTATTTAGAAAATCTTAAGGTGAGTCAGCTAAAAATGAGAACCTAATAGTAATCAAAATGCTTTGATGCTTCATGTGTATGTAGTCCACTTAGTTTAATGACTAAGTTTAATTCTTGTGCCCATTATGCTTTCCAGAAGAACAGAGATACTATAGTTGACTGTGCCTTCTTTTCACTGGAGTCTTGATTCTTAGAGCTATCACAAAGATATATCTACTTCGCATCATAGTGCTTAAACATCCTGTTGCAGTAATGGACCTTAACTGCAATGCAATACTCTCTTTAGTGGTAAAGACAAAGAATAATCACCTTATTCAGTGAAATGCAATTATGGTGGATGCAAATCCCCAGTTGAAGGAGTTCACCTAGTTTTCCTGTGAGTGTCTTTTTCTTTTACACTGGAGGGAATGATATGGCTCTTGTCAACCAGTCTAGCTACTTATGGGTTGACTTTAACATTGACTTTAACAACTTAGAGAGATACAATGCACCTGCACATTTTTGTTTCTACCTATCATCAGTGGTTCCAGAGGATATTTTGATTATGTCAGCATTTGTTGTCCATTCCTGATAATCTTGATTTTGCTCCCTTCACAGGACAAGTTTCATAAATGTACACAGATAATATTTGTATTCTGGCAAAGGCAATAAAGAAGCAATTTGACCATCTACAATTCCATATCTTGATTTATAGATGGCTGCTATGGATAAATACTTCCATTATGTAGCATGATACCTACCTGACTTCTGAAAGGAAGGAACTTTTTTTTTTACCATTACAAGTATCATTCCTTGCATAAATATGGTAGGGAAGCTGAATGGAATTGCTGAATTTCCCACATGGTTTACATTCATAATGCTATCATTAGAAAACTTCTTTTAAAATATTATTACTGTTAGCTCAGCAGATCTACTAATATCTGATTTTCTTAGCTATTCAACATCTAGTATGTCTGAAAGCTGTTCTACATCCTTTCCTAAATCTAGCTGGCATTAGATATAATAATGGTTAATAGATTAATACTAACAATTATTGAACCTGTAATTATTTAACCAAACTGAAGAAACAGATAAATTATCCACAGGCTTCCAAAGAGTAAAAGTGATTTTTTTTCTTTTTAGCTAGTGATTTCATTTTTTATTCCACTCTCAAATGTCCAACTGATTGCCTGCCGACCTTTTAAGATAGGGCAAGCATCGAAATATACCTCTTGCTCTTTTGCAGTCTTGCCTGTCCATTATCAGCACTACCACTTTGCAGAAGTTAGGAAAATGGTTATCTCCTAGATATAGTTAAGAAGAAAAAATATTTTCCAAAGCAAATGACATTCACTTTTTTTCACCTCCCCTGCACCTAGGGAGGAATAACACCCTGCACCAATACAGGCTGGGGGCTGACCTGCTGGAAAGCAGCTCTGCRGAGAAGGACCTGGGAGTGCTGGTGGACACCAAGTTAAGCATGAGGCAGCAACGCGCCCTTGTGGCCAAGAAGGCCAATGGTCTCCTGGGGTGCCTCAGGAAGAGTGTTGCCAGCAGGTGGAGGGAGGTGATCCTCCCCCTCTACTCAGCCCTGCTGAGGCCACATCTGGAGTACTGCGTCCAGTTCTGGGCTCCCCAACACAGGAGGGATGTGGCACTACTGCAGCAAGTCCAGCGAAGGGCTACTAAGATGATTAGGGGAGTGGAACATCTCTCTTATGAGGAAAGRCTGAGAGAGCTKGGCCTGTTTAGCCTGGAGAAGAGAAGACTGAGAGGAGATCTTATCAATGTGTACAAGTATCTGAAGGGAGGGTGTCAAGAGGATGGAGCCAGACTCTTTTCAGTGGTGCCCAGCAACAGGACGAGAGGCAACGGGCACAAACTGAAACACAGACACTTCCATCTGAACATGAGGAAAAACTTTTTCACTGTGAGGGTGACAGAGCACTGGAACAGGTCACCCAGAGAGGTTGTGGAGTCTCCGTCTCTGGAGATATTCAAAACCTGCCTGGACGCGATCCTGTGCAACGTGCTCTAGGTGACCCTGCTTGAGCAGGGGGGTTGGACTAGATGATCTCCAGAGGTCCCTTCCAACCTCAACCATTCTGTGATTCTGTAAATTCATCATGAGAGAAATTTTTTCATAAAGTTTTTCTTTTAATTGATTGTAGGGAATATTAGAGAGTTTATTGGATCTTATTCTGGATCTGATATCATTTCTGCTTGCTGTATGATTAACATTTTTATCAGTCTCTCTTACTTGCTTTGTTTAGACTCTTGCTAGTTTAAACTCTGTTTATTTGCTTAACTTCATCTGATTTATTTTTTTATTTTAAATAAGTTATTTTTAAAATAATAAAAAATAATAAAATCATTTTGCTAACTATCTTTTTTAGATAATCACAGATGTGAGCATGGACTGCTGCTACATAACTCCTGTCTTAAATTTTTAATTGAAAAAATAGATTTCAATACATCTACCAGTCATATTCTTATGTGCTTTCTTCTGTTTTCTTTCTAGTGTTTGAAGTATTATCTCTTGCCTTTTGCCTTTGTTCACAAAGTCTTTGGGAACTGATAACCTATGTGACTTCATCATCTTCCTTAATCTTGACAGGATCTCTAGAAACTCACCTAGTACAAAAAGACTATCATATTCAGTGTAACCCACATAACTTTTTAGAGAATAATAGAAAAAATAACATAGTTGGGCAACATGCTAAGACAATAGAGGAGCAAGAACACTAGCTAAAAATTTTGCTAGAGAGTTTAAGTTTCCACAAATACCAAAGAACAATTGCCAGTACACATCTTTAAAGGCTGTTTTCTTTTAAGCCTTTTCTTCATTAAAAGCACAGTCCAGTATATGTAGGCAGGTGATTCCCACTGAATTAAAGCATGTTTCCTACAAAAGTGCTGTGAAGAAAGATTACTAGAATAATGTTACTGAAAATACTGTTGCTTATTTGTTTTGATGGTATAACATTAGATTCTTGTTTCTTTACCCAAGTTAAGTAGAACTGCATTTTCTACAATTAGGCTGAACAGGATCAACAAAGCTGGTTGTGAAGGAGGATGCCATTCAGTGTTATTAGACATATGTAACCTTGTAGTCCAGTAAATCTGGTTGTGGCTGCAGCTTGTAGCAGGACACAGGCTTTGTTTTAGGCTGACAGCACAAGCACAGGACCTGTCAGACCTTGTCTGGGCTTGCCTGGGCCTRTCTGGAGATTTGTTTTAGCTTGTAACAGCAGCTATCTAATGACCAGGTCACTACTGCTTGCTTTGTTTTAGTTTTTGCTTAGCTTTGTACATTGTGTGATGTAAGCCTATTGTTATATGTATTTGTAGACAATAATAGAAACAGCTATTCTGTGAAGAATAAGCTATCTATGACCCCAGAATACAATGCAACACAGAGGAGTACAGGCTCCTCTGCAAGAGGACAGGAGCCTTGAATGCATGGGCACAGGGTGATATTGGAGGCTGCAGAGCTGTGAACAACTCACCAGTATCAATCACTGGTCATCAAAAGAAAGCATCCCTGGGAACTTAGTGACACCAGTTCTAGAGGCATCAAAGAGAACAAAGAACAATAAACAACATATGTAAAACAAGTTTCAGATAGCGAATTTGGATATGAGGTGGATTTGCAGACCAGTGAAGAAAGAGCAAGGTGTAACATGCATGCAAACATGTAAAAATGATCCAAGCATCCTAACATGAGAAAGAAGAAACCACCAACATCAAAATCGTATTCCTCCTGGAGAAAGACTCAGGATGCTGATGACTTCCCATAAACACCCATCTGCCAGACTGACTGAAACCGTCAGACTTTGGTGGATAAGCTTAACACCAGAGAAATGGGTAGTTACTAGAAAGTTTGTGTGAGTCTCATTTTAACTCTTTATAATATGAAGTAGATGTGTTAGTATCACTTTAACTGAGCTAATAATAATTCTTTGTTTAGATGGTTAAGACTTTAATTAGATTAACAATAAATTCTTGGCTTTGCATATATGCGCATTGCTTTTGTCCATAACAAGGTTTTAAGTGTAATAAATTCAAGCAACCTATTTTATAACTTAGAAGCAACAAATTAACACATAGAAAAACATAGTCTTTTGTAAATTAGATATAAATATATATGTACCAGTTCATGAGATTTCAACATCCTGGACAGATGAATTCACCAATATTTAGCCTATGCTATTTCAATAACGTCTTTGTGGATGGGTTGTCAAACACTGGAACAGGTTGCCCAGAGAGGTTGTGGAGTCTCCATGCTTGGAGACTCAAAAATTGGGTATTCAAAACCTGACTGGACATGGTCCTGAGCAACCTGTTCTGGCTGACCCTGCTTTGTGCAGACAGGTTGGACTAGACAATCTCCAGAGCTTCCTTCCAACCTCAACAATTCTCTGGGTCAGTGAAAAGCAAATATCTTAAATTAAATTAATTCCATAAAATTAATGAACAGATTTATTTATGAATTACCTAAAAAGTCTGTTTTATCCTAACAAAATAGCATAGTACATTCATAAATATCAGAGAGGAAGAATGTCTGATGAAGTAAGAAACTCCATTCAAATAACACTRTAGAACTGTAATTAATATTCCATGAATGTATCAGCTCTGAAAAGAAACCTGAAGCCCATGAATCTGTGTTAGAGAGAAAGGTACAAAAAAGGAAGTGGTAACAGTTTTGATGATCACTTGTTAATGTATAAATAAAGTCCAGCAGTCCTCGAGGGTGTGCATATGTGTAGCTGAGAAATGTGAAAGGTAAGTATGACTTAAGTCAGAATAGTTTGTCCTGTGCTTAAGAAATCACAATCCCAAAATTTAGGAACAAGGTCAGTCCGGTAAATAAATAACAGTCCATGTTTACAGGAAAATGAAAGCAGCTATTTCAAAGAAGATAATAAATGAGAGGAAAAGGAAGTTGACAAAAGTGAATATATATCAGAGCTAGAAATTGTTGAACATTCATAAGTGAGGCAAAGCCACACCAGGGGAATGCTATGACCTGCWAAGATATGGACAAGGAAATATTTTCAATTAAATTGCAAAGGAAGCCTTAGCTTTTATACTGGTTTCCAGAATAGTTCTAATATTACTGCTATGCTAAGAAAACTGTTAAAAGGTAGTGAAGCCTAGAACATGTCTGGAGGTATAGGGCTTGTTTGTAAATGTTGAATGCAATCAGCATTCAGGTGGTTTTGAATCAAGGTTAACCAATAATGTACTACTGAATTTTTAGACAAGCTGAAGAATACACATAGACTTCAACAAATGCTAAAAAGGTAAAAGATGACTTGAGGTGGTAATTAGTCACTTTTTAGCCTTAAAAAGTTGTCTATAATAATTATAATTCTTGTATCTTAATACCATAAATGAGCTACAATAGCAGTGAAATTTTGAAAAAAAGGATCGAAAGGAACCCCTTAGGGGTTTAATTATCTAATCAGTGTTGTGAAATATCTGACAACAGAGATGAAATGACTTTAAATGTGGCATTTGCTAAGTTGTCAGATGTTGTTATTGAAAGAACTAGTTCAATTTCATTAACAGTTTTTCAGTAGGAGATTGCTTTTTAATGCTATTTTATAACTGTGGGTAGCCCTCTCCCCGTTTCTCTCACCAATCTAATCTCTTAAAATCACATTTCCAGTGACACATGCAATTTTGTATTAATTCAAAACAATTCAAATTCAYTAATGTACATTGAAAAATAATTATGTTAAAAATGTTCACTTAAAACTAACCATTTCTCGTGCTTATTTCATTAAAACACATGTAGAATCACTTAAGCAAAAAGCAACTATTTTAAATCCAATTATTAGGTGCTATTTAAAAATTTAACATTATTTTATTTTCACTGCTGGATTATATTGTGCAGCAAGTCATCACTGAGCACCGCAGTAATAAATACAAAAATAATCTGCTGAGGGTCTGGACATGACATCGTCAAGCAATAATAAAATTCTGTAATTTTCAGTGATAATTTCCAAGGTTGTGCCTTTGCCAAGATAATTTTAATAGTTACAATAGAAGCATGGAACAAATAATAAAATAGAATAGATTCAGGTCCCACCTTCTAACATATAGCAATAAAAAGACTCTCAGGGTTGTCATAAAGATCTGACATGAAATAGCATTATTTCATCATGAATAGCAGAATGTTTGTGGTACATTTCAATTTTAACAGAAGACTATCGACTACAACTGATATTTTGACAAAAAGCAAAGTTGAACATCATTTTCTGCATAGGACTCTCCTGAGGTAAAACCCAAACACAGCCCTCTGCTCAGAGGTGCTCTGAGTTCAGGTCCCACTTTGTGCCAGCCCAGAATGCTGTCCCGACATGCCTCTCCGGACATGGTTTGGCGCATGGACCGATGACTCCGAGGAGGAGGAGCTCCTCCCACTTGGCCTGTGCCTGTCCTCCAGGACCACCCCCAGGCTCTGTGTGTGTCCTGCGTGCCTCACACCACACGTGCCCTTTGCCATGATGCCTTTGGCCATCAGCAGACCCCCTGTTGCGAAAGGAGTGTTGCACTTCACTCCTAAGAGGGAAGCAGCACTACGTTTATTGCAGTAAGACAGCGACTTAACAAAGTTCAATCGTAAACAAGAACGATTTAATGAGGTTTGATTGGCAAGGTTCACTCGGTTTTTTACTGCATGGAGGACAGGGTCAGATGTGTGTGCAACGGAGACCCTCCCGTTGAGTCACGAGGTTCAGACTGGACCCCCTTGCTTTCTAAACTCCTTCGGAGAGGAGCCTAGGTGCGGCTGGATCCAGTCCTAGTCTCAGACTTGGTCAACGGTTTATGTCTAAGGGATTATGTGCGCAGTTAGTCAGAGATATAACTCAGCAAAGTTTTGTGAAGTTCGCAGAAGTTCAACATGCTATTAGTCACTTACTGAGGATTTGTCGCGGGTAAGGAATCTCTCAACCTCGAAGAGTAACCTGGAGAGGTGTCCCTGTCAAGAGGAGGTTCTGCAGTGCAGCCCACTGCCATGCAGGAGAGCTCAAGGGGCTCTGGGCTGCCCCCTATTTATGGGGGGGAGATGATTGACTCATAGWCATATTTGCATACTAGACGGGCCTTAGTAGGTGCATGCTCAACTAGCCCCTACATACGTGCTGTTTGCAGGGAGGTCAGGTTGAGGGGGAGAGAGCACATCAGTGGGGGGCGAATGGAGCACACCGTCACACACCCCCAGCTCAGGCTGCGGCACAGGCTTCTTTGCTTACCGACTCCACCGGGAAGTAAGAAGGGYGTAGAGAGCAGGAAAGAGCAGCAGGCCAGGGAAAAAGAGCAGTGTCTCACTGCCCACACAGCTGGCCACTCGAAAATTTGCCCGAGAAATGAGAAAGCCCAAGCAGTCCTGCCGTGGTGTGCAGGGACCTGGAGGGGGAACCTGATGGGGAAGCAGCAGTATGAACACAACTCTGGCAAGGCCAGGGACTGGACTCATTGGAGTCATGGTCGCTTGTCTTTAGGGAGACTTGAGGAGGCCATGGAGAATCCATGACTCCTTGTGGGGAAAGAGAGGCGGGGGAGGTGTTGCCCGAGGGGTCAGGAAGGAGCAATGGAAGAAGGCCCTGTCTCGGTAGTGTGCCCGGGCTTCTCCCTGCTCAGGGTGAGGAAAGCAAGTGCCTGGGCTGTGGGGGTCAGCCAGGGACCAGAAATGGGCCAGCATCCTCCTTGGCATGCTGCTGTTGCTCGCACTGCAGCTTTTGGCCTCTCTGGGGAACCATGYGATTCTCTTCTTCCTTTTGGATTGTGGGGGTGGTTTTGTTTCCTCTTGGGATTCTCAAGAGATGCGTGCTCAAGCCAGACCGCAAGGCCTGGAAGACATGGCCCCTCATGGTTAGTTTATTGGTTTATTTGCTTGGTAACAAGCAGTAGTGGGCATACAGATGGGTTGAAAAAAGAAAAATAAACAACCCTTCCCCCCGTCGCCCCCACACAAGAATAAAACAACAGAACGGCCTCACCCACCCCCATCCAGAAGGAGTCCTTCTCTTCTTCCCTTTGCCTTTCATTTCCCCCGCTGGACTCGGTGTTAATCCTGCCCTCCACATCTCACAGAAGCGTTGGGGTTGGAAGGCAGCTCTGGAGACCATCTGGTCCAACCCACCTGCTCAAGCAGAGTCAGCTACAGAAGGTCGTTCCTGAGCTTGGAGTAGGCGCTCCTTGACTATCAAGCAGCTCTCTTGCACCCCGCTTCCCTCCAGGGAAGAGTATGCCACGACAGTCTTCCAAGCAGGTCCCTCAACAGGCTGAAGCCTGCTCTCCTCAAGGCCAGGCTTGCGACCCTACTTTTCGCCTTGCTCCCTCCTCGCACCACACTCAACTCCACCATCTCGTGGGTGCTGCAGCCAAGGGTGGCCCTGACTGCTCTGCTGTAACTCACTGCCACACCCTCCTGTCACAGGCAAGATGGAGTCGCAGTCCCTGACACTGCTCTCGCTGTGCCCAGCTGCCCAGGGACCTTTTCTCACCGCCCATGTCAAAGGCAGAGCTGGAGTTGCAGACAAACATCACGTTGTTGTTTTCCTCACTGAGCAGGGATCTTTGCTCACCACCAACACAGCTGGCAGAGCTGGAGGTGTGGGTCCCGATGCTCTTTGTCTGCGTCCTGGCAGCGCCAGGATCTTCACTGCTGCCAGTGTCTTCCGCGGGGCTGGCGGTGTGGCTCTGGCTTCTCTCCCCGCCACTGTGTGCACCTGAGGTGTAGGCGTGGGTCACGGCAGGGCCCTTTGTGTCAACAAAAGGCCCCAAGGTGCTCACGCTTTGCACCTCGAGGACACAGCTGGAGTCAGGGCTTTTGCCGTCATCCTCTGATGCATCCTCTGAGGCCAGGGAGCTGCAGTTGCTGGCATAGCCCTCGCTGTCCCAGATGCCCAGGGAGCTTGTCTCGCTTGCTGTGTCAAAGGTGAGGCTGACAATGCAGATGGCCACGGTGACCTCTTGTTCCCCGCAGGCCAGGCAGCTGCTCTCCTCTCCTAGGCAGTCAGCAGACTGCAGGCTGGAAGTGCTGCCGGGGCCCACGGGGGGCTGCTCCCTGTGGTGCCCTGAGGTGGGGGCAGCCCTTGGCCCTCTTGCCAGGACAGGTGACACAGGTGGGGTGAGGGTGTTGCCGGCCTCCTGGCACCTCTGGCCGCAGCGAAAGCAGCCCCACACTGCCTGCCACCAGCTCTGAGCCTCAGTGGGGTGCTGCTCCCCCAGCTGCCTCCCAGGACACAGCCCTGTGGGCTTGCAGGAGAACTTGCCCTCCCCGGGAGCTGCTCTCTCCTCTCTCCCCTCCYGAGACTGGCCTTCGCCAGCAGCAGGCTGCACAGCATCCGCCGCTGGCCGTGGGGACACCTTGGCTGTCCTCATCTTCAGCCTCTGCCTCAGCCTCTCCATCCTGCAAAYGAGGGGAGCAGGCRTGAGTGTGGCCTCAGGGCCACCTCTCCCTGAAAGCCTCTCCCTGCACTCCCCAGCCATGCCCGGAGACCAGAACCTGCTCTACACACGCACACGYGTGCACACACATGTACACACACACAGGGCTGCRCATGCTAGAGGAAGGAGCCACAGCTCCAGCAGAGCCCTCTCTGCCTGCCCACCCCCAGCCAGGCTCCTGCAGAGGCAGGCAGGCACTCGTGTGAGCCAGGGAGCCGCCCGGGGCTGCTCGGGTGCCCTCTCCTCCTCCTAGGCGCTACCTGCTGGATGGCAGAGCTGCTCTGTCGCAGTCCCTCTCTCTTCCACTGCCCGCAGGGACAGTGGGTCGGGGGACGATCCACACAAACTGTGAGAAGGAGAAGGCGGGAGGAGGCATGAAGGCGGCAAGAAGATTCAGGACAGGTGCCCCTGCTCTCAGCATCTCAGGGTGGGCAGGGGCAGAAGTGGCCTCTGCCAGCTGCCCCTGGGGCTTTCCCTGCCCAGCGCTCGGCAGCAGCCCAACACGCTGCCAGCCCAGCAAAGCTCTCACCTGTCCACCGAGGGACGCAGCTGCAGGCTCCAGAGGCAAGAGCTCTGCAAAGGCTCCTTCCTTCACGCTCCTGCCCTTGGAAGTGAGAGCTCATTGCTGGGTCTCGGAGCAGACCAGAGAGCATCGTGGCTCCTCGTCCCCTCTGGCCACCCAGTGGCCGGGGCCGCGCTGAAGCCGCGGCAGCCCCGAGCCCGGCTCCCTGCAGCCTCTTTGTCCGCGCGGGGCAGAGGAGGGAAGGAAGCGGCTCTTACACCGTGCGGCTCACAGGCTCCTGCGCTCGGGGCGCTCGCGCCACAGACACAGCTCCCGCTCGGCCGCCGCCAGGGACATCCGCCAGTGCCCGGCTGCCTCCTATTGTGCGCAGGGCCCCACCCAACAATMGGGGGCGGGGCYGCAGCCACGCCCAGCCCCTCCCCCACACATTCCCCGCACCCCATGGGGCCCTGCGAGGCCCCTGCAGTGGCCGCCCTCCTGCTCCTCCCTGTCCTGCGGAGGTCCCTTCTTACCTCAACCAATCTGTGATTTTGTGATTCTGTGATGTAGGTTTTTGCTTTCCTGCATTCCAGCTCTAAGAGAACAAATCTAGGATCATATCTTCATTGTGCTGGACATACTGCAAACATTCAATAAATAAGTAGACATTTTCTTCTCCCAGGAGTTCTTAGTCTAATTTACTGCGACATGTGACAGTGGATTGGAGAAAATGGAGTGGGCTGGAGAGCTTACAGTTAAACAAATGCCTTATTAAACAATACGTAGAAYTGTCTTGTTTCCTACTGAAGCCCTCTCAAGTTAGAGGTGTTTTGTTCCATGTAAGAATTAATGACACAGAAAGGAAAAGTTGCTATTATACACTGGATCTGATTTTCCCCTTCTTTAGTCCTTTACACATTATAAAGGAAACACAGGCTCCAAAACCTAATTATCAATGGAAACATTTCCCCTTCTTATGTATTGTTTTGATAGGTGTCAACCACAGAAAATGAAGGTCAGGAGACAATAAGGCCAGAAAGTGTTAAATTACTTGTTAATGTGACAAGAAAACATCTAAATCACCTCAAGGCTCCATTACAAACTATTCTTATCCTATGCCACTCTAACTGAGTATATCTAACCATCAAAATTAGGCCCAGTTTTCAGGGAATGTTTGACTCCACAATGTAATGTTATACATTGTGCGTGGAAGATAAATCCAACAGTTTACTCATCTTTATAGAAGACATAGCTTTTAATCAACACAGCACTTGCCTAATGTATGAATTCCTTTTGTTCATTTAAGAGCATGGCAACATGAAAAAAGAAAAACTTACGATRTAAAAGGAGTAGGAACACAACAAATTTATTGAAATCTAGAATGAGATACTATTTTTTGAAATCATTTTCTGAGGGTGCAACATTTTTATTCTTCTGCATGAACTGGGATCTTGTATGCATTATATTGTAGAGCACACATAAATGGACCATTATCACTTATTTTGACCTGGAAGATTTAATAGATAAAGTGATCAAATACAGTAAGTGAGTATGGACTATAATATAGAAAACCAGAAAGCTTAATTGTTTGGTCTCAACAACAAGATTTTTTTCAAGAAAGAGAAAGAGACTATTTTGTGTGTGTTTAAAGTTTATTGAGGAGACTTCATTGCAACTCACTGCTAAGGAATTATGCTTTTAGATGCTCTTAGTTGCTCTCTCTGCTTTATCCATATCCATCTCTAGTAGCTAACAGTGAGTGTAGTTTTTTGATTCTTTGCATCATGACACTTCATATGATTTAACATTTGAAATGAGTCTGATGTTCCTAAAATACCCCTTTTTAAGTTTTTATATGGTTTTTATGGCGCTGCAGAATTAAAAAGTAGGGTGAATTAATTTTCTTATATTGAGAATTGTTGCCTGCTTAGCTTGTGCTATATCAACATGTAGAATGGATATGGGCTTTGCACTCCTGCTTACATTTCTTTATTTGTTTGTATCTAGTGTTCTTGTTTTTGTGTCTAATTCCTTTATCTATGTAAAGGTCATACAGTTAAATTTCAGCCCTATGACCTGGTAAACTCTTCTGGATTCTTTCACAAGCAGGAAATACATACTTTAGTGCTACTTCTTTCAAGAAACGGTTTCCCTTTTTAGGCACTCATGAGACATGATGGAAGCTGAATTGTTCAGCTGAATTATTGAATATCTCAGCTGAAGTTCTTGTGAATGTTCTTCCACTTTTATTCTGTGGTCTGCCTTTCACCCATATGCAATGTTGGCAACCCTCCTGGTGGCATTGCAAAATTTACTATATTCAATGTTACATTAGTAAATATTTAATTTCTTTTCCATTCCTTCAAATTGCACTGTTTTACAATAAAGCAATTGTTTATTTTGTATTAAAATCATAGTCACTTATTTAAGATTTGGTATTACCACTAAATGGAATGTTGAATCTTAATATTTAGTTTTAACATCTGAAATTGAACACATATGTTTCTGGATTACCACAGTTTGGACGTGCATGAGTCCACTCTAAACTAGACAACCTGAAAAATGGAGGCTGAAATTGAGTATTAAATACTTCCTTATTTTCTGTTAATTTGAAAGCTTTCTCTAAAGGTTAACATTAGATTAAAAAACATGGAGGTTTTCCCTACAAATTTCAATTTACTGCAAACTGAAGTTTACTAAAGTGCTTTGCAATTTGCTTCTTGGTTTTTGTTTACATCTTATTTTTATTGCATATATGAATTTGTGAATAAATTGTATTGTATTATAAAGTCCTGACTGCTTCTTCATAATTTCACTAGTGTCTTCTCTTAAGTGCTTGTGTATCTTAAAAAAAATCTTTTTAAAAAAACAAGCCCTTTCAGCTTCAGTATGAATTTATTTGGGTTGTTTACTTGTGTGGATATCTTTCTGACTTTAAAAGTTGGGTACTTGCTAAATCAGCAATAGGAACAACAGTTTGACTTTGTTGCACAGGGTTCCAGCACTGAGCAGCTTGTTTTGATAGCGGCTRAAAATGTAGACCACCTCATTTAGGAGATCAATACTAACAAGAAAAATATTGAGTTGTTCAAATACTCACTGTCCCCTGACCAAAGGGCTATTCAGTTTTCACAGTGTTTTTCTTTCACTAACATCATTTCAATGTCCTGTTTACTGTTTGGTCATACAAACAATGTCATTTAGGCAACCTGACTTCTCAAGCTGCAACAGAACATGTTAGGTGGCAATTATATATATCATCATTGTGCCTAATCATTTTCAAATATGCTGCTCTTCAGTGAGACCACATTTTCTCAAAGTGACAAACTCCATTATGCTGATTAATTTTCCTCTGTATGTGGACTACTGTAATAACTCCTGATGGTCAGCCTCTGTTGTTACATGCTAGGATGTCTCTGGATTTTCACCAACTAAAAAATCAAATGTATTTCTTTGTCTCTAGTATTCAACATGTGGATACACCATTTATATATAAAGCAATACAAAATATATATCGTTTCCCTTCCTTTCTTAATGAGGCTTAAAATTCTATCCAAGTTTTTGATCACCACAAAACATTAGAATGAGGTTTTTTAAAGCACTATTCACAATAAAGCCAAGGTCTGCCATGGGGTTTCCACTTATGGAATCCTACAGTCTGGAAATAAGCTACTTGAATGTAAATACGATTCTGTTCTGAATTTAGCCGGCAAAATGTTGGGTTTTCTGGGTTTGATTTTTCTTACGCACTTGGGTATTTCAGAGTTTAGGAATAGAATCCTAGGAATTTTCAAGCTTTTGGGTTGCAGTTCAATATTTTGCATCAAGATTCACAGGGAACATTCATTTTCTTTCCTTCTTGCAAGTTCATTTGGAGAAAAAATGAGTAGGACTGCCTTCCATAGAGTTTTACTGCTCACATGCTATCAGCTGTATTTAGCCACATAATTATCATTTGCATGCATTTAATTTTGCTGTAGTACATTTGCCATGTCATATCTATATTAAGCTATTATTCATTTTTTCTTGGTATTGTATAATTAAATTGTTAAGTAAATTGTTTTATTCTGTTACCAAGAAAGCCTTAGTAAAGGTTCCTTACACTCATGTGATTTCTAAGGAAATATCTGGGATTCAAGAGAGGCCTCCATTTTTACCTCCTCTTCTCTGGCTCTTCTCTGCATTATAAATGAGCAAATATCAGATGATTTAGGGAGAACCCAATCATTTCAGCTCAGCATTGAATGTAAGTTGAACAATTGTACATTTATCCAAAACATTTTTGAATTACCCAGACTCCTGCAAAACTGAATATCAAGGGAAGAGGTTTAAATTTTTGTATCTTTGCCTGTACTTCACTCCTATGTCTCCCTAGGACCATGCTTGTATTCTTGTATTTCTGCACTTAGGCCACTGCTTCTTTGCTGGAAAAAAAGAAGGAAGTATTATGGGAAAACCAATTAACTATTAAAGGTTGTTCTGAATGATCCTTTGAAGTATTTGATATTACTCTGTGTCTGATACTACTAGAGTAAGTCTGATTCAATGTGGCAGTTCTTAAATTCCAGCTGATAGACAACTATACATCTTCTTTTTGGTTTTGAACTGCAGTTATTAAATTTCAGGTTTTGCTGGTTTGCCAAAGGACAAAAAAATCAAAAATGGTTCAGAGATACACAGTTTTATTAATGCCTAAAGATCATTCATGTCATTTTTCTAAACACTTTCTGTTTTAACAAGTGTGGCAGTAGTTAGGAGACAGGTCCAGGAACATGGTGACAAACACAAGCTTGTTTTATGTGTGCACTGAGCTGTATGGATGCAAAGCAGCTTGTATCTCAAATCCTCCAAGCACTAGAAGGACAACATAATGTTCAAGCTTATATATTTGTTAATTAACTTGCTCCAGCCCCATGCTGATGGAGCCATATAACTTCCAGGCCACTGTTGGTTCACATCTAATTCTTACAGATCATTGGCAAGGACTACCTGAGATAGATATACATATAGATAGACAGATAGAGATGATATAGATCTATATTGGGCTCCTTGTAAATTTAATGTTAGCCTCATGAGGGCAACATCCTCAGTGGAAGACCACAAAGAGACAATGAAGAGCAGCTAATCTAGAGTGCTTGTTTGGATCCTATCCCCCCTCCCCCCCCCCCGAAAAAAGCCATTTTCTTCTTCTACAATCTTACTGGTTGTAAAGGGAATCTCGGGAGGATGTCCTCACTGATGCCTTTGTGGGAATCATGATCTGTAACTTTTAAATCCGTCATGTACTGCTTCACTTTTGCAAGCAAACTGTTCAACTTGACAATTCTGCTATGTGTTACAGCTTCCAGAGGTGTAGTATAAATTTTCAGAATTCAGTGTTGTGTTGTCTTCACTGCAAAGCATTAAGATAACTCTTTTCCTTGATAGATACTTATTGAACCCTAAGTGCTTTCTTTTATTTAGTATATATTAACAGATTAAGTCACTAGACATTGTTTTTCCAGGATTTTATCGGTCAATTATAGTGAACTTCTACTTCACTTCAGATGCTGCTTTATGTATACTAGGGAATTTGTCTCTATAAATTATATATGGCAAACAAAAATGTAGCTGCTTTTTATTCAACAAATAAAATGCATAAAAATATTTTTAAATAATTCTTAATTTGCATATTAATTGGGGCTAAGCATGTTCACAGCTTTGCAGCAGGTAGTCAGTCATTTTATTTAAATTACTTTAGAAAACACCAGAGCTACTATTGCTTAGCAACATTTATCACAAGGTTATTGTGATCTTGTATTCTTATTACTGAAGAGGCTAACAGGGGAAAAAATCTCTGGATACTGAAGTTCTGATTTCCCAAACAGGGACTGTAAGTTTTCAAACTGCATCTTTGCATGCTATATTCAAAGAATCTTTTAGGTACATGGAAATGGAGACAGTATTTTGACAGATACTTGCAAAAGCTCACAGTGCAATGAAAACCAGAGTTTTAAATTCACCTGTCTGTATTTACTGCATACCAAGCTGAATTTAATTTTCTCATTAAAATAAATGTAAATAACATACTAGGATGAGATCTTTCAAAGATGTAAAATAAGAAGGAATATATTCAACCCAATTAATTTAGAGCCCTATAATGTAGAAGCATATACTCTATCAGTTTTAGAGTATTTTCTGTTGCAAGCTCAAATCACTAAACCTGTCATGCTCATGGAAATAAATGTAATTGTCTTCTTAACTGCTGGCTTTGTTAAGGTCATGTCCCTTCCTCTCCCCTCCTAGGTTCTTTCTTCTTTGCTTCCTGTTCACCATCGTAAATAATTATATATAATCATATATAATCCTAATATCCTTACATTGGAGGCTTCAATTTTTTGGCTCATGCCCTGCCTTTCAGACCATCTTGCATCATTAACCATTTTCTTTTTTTCAGCAATTGATTCCAGCCCTTGTCATCGTCTCATCAACTTGCCCCCAAAACACTTTTGCTTTTCATATGTTGGAAAAGCACCTCTCTCTCACAATCTACAAGCCTCTAGCCTCTGAATCTCTGCGGTTTCATTCTAGCTGTGCTGCTAACAACTTACAGTTTAAAATTGTACTTTATTTCTCTCAATGTTTCTTCCTTCAAGTTATCCATATTTTGTTTAATTCAGTGTAATTTGATCTCAGCCTTGCTATTTGATCTTCACATGTGATCTCTGTGATGCTATACGATCTATGCTGTATGCTATTCTATCCACAGTTTGGATTTTAGGTCTGGTTATGGTTATTTACTTTGTCACAGGGCTATAACAGGTTGCTTGATTTCTTCTTTGCTTAATTTTTCTCTCTGCTTCATTTTTTTCAGAAATAAAGTAGGAGTAATTCACCTTTTTACCAGCCCTTTTTTTGTCTTTTGTTTTTAGCTTGTAATCCAAAGTGAAAGAAACAGTCTTTCTCTAACTGCTTTTGTATGCTGTTTGGCAAAATGGATCTTGAGCCTTAATTAGTTCTTATTAAGTCTTATCACTCAGCAAGCACTCAATTGTTATGTCATGTTATAAACAAGTCCTGTAGACTTCTTGAGAAAAGAAGCCTTTACCCTACTACAAATGCTAGGCATTGTAAAAACACATCCCATAAGTTGTATTTGTGTACTAATTTGCAGGGGCTTTAGTCAGCACCTGTGGCCCCTTTAGCGCTAGTCCAAGACCCCAGAACCCTCTGTTCCCTCGAGTGGGGAACAGATATACAAAATGGTTGTGCTTTTTCTTTTTTTTAATTTTCAGCTCCTTTTTTTATTTTACAGATCTTTCAGGTGTAGCTACTGCTTGAGGTAGACTATAGAGGACTGACTCCCCTAAAACCACTGTATTCATGTGCCCATTATCTTCCAGGAGTGCCAGCTCCATTTACTGTATCTTTAAGAAAGGTAGACTCTAGTAAATGTCATGGAGGGAGCTTATGAGTCAAGCTTGTCATATCAGAAGTGTGCTTCTATTCAACTGATCACGGGTATGGCTCTTCTGCAGTTCACGACCGATGGCTCCTGCTGTTTTCTGAGCTTAGTGGGCGGCAGGCAGCTCTGTGGTTCAGACACGAAGTCTCACCTTCCCAACATGCAGTATCAGCCAAATCTCTGTGGCTCTACTGTGTTTTAAACAAAGGAAGATTAGTAGGCCCAGTAAGTGAAGGTCAGCTCTTGCCTCTCCACCAGGTGGCCAGTGCTGTGTAATGGAACAGACCCTGCAAAACAGCTGCCAGTGACACTCATAGTGACAGGATTGGAGGGGCCTGGACACTAGGGTAGGTGATACCTCATTACCCTGCGTAACCATAACTGTGAGATCACACGAGTCTTCAGCAGTTTCTGAGCTAGGCAACAGATGCTGAGCTGCAGTAGTTGTTGCCACTCATCAGGGGGCTGCTGAGATTCAGTAGCCTATGACAGCTACCAGATATCAGTGGTCCAGTATGCCTTTTTCTATCTGCCTCTTAATTCTTTTCTCCCCAAGCTGCAAGGCTGTCCAGGTCCCAGACAGTCAGTCACAGGAGCAAAAAGACACTTTGAATCAGCAGTATCTTGCAGTTGACTGCAAGACTGCTGGATCAGAAAAGCTGCTCCCACACAGAGAATTCAAATTTTGTTTCCCTAAGCCGAGTTTCTTTGCTCCTAGCAAGCTCGGTTTCTCCATAAATGGAAGATCTAAACTGCTGAATAACACAGGCTTCGGCTGAAAGGCAGGCAGACATTTTTTAGAGGCTGCTGCTTTTCTCTCTTGCCTCCCGTTGAGTTGCTAATTCACTGGGAACAGGGAATTGTCAGTTTACACCTCCGCTGAGTTCCACTCAACAACTGCAGAGCAACAGTCTCTTGCTTGGGCTGGAGGCACTTGTTCTAGATTCCCTGCATCTCCTGAACTCAGAGGGAACCACCTGTTGACCCCATTTTCTGCTGAGCCAGATTCATAAGCCACTTTTCATCTTCTACTTCAGTACAGATCATCATTTTAATTTTGGTATGTAAATAGTCTATTGCACTATAGACTCTAATTTGCATAAGAGTACTTGTTTTGTATTAGACCATGAAAGTGCATCTTACCTTGCCAGGGCAAAGTTACTTTGTAGGCAGCCATCTGCTGAAGAAAGTGGCATGACTCATAGCTGACACTCATCTAATAAAGAGGCCATTGCATAGCAAGCCAGGAATATATTCTCAAAATAGTAGTGCATCCGTAGTGAACTTTGGATTTTGTTCAGAACTCTGTCTAGGTAAGAGGCATGGGCATGTAACGGAAAGCATTAGGGAGAGAAATTCAGACTAGTCTGAAAAGTAGACCTTAAATTTGTTGTATGCATGAGGGAATTCACATGCTAGGGCATTGCTTATGGTGGTAGTTATGAAAGATCTGATATTTTTACCAGTATAGTTACACATTGTAAAAAAAAATACTTTGTTAAGTTTGTGCCCCTTGCTTCCCTGCTATTTGAACTCAGAAAGTTGAATTTCAAGCTAGGGAACAATAGAATTCAAGAGGAAGCAAAAAACAAACTATTGAGAGTTCAGCAGGTTTGCCTAGAAAGGCTAGTTCTTGTCGAAGAAGAGCATATACAATAAGGGTTTGGGGGTTTTTTCAGACAAAAGACAGAAACAATAACACTGTCTCTAAAAGGAATTGGAAAATAGTATGACATCCAGAATTTAGTTTATTTAATGCAGGCTGCTAACATATCAAAAGAGAGAAATATGGCTGCATTGAAAGATAAAATAAAAAATCACAAACTTGAAATGGTAAGATTTCATGATCCTCAGCGAAGAAGAAACAATATCAAAATAAAAACAATGGGCATTAGGAAAAGACAATATTTGCAGAGAATTGGCATTTGTGATTTCAAGGATTCAAATGCTTTAGGAGAACTGTCTGTTCCTTTAAGAAACAGTACGAGAGGTACAAACACAAACTATTGCCTTGCAAAAATAAAATATCAAGATTGAAGTACAGCTTTTCATTGATCCCAAACATGTAAAAGTGTCCCTACAGCAAGTGGAAACTAACTCAGGTTACTAAATGTGAACACAAAAACCCATCATGAACATGTAGAAATAAAATAAAAAGCCTAAGGCACAATTTAAGATGCATCTAATTATGCCATAAGTAGCAAGAAATAAAAATATAACCACAAAAAGAGTAAGAGGTAAAAAAAAAAAAAGTTGGTCTCCTGTTCAGTAGAGAGGGAAAGCTATGAACAGATGACACCAAGAAGGCCATACTAACTGATGCCTTTTTTCATCATAGGTAGCTGATATACTTAATAACAGTATCATAGAGGTAAGACTCTCAGCTTGCAATAGGCTAAAAAGATTATGTAGGCAGAAATAATCCACTGCAAAAAATAGAATGGAAAACAGCATGAGCAAGTACTAGTTCTGCAGAACAGGATCTAAAAGCTTTAGACTCACAAGCTAGATAGGCAAGGAGGCATTATAATAGCTTTTAAAAACATAGAAGAGTTACAAAGAAGAAAGAAGAAATCTGAGACTAACAAAATAAAAAAACAAAACTGTGTTTCTACTGCAGCAAGAAAAATTCAGCTTAGATATCAGAAAAAGCTATTAAGAACTGAGGATGAATGATCCTATCAGGTAGATAGTTTAGGAAATCTGTGGAATCACCAATATTGACATCAGAAGACTTTAAGAATAAGCAAGACAATCTTCTGCAATAAGTGATATAAATATGCTGGATTCTGACCCAGGATAGGGTATTGTAGGCCAGTGACTGTGATTTTGATTTACAGTGGTACAAAAGATGTGAAGAATTCTTCAGCCATGCTCAATAACTAGTTGAAATGCCATGTCAGACTCGATGATTAATTGTTCCTCTGGTCTTGGCATTCATGGACAGCTGACTACATACTGGCATTAATAGTTTGAATATGATGAAGTAAGAAGGCCTAAACTGAAATATTATCATAGGTGTCCCTCTCTAAAGACTGCACATTTGTCAAATATTTGGACTTTGATTTGCTGCCAGCTACTGACAGCACAACTTATTAGCTCAGGTATCCTACAGCATTTTCCCTAGCACTTCTTTTTCCAGAATTACCTAATTCACAAATAATGCAGAGTTTTAGTGCTGCATAACAAAACCTAAGTGATATATACTTCACCTTTGAAACACCTACCTTTTCTAAAAAGTGATTCGAGCAATGAGTGTAACACCCTTGGTCTCATTGTTCCTCAATGTGGCACAAGAATGAAAGAAAAAAACAGTTGTATTTTACAGAAAAAAAAAMCCCTCCTATTTTAGGTAGGAAGAGTGGAAAAACTTTGTGAATATTACAGAGGAATGAAGATCCCTTGCTACAGAGAGGCAGCAAATAGCTAGGAATTGCATAAGGCTATGTGTCTATCTTCTGCACACGGAAGAATAAAATAGCTGTATCAGGGATTTTTTTTAGTGTTCCAACATTGTAAGTTTTCAGTCTTAGCATTAACTTTAAAAAATATATTGTTTTTCCTGAGAGTTTGCTCTGTGAAAGCCCCAAGAGCTAACTTTTCCTTACTTCTTGCTTCCTTCATAACAACCACACTTGGTTCATGTTATTTTAAAATACATAACTGAACTGCACAGCATAAGCAAAACTATTTTAGAAAAGATTCTACCATTGGGAATCAACTCCAGCTTTGCTTTTCTCTTAGTAATTCATACATTTTACAACAGGCAATTGTTTGYGGAGTCTGTTTGCATATCAGAAAGACTAACATTCCTTAAAGCTATTCCATTTCCAACTGGCATTTCTCGTTTTGCCTCTTATTTTTCTGTTGTTACTATTACACCTTAGGTGCAATGGCTATTCTGTTGTGACTATAGCCACTAGATAAAATATAAATATATCAAGCATTTTGATGAGGTCAAGGGGGTAAAAAAAAAAAAAAAAAAAAAAAAAAGTGCATCCATGCATCCAAAGGAATACAAAGTAACAATTTAAAATTAACCCACTCAGAAAGTTTAAGTTTATTTTTCACAGTCGAAAAAGAGTAAGCCCAAGGCACCCATTTTTAATTTATAAAATTCTTTCTGGCAGAGAGACAATCAACACAATTTCTCTCCTGACACCAACCAATCTCCAGGTGTTCAACACCCTTCAAAGTACAACTGCAAAGTTGCCTGTGTATGCAGTCTGCCTGGGGCTTGGAAATATCTGAGTGAATTTGGCATCCTCTAGAGGTGAGCTAGCACATCAAATTAACTGTAAGGTTTCATTGTTTAATTGTGCCTGACTTGCCTTTGCTCAATTACTTCCTATGCCTGCAGCCTTCTCTTTAGTTCTCCAGTGCTGACAGATATTTATCTATGGCTTTTTAAAATCTATATTGTAACCAGAAAGAATACCATTTAATGATGACTCCCTGGTATCTAATATTCCTAAATGGCAAGGAGGAGAAATGTTATAGAGATGTTATAGCATGTTTTCTGCCTAAAAGTGGGGAAACTGGCAAGCAGAACAACAACTCATCACACAGAGCTATCTCTTATTCAGAGAGGCTACCTTGATGTACAATGAAGAGTTGCTCTGTCACTATTTGTCAGGGGTCATGGCCATAAAAAGGGCTGCCACAGAGCTGCACAGATTGTTTAGTGGCTTAGGTATCAAACATAGATGCTCTGGTCTGGACACAGTAGAAATACAGGTTCAGATTCAAATTTTGTTAAGAGCCAAGTCAACATGAAAATAAAATCACACACCTACTCCCTCCCAGAAGCCTTACCCAGTAAAATAAGCTGTGTATTCATCTGTAGTCTAATGATCTGGTATAGTGAGGTATGGAGTAGCCTCACATACAGTTATGTTCAGCTGGGCAGATTCACATGGTTAAAGCACGCCAGCATCTGTAACCAGCAGCAGGCGAGTGATGTGCTCAGCATCATGTATCTGGCTACCTTTCGTTGTTGCACTGATGTAGTATCACTCAGAGCAGGAGCTAAGTATGCTGATCATCTGCTGGAATAGGACCATGAGGAACCAGACCGGCTTGCTACACTCCCAAATTCATCCAACAAGTGATCATGCACAGCACCAATAAGGAAATAAAAGAGACACCATACAAAACCAATCTTTGTTTGATCAGTGATTCTGAGATTAGGGAGGCAACTTCTCAAAGTTTTTTAAATCTTTGGTGAGTTGCTCATTTTACATTCTGTCCTCATCAAAGCTAAAAAGAGTTAAAGGTACAATAATCACAAAGTAGGCTTTTCAGATTTACCATGCTTGAATGCAGAAAGGACTGTCTGGTAGATTAGAACTAACAAGTTCCAGATTTGGCATAATTGTCTATATTAAACCAGTTTCTAATTGAAGCTAACTTGGACACCTTCACTGTGCTGCAACAACAGATTTGGATTGCAGTGGGCAGCTTTTGTCTGGAGTACCAAAGGTATGGTGACATCAGCATTTAAATTGAGGCCTGAACATGCTTCATAGTTTCTATTCAGGAAATCTGCTGACCAAACACACCATAAGTCTTAAGCACAAATGCCAGTTGCGTCTCAGCCTTAGTCAGGAAACTTAGCTGAAGCCGAAACTATGAAATCTGACTAACAGGAATTTCATTAGTAGCAATTTCTTTTTTCTCCATTCTGTGCTTCCTTTTCTTTCTCCATCACCCAGCAGCTGGCTGTTATTTAATCCCTTGTCTCCTTTTATGCCCTTATTCTCCTCAATTTCCAACTAAGAGCAATGATAGCAGAATTTAGCAACCCCCAGCAAATGTGGCTTTCTGAGCCTCCGATGCTTGACACAACAAGTCAATCTTCTAGTCACTATGTGGAAATAACATCAAGTGGTAATTTCAGTTGCAGTTCAAAGAACATTCATAAAGCTGTTTCCTCTACAGTGTTACATGTGTAGCTGATGCAGTTCCACAACAGAATGAGGCAAATTAGAGAGGGAGAAGGAGCAGAGAAAATAAAAAAAAAAAGAGCACTCCTGTTGTCTGCTTAGTGTACTTTAGGCATCTATTGCTGGTGTTCTGAATCATGCTCTGGAGATGCTGACCCCTTTCCATTAACTGTACAGGGAATGGAGCGGTCTGATTTTGGTAGCTGAATTGCACCTTGGTGCCTGCAGGGCTTGATGGATGAACTGCTATGCGCTGGAACATCCATGAACCATTCCAGGTGTATTTAACGCAGTACCAAGGGAAATAAACTTCCTGCTATGTGATGTGACATGCCCTTGACAAATTTTCAAGTGCAAAAGTCAGTCTTAAGAATACTGAAAAAAGGTATTGTAATTGAGATAATAATTTAAAGATGTGGATTTCTGCCACAGATGTAACATGAGGAAAATCTGTTAGAAATGTCTTTTTTTTTTTTTTTTTAAGACTGATATCTTTGTGTATCTGTTCCAAGCACTCCCCAGGCTGAAGTATCAAAGGTTCAGGCTTGTAAAATGTATCATTCCAGCTTAACCATGAGAAAACCATAGCACTGATTATGAACAGCAGGCAGATAAGCTGATAACAGATGGGACATCTGGCTGAGAGATGCAGAAATACACCTGAGTGTGGAAGGATGATGGTGAGCAGCAGTAGCGTAAACTGGATTGGGATTTTCTCCATATCATCTTACTCCATGGACAGTTACAGAGGACAGTTATTGTGGACAGTTACTTAGACAGAGTCTCTGCCACATCACAAATATCCACAGGAAAGAGATGGGGAAAGAAAGCAAAGGGGATGGGAAGGCACTCCAGTAGACAGTAGAGTAGTACTGCTTCATCCCTCCTCCTATATCCTAGGAGATGACCTTAAAATGCAGTTCACAGTATGTAAGGTTCATATCCTCAGGTCTACGCATTTTATTATCTTTATATTTGGTAGGAAGTGGGAAGAGTGCTCTTTCCACAAAGCTGTTTTGTTTTGTTTCCCTCCATACATAGTTAATTCATGAGCAAATGTCTTAATTTTCTTTAGTTTTGGAAGAACAAATCTGTTCCATTTTTGTAAGTGAAACTTTTTTTTTTCTAATTTTTTATTAGGATTTTTTCTGTTTGTCGTCTGTGCTTTATTTATCAGTGTTTCCAACTTAGTAAAGTTTGCTTTCTCTTGAGCTGTTAGCAGGATATGTTTCCTTCCCAATTACAGTAGGAAAGGAAACCAGGGCCTTACAGAAAGATCTGACTAAAGAATTGCAAAAGAGAAAATATCACACGCAGTCTATGGATCAATGTTACATTAGCACAAACTATTATAGAATTCCATACAAAAAAAAAAGAAAAGAAATTCCTCAAAGACATTCAAATGTATACAGCTGAAGAATTTAACCCCTTCTTCTCCCTTTACCATGAAACTTCTGTGGTTGCCCAGGTCTTGCTGAAACAGGGAATGCTGTGCCTGGAGGGTAACAGGTTTGCTGGTTGTTAGGAGTGCAGGTGTGTGTGCACTCTCTGTGACTCTGTCACTGAGCGTAGGACCAGGAGCTGTCTGCTCCTTCAGGCACGTCGCAGATGCTATGAACCAGTAGCAGTCTGGGTTTGTCTTTTTTCACCCTGTGGTGGTTATCCATGCCTGTACCATTAACAGGCTCCCTTGGCACTGACACTGGGCCTATGCAATCTTTTTGGTTAGATGGATCTCATTCCTCACCCAGAAATTCTGTGTCATCATCCAGTGTCCACAGAGTTTATTCCAGTATCTCATGCTAGCTTTTTCTAGCCAAGAAATGCTGCTGCATGGCTGCTGCTAGAAATGGAGAGCAATGGGAGCTCACATCACTGGAAACTTGCCGTGTATGCTTCTGCTTCCACAGCAGGAGAGGGGCTGGTGGTTTGCAGCTGTGACTGTGCTGGATGTGTTAAGGTTCACCTTAACTACCATCTTCAGGTCCCCAGAGGCCCTGCAGCAACTTAAAGCTCTCACGCTAGATTTCCAGTTCCTCTACTCTGCTATGTTCACTAACTCCAAACTGAGCTGTGCAGTTTTAAAGGGACTCATGATAGAGGGCCCAAATGACTTATGACTTCAGGGCTGCAGAGGGGAGAGAAGTATCAAGTACAAACTCCCTCATACAAAGCTTCCACTTCGGCAGTTTGCATAGCCACACCTAAGAAATGGGATCTCAGATTGGACACCTTTGATATGGGCTACAGGATATCATATAAGTGGGCAAAGTGGTAAAAAAATGGTCAGCCAAATACCAGCTTATCTCCATATTAAGCTGTTCATATAGACAACTCTTTGTTCAAGCCACTATTAATCCCAGTCTCGTAATGCATTGTATTTGAATAGAGTTCTTTGAATTAAAATGTATCCATTCCTGAGCCTCTCTCCCCATCTCTGACCCTTAAAGAGGCTTGGTTTGGGGAGGATTTTGTGAAAGAATCTTTCTTTTCTAGAGCATCCTAAACTTAAATTGGTATAGCAGCAGTAATATGTAATAGTAATTTTATAAAACCAAGATCATTCTTGTATTGTAACAACTAACTATACAACTATCCTTTCTGCAGTGCCAGCATTAATTGGAAGAATACAAGCCCTGAGATGTGCATTCTTATTCCCATGAAATATGCACACACATAACAAAAGCAAAAAAACAGGAAGATGTATAGACCCATTCAATTAGTTTAAAAAATAATTACTGACCGTAAATAAATTTCTTCCTCTATACACACTCTGCTTTTTAAATCTCAGCTTTTTCAGAAATAATTTTGAAGCAGGTGTGTGTAGGAGTAAAATAAGCTGGTATTTGACTGTATATGCCTACCGGTAGCAGGAAATTACCCAGTTTAACTGACCTGCTAATTACCTGCAAAAATTTAACTCCTCCATTTGAAATATAAATTCATTTCCCCAAAGTGATCTACTGGGGTTTAGGCCAATTATAGTCTCATTAGCATTTGTCCTCACTCTCATAAAATGATGGTAAAAGGTAAGAAAGAAGAAAAAATAACAGACAAGGAAAGCAGTAAAAATAAAGTTTCTCACGCATGTGTTGGACCTTCTCTAACAAATTATTCACAGAATCACAGAATGGTTGAGGTTGGAAGGGACCTCTGGAGATCATCTAGTCCAACTCCCCTGCTCAAGCAGGGTCACCTAGAGCACATTGCACAGGATCGCGTCCAGGCGKGTTTTGAATATCTCCAGAGAAGGAGACCCCACAACCTCTCTGGGCAACCTGTTCCAGTGCTCTGTCACCTTCACAGTGAAGAAGTTTTTCCTCATGTTCAGATGGAAGCGTCTGTGTTTCAGTTTGTGCCCGTTGCCTCGCGTCCTGTTGCTGGGCACCACTGAAAAGAGTCTGGTCCCATCCTCTTGACACCCTCCCTTCAGATCCTTGCACACATTGATAAGATCTCCTCTCAGCCTTCTCTTCTCCAAGCTGAACAGGCCAAGCTCTCTGAGTCTTTCCTCATAAGAGAGATGTTCCACTCCCCTAATCATCTTAGTAGCCCTTCGCTGGACTTGCTGCAGTAGTGCCACATCCCTCCTGTGTTGGGGAGCCCAGAACTGGACGCAGTACTCCAGATGTGGCCTCAGCAGGGCTGAGTAGAGGGGGAGGATCACCTCCCTCCACCTGCTGGCAACACTCTTCCTGATGCACCCCAGGAGACCATTGGCCTTCTTGGCCACAAGGGCGCGTTGCTGCCTCATGCTTAACTCGGTTTCCACCAGCACTCCCAGGTCCTTCTCSRCAGAGYTGCTTTCCAGCAGGTCAACCCCCAGCCTGTACTGGTGCATGGGGTTATTCCTCCCCAGGTGCAGGACCCTGCACTTGCCTTTGTTGAACTTCATGAGGTTCCTCTGAAGTTATTAATAATTCTCTGCCTCCTCCTTCCCTTCCTCCCTGTCTGTCTCTTCAGTAAATCTGGTAACCAGCGATTATTTCTGTGGGAATTCTAGTGATGACAGAAATTAGTTACAAATCACCAAGAGCTCATGCACTAGCGCCAAAATAAATACTATATAATTATCATTAGTTCCATCAGAATTGCTGAACAGTTTTGTAAAGTTTCTGTAAAAAGTTTCAGAACTTTCCAGTATATATATATACGCCACTGCCCTTGTTATGTATATCTTGGTATTGTAATACCTTTAGAGTTAAAAGGAATAAATAGGTGCTGATCCTTACTTATTTTGATATAGCAGAGAAAAGAAGGAAACTCAAGTACAGTAGTAATGTGAAACAGCTGACAATGATGAAGGATCCTAAAATGGTGTCTTGGAGGAAAACCTATGAATATGTTCAGATGCACCTGTCTTTCTTGTGTCTATAATGAACATCTTTTGCACAATGCAGTGCATCTATAAAACTTATTGGTAGAAAGCATCATATGTTTAACATGGTTCAAAAATTCATTAGATATTTGTATGGATAATATTATCCAGCATTAGAGTGGAAATTGTTTCTAAGGGAATAAAAGAAAAAGAAGTGCAACCCTCTCTCTCTCCCCTCAACCAAACAAAACAGCAGATCTGCAGAATGACATTAAGTTTTAAATGTCACAGCATAAATCTAACTCTTATGTGTTAGAAATCAAGAGATACTTTTCTAGAAGGAAGACACTCTTTAACTATCAATTTAAAGGACAAAAAAGAAGAAGAAAAGAATAGAAGATAAAGGAAGCAATAATACTGGTCAAATATGTAATGGTTCAGGAATGAATTTCTCACGTATTTCTCTGAAAGGTAAATACTTGTGGAGTAGTGTTGGAGGAGGGAGGAATTGAAGTGGGAAGGAATCTATCAAATTTAATATTTTGAAATAAAGACAGTTAGAAATACATTGGTAGAAACTTGCTTTGCATTTGATAAAAACCATGGAATAGAAAGAGCTACAAAAAAAATCAAAAGGAATACTCCTTTTTTATTTAAAAAAATCCAAGTTATTGTAAATTGTAAAATTAAATTTGAGTGACTTGAAAAACTGCAGACATTTGTACCTGCTTTAGCAATCTATTAAGCAGAAATATTTTACAGTGCACTACACGGAGAGTTAGTATATGAAATGATATGACACTTAGAAACATCCAGAAAAGAACAATAAAGATTTCTATATAATTTATTTTCTAAAGTAGCTTTGTCTACCTAAGCAATTTTCGGTTTGTTTTGCTTTAGTTCCTTCCTTCTGCTTTTTYGTGGCTTTATTCATGAATAAAGACACACTGATGTCATGATGAATTCAACCACTATACTGTCGTTTCTACCTATATTTGCAAAAGTGATAGACTCTGAATAAGTGGCTTCAAACATGGAAAAAAATATTAGTAAGTGTAACAACTTCTGGATTTTGTTAGCCTATTCTATATTTCCTGAATTCTTTCAGCTCTAATCAGTATCAAATGGCTTTTCTAAGCGTGCATCTAGACCAGAGTCATAAGAGCAACCACGCTAGTGCAGGCAAACCTGCACTAGCTTTTACCTGGCACTGGCAGGAAACTATCCAAAAGGCTGAGAAAGGTTAATCACAGAATATCTACCCAGTTCCTCAAGCAGGCTTTAACTTCTATGTTGATCTATGTTGATGTGCTGCCACAGCTATCAATGCCTGAATTAGTTTATGTTAAACTGGTTTGGGCCTCTCAGCCTTATATGCTATATTCATTATTATGAATGTAGCATAGACATACAAAGTCAATGAGACAAATTTCTGCAGAACATTACCCGATCTTGCAGATGAGTTTGTGGTATGAACATTCTTGCCAGTACAATGACACAAGGGCTGGTCCCTGTGATTCTCAGTCCTTCTTAAAAATGGGCTGAATGGTTTCAACTTGAGTGCAGTTGTATTGGGCCACCACCTCTTAAGGGATGCTTATATCTCTTAAAAAACAACAACAACAAAAAACAAAAGGTGTCCTAAGAAGCTGTTTCACTAGGCCGATGAATCAAAGGCTGATTTCCAGTGGTGGCATACAGGTCAGTCAGACAGAAGACAGCCGCGATAGAACTGTGTTCACATGGTTTGATTTCAGTCTCTCAAGCTGATGTAACATGTTATTTTTCTTTGCAAGTAAAACATATTTGCAACTTAGGTATGCTCAAAGAGTAGTAAGGGATTTTTGATGCTCCAAAAATTTTATTTGCATGGCATTTCCCTCTATACTTACATGGTAGAAAATCTCATGTCTCTAAGGAGATAATCCTCAATAGATTTACAAGATCAAAACATTTAGCAGAACCTTATCTTTGCCTCAACCTGGTATATGAAAAAAAATRTAGAACAGAACCACAGCAAAAAATAATTGAAAAAAATAATATTCAGCATATGTCACAAAATACTTCAGGTGGCAGCTCAGTAACTGAAAACACAGTGTGCAAATAAGTGATTTCCTTTACGAAGGTCTGCCAAAAAGAGATTTAACCGAGCTAAAGTTTTACAACTACCTCTGTTTTTATCTTTAAAAACACAATAAGGTTTATATTTTGCTTATGTGCAGAAAGTAAATACCATAAATACACTATTTTATACTTATTCCCCCTTTGGAATCAAAAGTAGGAAGTCTTTTAGCATAAACTTTTCCACTAATGCTTAAAGAGAAACAAAAGTTAGCCATTAATGAGCTTCCAGATACAGACTGACTATAATACATCCTGAGTGAGGATCTTTCCACAGTAATATCAGCATATGATTTTCGGTTGTGTTTCCTCAGATATTGTGTTGAGTAACTGATTTATTTTTAAATTACTCTGCCTGAAAAGTGAGAATGATTGTGCTCTTGTTGGTCTTTTTAAGTCTACTGAATTCGAGTCATGTCAGATACAGCCTATAGTGATGGGTATTTAAGCATTACTGAGAGACAAAAATAAAATAACACATGTAAGTGCTACAGAGAGACAAGAACAAAATAACGCATGGGCAAATTGCTGTGGATGGAATAAGATCTCTCCTAATCTTGGGCCGTTTCTGAACTGAAATCGGATTCAGTCATTTAAAGTAAACAAAATGCTCGCATGCATTTTGTATCCTTTGCTTTCCAGACGCAGAATTATTGAAATGTTGCAAAGAAACAGCTCCTTTTTGGGGGGTTTCTGTAACAGGGCACTTTTCGCTGAACATTCAGGAAAGCTAATCAGAAGGACAAACCTGGTTAGTTTGATGCCATTAACACCTTATTTGGAAATTTTGGAAGTTAACGAGGATAAATTAATTAAAGCCACTTTAATCTTAAATGAGTGTCTACACAAGGATTTAGTGCAGTTAATTAATCAATTTTAAACTCCCCCCMCACACACACAACTTAATTTGATTTTACTGAGTGTCCCTGTGTTATAAATCCTAGTAGAGAATCTTATCTTATAATATTTTCAGCTTGTAGTGACACAAGAGGTTCAGGCAAAAATCCTGAGGAATGTTATATGAACTAAAATCTAAGTTTCAAGCTTCTGAGGGTCAATCCTGCTTATCTTAAAAAAAACCCCCACTTTGTAATGCTATAAGAAATAAGTTGAAACCATCTGAACTTGTGATCCTTTTCTTTTTTTTTTCTGCCCATCAGGATCTGCTTTCCTTTAAACCCAAAGAAAACCAATACTGGAATTTTTGTAAGAGTGGTCTTGAACATTTACCACGTCCTTGAGCTCTATGGGCTCCACACCAGTGGGAATGAAGCTGTGAGTATTAGAAATTTTTATTCTCAACAGACCAACATTTGCAGAAATATTCCTTTGCACATCATAACATTTTCAGTCAGAGGAGACTCCCCTCTCTATTTCTTATGTGCATTTTCCCCATTTCTGAAAGATGGATATTTCAGTCAGATACTTTCACATAACATTAATAAATATTAAATACTATTTTTGCATGGGACACAATCTTTTAATAACTAACTTGGGAGCTTGGAGATGTGTGATGGCAAGCTGCCAACTGACTTATGACTGAAGTCATTAAAAGAGAGGTTTCTTTCTAGGTTTTGTAAATATTCTGTAATTCAACCATTTCAATAAATGAATGGAAGAGTGAGGTATATGTATATCTACCTAGGAGTGTGATCCAGAACACATAAAATTAAATTCCGTTATTTTACATGTTCCAATTGTCTCTTTGCATCTGTTGTATTTTACAACTAGATCTCTGTTTATTTTAAGGAAAAAAAAGAGTGACAATATCCAAATATCAGAGGTGATGCTTGCATGGCTCATCAAGATGACTGAAAGAAAGAAAGCTACTCTATCAGAAAGCAGTTTCATATCAGAAGAAAAAATTATAGCATATGCCCTTACAAATTATGCTTAAGGAACTATGAGCTTTAATTATAAGTCCATAAATAGGCATATGATATTTCCATTGAATTCAAGGTGCTTTAGCAATCTCTAGAAAAGTTAAGACTGAGCAAGGGAGGTGAGAGAAATAAGACGAGTCAAGTGTAGCCTCTCAGCACAGGTTTTTTGATATATCTCTAAACTTGCATCAAGTTAACAACAGAGTGTAAACAAAGATATTGTCTCTACATCATTAGTGAAAATTAATACGTTTGATCATTTGATCTTCTTTGGCCAAAAAGTGAAAGCATGGAAATTTTAAGGACAACTAAATCCAGTCTTTATATAGCTTGTTAAGAAAAAGAAAGAGTGACTCATGTAGCAAAATATTTTCTCTTAAGGAATGTATTTTGATATTAATATGAACAAGAATCATCATTTGCCATTATTAAACAAAAATACTAATTTATTCAAATTCAAATTTATACCATTACTACTGAAGAAGTTCTTGAAGAATCAGAGAAATCTTAAGCAAATGCTTTGAATCCAGTGAAAATTTCATAGTGAAATGGTTCTTGAAAATAGAAATGCTTCACCTGTATCTAAGATGGATTTGAGTCATCACTGGTCTAACAGTAGGAGGATGTAAGAATCAGGAATTATGAAGGCTTGAATAAATGGTGTTTGTTGATGGTGATCTTTTTAGGGTCTTATATTTATGAACATTTCAGCAGAAAACACTTTAGTGCAAAGAGAAAGGTTTATATCAGTTTAGTTTTAGTTTACTAGTAAGAGCAAAGGTCTCCAAACATTATAGTAGTGGATAATAAAAAAGGGCTTTCTGCAACTACAGTAGTGCTCAAAAATAGTAATAACTGTTATGAATTCATAGTCCCTGTGTTCCAAGTGTATGAAATATGAATTTTATGTAGCAGAACAGTATTCATCTGAGTGGTATATAATCAACTTCACTATCTGCCATAAACTTTGTATGAAATGGCAATGCTTTTTAAAAAAAGTAAAAGAATATATGAGCACTTCATAACTTTTCCAAAACTACTGAGAAAACCAGCTCTTGCAGAAAGCTCAGAAAGCTTAGAGAACTCTCCTAGCCTTGACTGCAGAAAATGTATCAGATATAAAGTATATTTAGAGACCAAAAGGACTAAAAAGCATAAGCTTATATTTCCTACTTCCTCTTCCTCCAAATTCACTAATGTCGTACGCATTGCTACATAACCAGACAGAACAAAATCTGAACCAGTCAAGAGTATATAAACATGATCACCCAATATTTTTTGAATTTCCTCCAGCACCTGATGTACTAAGTATGTTGACTGTCCCTGTAAATGGGCCAGCATGTGTCCTGGGTTGCATTGCTGCTGATCCTCCACTGGTTTCCTCCCACTGCTTTGTGGAAAGCCACACCTATTGCTCTATGAGAAGTTCATGGGAAGCTCCTTCAGGTGATCAGCCTTCAGCTTCAGAGAATAAACCTCTCCCCTGGAAAACAGACCCACTACTGGATTCCACTGCACCTTACTACCGACCACTGCTCTTACAACGCATGCAAACACATGCCATAAAGGGACATGAATTGAGCTCAGGCCACAGATTTTTCACACTAAAATTTCCCAGCAGAACATGGTAATAAAGCAGAAACTTCCCCATGCTTGAAACAGAATTTCATAATCCTCAAGATCTGCATTTGGGAAGATATGTTGAAAATATTTGAACTAGGATCAGGGAGCTGATAAGGCCTCAAAACATATGCTTTTAGTGGATGATAATGGATGAGTGAAAGATGCAGCATATGATCTGGATGTGTGAGAAGAATAACAGCTCATGAGAAAGGGCTCATACTTCATCCATGACAAGAGCAGTGATAGAGAGAGTGAACTAATCTCAGTTGTGGATCAGAATTGACAGTTCACTGCCAGCAAATCCATGTCATCTGGGACGCACATGACATCCTTGTTTTCTAGAATGGTTTGCTCCACTCTCTTTGATGATAAGGATGTATGACTCAAAGCTTATTCTGGGGGAAATCAGTGGAATGACTATACCAGCATCTGGTGATACTACCTAGGCCTTGATACTTTGGTTTGTAAAGCTGTTCATGAGCCATCTCACATTGCAAGGAGCTGGTCAAGGTCTGCTTAGACAACTGCTAGAAGCCTCTAGATCATGCATTTATCTGGCTGAAAGTGACACAGAAGATTCTGTCAGGCTTCTTGCTTAGCAATGTCTGATAAGACATTTGTCTGCTGTAATCAGTACGACAGCAAGGAGAAGAATTGGCCAGAGACGAAGATCGGGAGACTGAAAGAGCCGTGGCTACTGGTACTAATGGACTCATTCTTTTGGGAGAATATGGCCAGATTGTGAAAGATGCTCCAGCAACCTCTTTTATGAAAAACTGCCAAAAATACTGCAGCTGTATCAAAATCATTGTTGTGAAAGTAGTATCTTTTTGATACACTTCTGAGATGTGGCTTCTGCTTTCTGTTCTCTGACCATGACCATCGCCTTGCCTAGGGGCCGCTAACTCCTCCTTTTCTGATAGCCTAAGCCAACGTACCTTCAGTTGACTCCTCTCTGCCAACAGGGCTTCTGCCATTAATCTAAGGTCCACCATATCCCATCACTCCAGAAACATTAAGAGAAGAACATTTTTTAACTAAAAAAAAAACATGCAGCATGCTTACTACAAGTGCATGAAAAGTGCAGAATGAAATAATTCTATGCAGAACTATTTACAGGGTGCTACAACTTACATGCTAGCTGTCATGCTATCCTAGTGAAAGTGAGAGAACCTGCCTTTGTAAGTAGGAGAAACATCTCCTACTATAGCGTGTGTCATGAGCTTGAAACATGACCTCCCTCCCCTCCCCATTTCCACTGAGAACTGTGATTCCAAATCCTTTCCCAGTAAGTCATGTACAAATTTATACTTGCCACAAAACAGTCCATGTTCTCTAGGAGCAGTAAGATGGACTGTGAGCTTTCCAGTGACATTGCAAAATAGACTAAAGTGGCCGTGACAGAATATCTGTAATGTGAAGTGACAATAAATGAGGGTCAGGTCATTATGGAAACTGTAGATGTTACCAGTTTTCCATTTTGCCTTTTTTATTTCTTTTTTTTTGATCGTTCTTAGTATTAGTAGAATGGGAGATAATTTGGGCACAAGTCTGCTATTAAACAAGCCTGTGACATCCATGGACCTGTGTTTTGGAGCATTAAAGATTAAAATTAAAAAAAAGGCAGAAAGACCTGGCAGCTTAGCTTCTGGAAAGACTATTCAGACTAGCTGCCAAAACACAGAGATAAACAATCCAAAATGTAATAAAGCCATTCCAGATCAAACTTAGGTCCATAATCATTCAGAAATAAACGGCATCCAGCAAAGGTGTTTTATGATGCCTTTTGCACAGAGATTTACCAAATGTGGTCACTTCATTCAGCTAGTCTTAACCTACAGCAAGCTGCTTTCACCACCTCATCTGTCTAATGTCTAATCTTCAAGTGGATTATGATTTTTGAGATGGATCTGGATTTGTTCAAGATTATGCCTAAAGCTGATATATAAATTTGCAAATTAGCTTTCATGTTTCAATACCTCCTTTATTTTCCTCTATGTATCTTCCAGACTATCTTAATTGTTAATTGCTAAAGCTGCCTTTTCCTTCATTCCTCTCAAATGTTATTTCAGTTTTCCTTAAAAGTAAGAATCAACTACTGTATTAATGTTTTTCCTACACACCTTCCCTGGCAAAGAACCAACAAGATAATTAGCCCCACTGAACTCAAACAAGTGGATCACATAGAAAGGGGAAAGGGGAGTTTTTTCTGCCTTCTTCCAGTGATTGCAATCAAACTCTGTTTCTCTGAAGATCAGGGTAATATATTGAGGCAAAACCAGGTCCCAGCCTTATAGATCGTGCTTCCTGCCTAAATCAGAGGCTGTGAACCTCTATCTAGAGAGGTTTCTTTCACTGACTATGAAAGAGAGCCCAAGTCTCTAACCACTCTAATGCTAAGCAGTCTAGTACCCACCCTACCTCAAGAAATGCAGAGCAAAGCTGAGGAAAATCTGACAAAAATGTTATATAGATGAAAATATGGTAGTAAGCAAAACTGAACTCACAGTGTATATCACAGTTTCACTCAGCAGCAGCTTTGACACTTCAGAACTGGACTGTTCATTTGCTGTAAAGCTATTTTCTGAATAACAAAAACAATACTTGGCCTTTTCCCATATGGAAGGGAATGGTAACTGGTTTCTGTATTTTAGCTCATCTCATTGGATTAATGCCCTGCATACTTCACAGGAACTAGCTAACTCTTTCAGTCACAACTGGGTTAACATACTGGTCAGGGATTCAAAGAATTTGACATTTTTTCATAACTTACTTTCTCACTCCCTTCCTCTTCACACTGTACTAAATGAGCACATCTTTAAAACTCTTCTGCTTAAATATTTGTTTGGCTCAGAGGTTATTATAGCTATGACAGCAGTTGGAAGTCTTCTGGGATTTGTTACTACTGCCATCTGCCTCACGTAAAGTAAGAACAATTTCTGAGATTGTTCATTTGCTCATGGCATAGCAGAAAGCCAATTCTGGATAAATGTTTGGAGAAGATGGCTAAAATGTTGTTGCCATATTTCTCTCACAGATTTTGAATTAAGCAATAGGTATTTTTAAGGAGTAAATAGCAGAATGGTGTGTAGATTGTCTGTAGAGCTTTTATTGTTGTAAAGGAGTTTCCAAAAAATAAGTCTTATTTAGAATGCTATCATAAAGAAACAATCTCCTCTGAATGGTTCAGTTCCAAATTTGCCAGAACAATTGAAAGCTATTTTGAGTAACTGAATAGCTGAAAGTTATTCAACAAACAAATTCGGCCACTGTATAAATCACAACAGCAATCTGTATATATTTGAGGGATAATTATAAGGGATAAAAATACAGGAAGTGACCACATGATTGTTCACAATGTCAGTTGTTGAAGAATAAAAAGAATACAGTGGAATGTGTTTATAATAATCACATAGGTGAAAAGACAGTAAATCTGAGTGTACAGTGTAAGACTTCAGAAAGGTCTATGTGCATCAAGGGTGATATGTTCCAGAAAAGTAATCATGAAGTTTGTCATCATTGCTAAGATTGGAGAGTGATCCCAAAAATCTGAATTTTCATTGTGTCAAATCAGGCAGTCAAATTCATTAAAAATATAAAAACAGCTACTTAATGATTAATGCAAATGTACAAATTTTAGTCTTTTATGTATTATCCAACAAACAGTCTCCATAATGTAATAAGATTCCCGCAGTTTATGCAAGAGAAGTCCCGAAATCTGCAGCATTATCAGTTGAATTACGATGCTGTTTTAACAGATTTAGGCAGCTGTGTGAAATGCTCGTGAATCACACATTATCAGTTTACTGAACATATATTAACAATTTACTGAAGCCATTCTCAAAGTACTACAAAAATGAGACTATAGAAGCACTGCCTTTATTTGTATAGCAACTGAGTCCTATCCCACTAATAGGCTCACACAACTATGTACTTTCAAAGGGAACATGGAAATAAACGATATGAATGGCAGAAATTTCTGGTTACTGTGTCTGGCTAGCGGAGGAAGTGGCTGCTAATTCAGTACAAAGCTCCATCTTGACTTCCTATCTCCATGTCTCAAGGGGTCTGTTTTGTTTTGTTTTGTTTTTGCCATCGTACAGCTCCTGAGTTGTACTAAATTTCTACCCAGTTAATGAGCTAGATTCCTGGGAGAGGGCTCCTGCATGTTTTAGTAGCTTATATATCAACCTTCCAGCAGATTTTTTCTTGCAGTCCCCTCAAACAGTATTTCAGTCCTTTTTGGTCCACTGAAGTCAGCTTATGCTGTGGTCCTACATATGAAGAAGGAATGTTTCAGTGTTTGGGGCATTAGTCTGGTATTTGGAAAATCAGCATTCAATTTCTTCCTTCATCCTAATAACACCTGGTGCAAAAAGGTTGGTCTTCCTGTGACCTAGGGAAGTAAAACAGTAAACTGGAGATAATAATCTTCTCCTAACTTATTTAAATACTTCAAAGAATTAAGCTATTATATTGTGAGGATACTTCAGTATTGGATACTAAGCACCTATGATGATATTTCAGAAGAACCTACTTCTGATTGCCTGCAAAACCCTTCCTTCTGTAAGAGAAGAGGCAGACATGCCAGGCAACCCTTTCCTTCTCCTTTCCTTCCCCCTGGGTAATAATAAGGGAGGTGGGGGGGGGGAGACTCCAATATAAGGAGGAAAGACAAAATGGTGGGCAGAAAAGTTAATTTAGAAAAACAGCTAAGAAGCTATCATTTTTGTTAATTTGTGTAATAATTAATATAGAAGGAAAGACAGTTTTGAGGGGATATGCTTTGCAATAGACTTCTTAAGTATATTTTGGACCAAACTAATGATTCAAATATATATATATATTATTCACTTTACTTCAGACTTTCTTAAATGATGTCTTGTTCTTAAAAGATATTCTTTGGGTAGAAGACACATACAAAATTGCCAGTACAAGTGAGAAAGCTTTTCTGAGAAAGAAGGGTGGAAAGCATCTCCCCAGCTGACTTCTCTCTGAAAATGAGTTCATTTATATGCTTTGTCTTTAACAGAGGAAAACAAGACAGAAAATGCCACCTATGTTTCTGTTGCTGCTGAATCACATTATTTTACGATTGAGAAACTTAACATGACATAGGATTCCAGTGTAATATTTTTGCTCTGTGTGTTTCAGATGCTATTCAGGTAGTGCCTCTTTATTATTATTATTATTTAAAAGTATATTACTAGAATTTATGGCAGATTAGATCCCAGTCCCAATAAATAAATAAACATCCAACCACCATCATCAGACTGCTGCATTATATGTACTGTCAGATAAAGGTGTTCAGCACTCTAAAAAAACTGAAAAAAATGAGCAGTGACCTGACAGAACACAGAAACTGTGCAATATAGCTACAAATTTTGTATCCTGCTAAAGAACATAAAACTTGGATTCTATTGGCAAGCTAGCAGCCTGTTAGCCATTATCACTATTCTTCTCTGAGTTCATTTATTTTTTATAAATATTACTTAATTCAACTGCCTGAAAATGAAATCCACGAAACAGTATTTCTTATTTTTATTCCCTATGACAGTTCAGCACTTGTATCATTGGCGCTTTCTATATAGCAAAYTGAGCAATGACTCAGAGGAGCATGTAAGAAGGATCACATACCTAGACTACACAGAGCTGTCTTTTTGCCAGGCAGGTATTTCTGCACCTCATATTAAGCTGACACATTTCACATAGGCCTTCTTCAAGTGCTCAACTTGCATATTCAATATTTGCACATTTAACATGTGCCCAGGTATGTTTCTGGAAAACCTGAATATTAAAAAAAGTCAGTTCCTGCATGTATTTTTGAAAGCTCTAAATGGTCTAAGAATATAAGAAATACAGTAGTGACAAAACTGGCATGATGCATTTGGATCTATGGAGAATTATTGCCTAGGCACCTGGTCACCAGCCCCAAGTTAAACCTGYAGACCTTGTAGCACCTAAACTTGCACTCCTATATTGGCAGTGCACACGTTTAGGGGAATTCCCAGTAGAAATATTTCCACAGGTCACAAAAGCTCCAACCTCTCTTTGGAAAGCAGAAGGGCTATTTTTGCATCTTAAGCTCATTATACAAAGAGCTACAAAGAAATATTGCAGTTCGAGTGCACATGCTTATTGTATATAGTCCCAGGCTTCAAAGTCTAGTTACATTGTTTCATCTGGGTCCTGGCAGCTTTGAAAAGACAATGTGCTGAATGTAGTTCAATATGTTTCAAGGTTTGCTCCTCTGTTTCTGTTATTACAGTCACCTCGACAAAGATTAAATTTGTGGTTAGCCTCAGCAAGGTGCACTGAGATGTTCTTAAGTACATGCCAGCGTTGCCCAGCTTTTCATCAGGAGGGAAGCAGCACTTTTCTGGACTATGGGACCTTCCTCCCACCATCACTACGTGTCTACCTGGTGACCAAACTGCAGCTGCTCCCATCGTGTAGTGGTGGTTTGTGGAGTCCTTTGATTCACAGGGAAGGGAAAAGGTAAAAGAGAGAAAGCAAAGCTTTAAAAGCAGTTCATCTTGTGCTGAAATTGTTCCTCCTCATGCCTGAAAGATTGTCAGAAAGAGGACAACACGGAGCACACCTAGAGGTAGATCAGTTGTTCTGGTATGCTGAATCCAGCTGAAGTTCAGGCACTGTGGCAGTATCATGCAGGGTAAATCTACCTTGCAGTCAAAGCATGATTATACCTTTTGTAGTTAAATACAAACTACCTTTGAATAATTGAGTATAGGCGATGATAGTAAAATAGCTGAAAGAGCAATGAGTGCAACACAAGCAGGAAAATCATCTGTGGGATCCTGAGCAGTGCTCAGGCAATTTGTCCACACTGAGTTCTGGGCTGTCACCTCTGTACTGCTCTCAGTATCTAAACTAGATAGTTCAAAACTAGCTTGCATATGTCTCCACCTTTTCATATGAAATCATTAGTCTGCTCATTCAGAAAAAAAAGTATAAATTAGCAATCCTATAAAATAAAGCTTACTTTGTTCCATGTCTTTGGCCTCATAACATCTATAAATAGCTAGTACAGCTAATAAGCAAAACCAGCATGTATTAGTATCTCCTCTCTGTAGCACCTACAAAGAAAATCTTTCAAATCACTGTGTCTGCTCAGTCTACTGAGTTATAAAAATAATGAATGAATTGATGAAATATCTATCATAAGTTAGAGAGAAAAAAAAACATAAAAAACAAGATCTGCTGGTTTGGGTTTGTTGGGTCTTTTAAAACATTTTTATTCAATATATTTCACTTTCAAATAAACAGAATCAGCATTTTATTTGTGGAAATAGATCGAAAGACAAAATGAAAATAAGGCTTAAGTGATCGTAGATTTTTTTTTCATTTATGCTCTGTTTATCTGGCTATCTAACTATCAGTTCCAACTAATATTTTTAAATATGCTGGAAAATCACAACCAAACTTAACAGAAAGATAAGAACTTGAAAGGCATTAATTTTGTATCAGTTTTGCCAGAATAGGCAAGGGAAAAGGCAAAGTCCCGCACTGTGGGAAATTCCGCTTCAGGAAGTCAGCCCTGATTATATGTCAAGCAATCCACACAGAGTTCATCCTTGAAACACAAATTCAGAGACAAAAAAATCCATATTAGTGCAATGCCTCACTTAACTATTTGTTTAAATATTTACTTTTGATCTTTTTGCAGATCACAGATGCTTACTGTGCTCTATGCAGTCCGTTAGAATTGTATCCTTTTAAAAGATTACTCTTTAGAATAGCACGACTGATTTAACTTTCATAATTGCAATTCTGTGTAGCATTTCATGTTTAAGTGAAATTTTTTTATAGCATCATGTTCAGCAACAGATTGCAATGTGGATAGCACTGCTGCTCTACAGCCAGTTGAGCACTGATTAGCTCACAGCTGAAAGTTTTTAATAAGACTTGCTCATTTCTTTATAGTGTCAAGTTTTCATTTCAAGACTAAACAACCTGTGTGTTCTCCTTAACCCAATTATTTGCTTTATTGCAAAATAGCTTAATTGGATTAGAGAGATTAATGGATTGGTTAATTTAAATATTACTTCATATTAATGATTCTATCAAATGACTAAGAAGGTGTTATTACTTCAGAAAACAAGATTGCTGTGATGAACACTTAAATCCTAAAGGAGCCTTGCTGGTGTTCATAGGACTATCAAGCACTGTAAGCACTGCTATGCCAAGCTATGCAACCCTATGGGATCTCATCCACATTAGCAATAAGAAACTGGAAAATAATAATGTTCCTAGGATTTCAAAGTCTGCCATTAATCATTGCTGACTCATACAGAAGCTTTTCCGTTGCTGTACTAGAGAGCAAAAGAGCTATAAAGCTGTAATTCCAAGGTCTTAATATCCCTTAATGATCAGAAATTACAGTCAAATAAAAAAATCCTGAAGTGCACTTTCAGAAAATCAGTGTAGGTTCCTTTTCATGATATTCATGCTTAAACATGATTCTGTAGACAGAACAGCCTCACAGTCACTCTATAAAACAGRCACAAATATAAATTCTATCACACTGAAATGTAAAATTTCCCAGTAAGTATCATAGTCTGTTAATTGCTTTTGTTACCCACTTTTCAACTGTATCACAAGCAAGTCAGGTGGACACTAAAAAGGCACCGCATGTTAGAGAAAGTGGCACTACCTGGGACAATATCCAACATTGTCCCTTAGTATAGGACAAGCTGACTGCACACAGCACAAAGGAAGAAAACCAAAGGGGTGGATCCTCCTGAGAACAGAATATGCCTTCCATTCATGGGCTCTATTCTTTGGGAGGTGAAAGCAGAGGGAATATTTCATCAGCTTGAATATATGTTAGCTGAAGTATTATACATAGCAGAGAACAATAGAGAGGGGAGTGGAAGGGTTAAGAACTATTCTGCTGGAAGGACTTCTTATCTTAGGAGTCTTACCCTATGGTCGTCCCATCCGCTGTCCACGGAAGCACATGTGTGTGACTACTACAKCATTTCTGTAGAGTGTCCAAAACTACTGTGGCTAGTCCCATGAAACTACTCTGCTTGCTATAGTGGGAGGTTGTGGTCTACAGTAGACAATTCACAATGTCTTTATTACTGTGCTCTTCTATATGCTGCTCTAAGGCTGTCTGGAGGATGTTGTATACTTCTAATGCCAGCTGCCATAATAATACAGGGGAAAAAACAAGCATATATTGATTTGAGGTCTCTAATGCAGTATTCACACCATCTACTCTAGTATTCTCTAGACATTTAACAGAGTCTGAATCAACATCTCATAAACACCTTCTCCTTTTCAATACTCACAGTCCAAGGAACTTGTCTCCTAACTTGAATTTTCTGAATTGCAGTAGAGTTAGAAGGCAAAGAAGACAGAGTAGAATACACTCCTTCCCCTCAAAACCGTTATGGAAATATAAATGAGAACTATCTTATATAGTGCAAGCTTCCCACAAAGTAGCACTGATGCTCATCTATGCATCTGCACTCATATCTGTGATTACTAGGTTCTAGGAAAACCTTTTCTGTGTGGTCATTTCCATGAATGCCATGGGCAAGGTGCTGATCTTACAGATACACTTGCAACTTTATGCAAGTGTACTGAACTTGTAATTTGAGAGGCTTATCAAGTACAGTCCATACTGTTAGCAGAATGAAGACTCAACCTGGCCTTAATTGTGTTCTGGGTTTTTTGACCATTTAAAGCTCTTGTTCCTGCTACAAGCATGGCTAGTTCAATAGATGTATCAACTTCTTCTCAGGTAAATGATGCCCTTGGTTTATGGGAACACAGTGGAGTTATGAGTAATTTTTTTTAAAGAAGCATATAAAGAGGAAGATTGTATGATCTATGATCTATGATCTCTATGATCTCCCATTAAAAGGGAGACAAAAGGGGAAGAGATTACTAACACACAAAATGTATGATGTCTGTCAATTATACACATAGGTATCAATAAGGAACATGTATTCCATGTACAGCCACACCTTCCAATAAGTAACTTCTGCCACATATATTAGGTAGGATGTCAAAGCATTTAACTTAAACATAAATTGATGTCATAAGTCATTATATCTGGAAGCAATTTTAAGGGAATTAGCATTCTATGTCTCCTGTATTTGTTCAACATGTCACCTGTATTTGTTCAACACAAAAAGATACATCCTGTTCAAAAAATCCACTGAAACATACAAAATTAATATAAATGTATGGATTCCAAGGRGTCCACAAACAAAAAATTCAGTCAGACAAGGAAATGCTTTTCATAGTATTTTTCAACCATCTTACATAATCACATAACAAGAATTTCTTTCTTTTTCCTTTAAGTTGCTTAAAAGTCCATGAAAAGTTTGCCAAATTCCATTGCATTGTATAGGATTTCTCTGTAAGGATCACCTTCCTTCTTCAACATTTTAAGTGATGTCAGGCACATAATTCATTTGCATGCTAGTTTTCAGCTGAAGTAGTGCACTTAGAATTATTATTTTCTTTTTTTATGAGTCACTGAATTCAGTGCTCACTAAAGCAGGTTTTGTCAGCTGTCAGCATTTCTATTTTCTTTCTGGACTGTGAAGTGAGCTAATATTACAAGCCACTGTAGGAAGTGAGGTCCTTGTACCACAAAGGCTCCACTTATGACCTTCCCAATATTTATTCTGCTTAACAAAAATAGACTTACTGGCACAATTTTTGCTTGTGTTTTCTTACTGGAAAGTTATAATTTGTAAGTATAATAACAAAGATGGCCAATGAGTAATATAGCCAAACACCTTATTTTTGTGCAGATATCAATATAAATTCCCCTTTCCTTGTTAGATTTATGGACTTCAGCACATCACAGAATCAAATCCTAAGATTTCTTTTAGTGATCTGAAATAAAAAATTCTAAATTTGTCTTTATTTTCTTTATTTGTCATAAGCGCTACCTGGGATTTCTTAGTATTAGCATCATAAAAAATAGAATTGTTGCATTTGAAAGCTCATGCATAACACAAAGTTGTTTACATGAACACATCCTGCAACAGTCATGGATAAAATAAGACTTTTATTTCAAAGAAATATCAAGAGAAAGCTAGGCAGCCAGCAGTACATAATTACGCATTTTGTAGAAGCCATGACTCCTTTTCTACTTGTGCAGTATTGTCTGATATCATGTGTAGCATAAAGAAAACTGCCATTGTTCTTGATCATCACCCATCAGCAGACTACCAAGATACCTATTTAATCATCTCTTACAGATCAGGAGAGTCTGAGGACTACTTGGGCTACAGTATTTCATGCCTATACAGCCTCAAGATGGCCTGATGAGTGAAGTATTATAGGAGATGACATCACATATATCCRTCACAAAGACCCTTCTCCTGCAGACGTTTGCACACCTACTCAGCCTTATCACTGTGACTGACTATTTGACTTCAAAGCAAGCACTGACAGGAGGAAGATGCCACAGGTACCAAAGGATATGGACTGTGTAATTGCAGCACATGAAGACGTATTTCCTACAGCTTTAATCCAGCTAATTCCAGGTACTGGGAGTAGTAAAACTGCAGCAGCCTAGCCATCATCTGACAGAGTTGTTCCCAGCATCCTAGCCAGCGTCTTGTATTTGATGTCACAGGATGTGATGGCTCCTGTTCACCCCAGGGCTTAGGAGTGAGAACAGTCACCCCTCACAGAGGAAATCTGAATTCATCTCACAGAGACACAGACACTCCCTATAAAACAAGAAACTATAGACCTTTCCGAGAGTGTGAAGACATGTTTAACAATCCACTAAAAGCAGCTTTAAGACTCCTCCAATAGATCAAAACCATCATGGTCATGCATCACAAAGTGATCATCCAATATCAACCCTTTCCAACAGTTCATATAAAAGGGTTATCTCTGGGTTGGCAGACTTCATGCCAGGCCACACTCTTCCACAAGCTCTTCACAAATCACTTCTTGATTTTCACCCTGTATCTGTAGGAGAACTATCCCTGGATGTAGCTGCCTTTAACTGAATATTTTTCTTTGGACACACTCAGCAGCTGGGCTTTTTCTAGCTATAGATCTTGTCTTGCAGTGAACCTCCACATTGAATATTTGTCCCAGGTGCCATGCATCATACTAAGCATCTTTCTTTGATCTTTTCTTCTGACCTTGTCATTGTTTCTGACCAGGATGACTGAAGTCTATGTACTAACGTGTTTTTAAAAGACTATGTTTTGAGGTTTGCATGCTCTCTTTGCTTGTGCTTTCAGTACTACCAATATCTTAACAATTTAGTGTATTTGTAGCATTAGTTAAAACAGGAAATTATTTCAAAAGAGTTTTTCAAGCTTTAAAGTTCCCTCCAACAGAAAAAAAATCTCTGAAATACAATAATGACCACAAATCAATTTCTGAATAATATCAGTAACCCATTCTCAAATGAGCTGCAAGTCAAGAACTATCTTTCAAAATGTTTCAGCTAACAACAGTGGATGAAATGGGCCAGTATCCAAAATTATGTTATACCAGCAGTTCTCAGAATATCAAACTATGCATGCCTGTTCTAAAAATGGCAGGTAACATGGGCTGCAGTATGATCCAGTTTTATATCAACATTTTTAGATTTCACTTTTGACTCTAAGAAGGAAGTGTCAAGAATAGCAGCATCAATTTTCAGTAGTATGTAAACTGAAATAAATGGACGTTTCAATTATTTACTGCAAATTCTTTGCATATCTAACTGCAGTCAGATTGTGAATATCTCCAAGCTCAGGTATGATGTCTTGTCAGGCAGATGCAGTGATTTGTAGACATAGCTTGCTCAGAGGATTCAGCTTCTCTTATTCATAACATTTAAAGTAGGAAGATGCAAAAGGAGGTGTATACAGAGGAGTACTTGCGTATACTATGAGGAAACTGGATTTTCACATGTCAGAAACCACCCAAAGTGCTGACACCAAATCAACTACAGTTAAAATAGCCCAAGACTTTTGAAACAGATGTGGCAGAAATCAATAACATGTAAAATGTTATGTTAAAATGGGAAGCAAGTTTTGTTCCTATTTAATGCAAAACACCATCCAGTTAGAACAGTCTTTGAAAAATGCATTGAAATTGTATCCCACTGCTCCCTGACAATCTTTCTGATAAAATGCTTGCAATCAGTATTAGTGCACACATAAAAATCAACGTTCATCAACTACAAAATTAGGCTAATGAGCGCTGGTGACAAAACTTTGAGTAGGTTTACCTGTTAGCTCCTCTGCAATATTATTCACCTGAATAATGTTAAGAAAAAGGCTACGTTTTCTAATACTTAAAGGCAGGAGGGACATTCAGCCACTTTCATCTTTATTTTTTTTGTTGTCCTCTCACTACAAAAAACCTCAGTAATTCCTAATATGGACTCTTTACAGTGTTTGATGGCTTCAAAAATAGTACTGACAACAAAGAACACTTAAAAAGTATTTATTATAGAGAGAGCCTGCCACCTTCTCAAGCTCTCCTTCCAAATTCTCAAGTTGCTGATGGGCTGTTTCATCAGTCCAGGGTGAGGGAGAAAAGGCAGTGCATCTTTCTGTAGGTAAGGTGCCAAAATTTAGTCACCCTGTCTAAGACCCGCATGGTGCTTCAGAAGTGTTTATCCTTCCATTGACTATTAGGCACTAAGCTCCTAACTTATGTGAATGCTGAGCATCTACAAGTAGGATTGTTAAGTAGGATGAGTCCAGGCCTGATGTGAAAAATTTCTATACAGAAGATGGCAAATTTGGCTGAGTTGTAGTATAGTAAGAGTGGAATGATCATTGCTGTTGTTTACAAACAGGAATGGTTGTTATGTGCATGTTGTTACCTGCAGGAATTCATAGATGAAAGGAACACTGTCAGCATGGATGTTGAAAAGAGATGTTCCCTGCCACAGGTGTTTCACAATCTGAATAGGTTAGTATATATATTGCATAAATTWTCTGCTGTTTGAGTATGTTCATTTAAGAAAGGAATGTTACAATTTGTGTTACAGAAGGAAACAAGACTGCTGTTACAATCAGGTTTTTCTACTGCAGTACTCTTCAAGAAACATGTCACTATAGAAATATTTCAACCCATTCCATAACAAAGTCACAAATTTCAGTCTTGTGCACTAGCATCATTTTAAATATCTGCTTCTACTTTTTTACAAAATGAACAAGAGCTGCCAAACCCAAAAGTGCATTCTAGTCCAACATCCAGTTACCAGTAGCAGCCCACAGAGCATATTTAGAAAACAGATAAAATAAATTGCTCAAGTTTCATCCTAATCCCTAGAAGTTACAGATCACTTTAAATATTGGCATATAAGATTTTATTGCCTGTGCAGTTTGTTGTTGTTGCTATCATTAACTGTAGAGACACTGAATATTTTCATAATTTCTTTCAACAATATCCTGTGCTAACTCTTTCTTGTCTGAAAAACAATTTTTCTTTGCCCTAACTTCAATTTAAGATCCTTAATATTCAATGAATGGCTCTTCTTATCACACTCCTTGTCATTTTTATTAAGAATTGTCACTTTCTGTCTGACCAACAGCTGGAGACTGAAGATAGTTCCAGGAAAAATGCCCTTACAGAAATCCAGATCCTTTAGCAGCACCAAAACTACTGACTTGGAGTTCTGTGCCAGGTCACACCCCAGGAGGGGGGCGTGGGGGGGAAGAGAAAGGAAAGAACATCAGAGACAACCGGACATTATTCTTTTTCAAGAATAACAAGTATTTAGCCTTAGTTTTCTGAACTGTTAGATTTCTCATTCGATGCCACTGCAGATTTTTTTCAACTTAACAGAGCTTCATAGCATCATTTATGTTTAATAAGCATTTATTCTACATCGTTATGACAGCTCTTTAGCTTGAAAAATATACACTTGTCCCAACCAAAATCCTACAGTTTAGGGAATGGAAATGAAGACCAAAAGATTTTTCTCTCCTTTCATACAGTATGGAGAATTTATCCTTTGATGCGTGCACTATTTGCTGATGTCTGATACTAGACTAGAGAGGCARCTCACCTATTCCATAACATTTGATGTTCCTATCAGAAAACACAAAAAAGGCAGCTTTGAGAAAAGAAAAAACTTGGCTACTTTCTCAGAAATACTGTCTGAAAATGTCACTTTGGCTTTGAAAGTAACATTCTCCATTGGGTTAGCAAAGTGTGTAATGACTCTGTGTTAGAGCAGAATTTGAGGAAACCAAGGAAAATGTTATTAATGGAAATTAGCATATTAATAGAAATTCTTTATATAATCGTGTAATAATCTATTGCAGATCATAGCTTGGCAGACTTTTTATAAGACTAAATATTAACTTGTTAAATAGTATCATGTCGATATTTCATTTGCATTCATAAATACCCCTTTCTTCCCCTTTGCCCTCTACCCTGACCCAGCTTCATGTGTCCTTATTTTCTTGAGAAAAAGCAGAAAAGGAAAATGTACTATCACTTAGGAGAGGTTTTAAATTTCAGAGAGTTTTATATCTGTATCTCTTCATTCTTCCTTAACCACTTACTACCAATACCCATTCCTGAGGAAAGCAATACGAGGTTTAGATGTACACTTCAAGACTGCTATAGACATGAAAACTTCAATTTCATTTTATGACATTCCTACCATAAACAAAATACATACTCACTCAGTAATATGTATTGCTAGTAGATAGAAACCTTGCAAATTAACTTAAACCAAAAAATTGATTTAGAACTTCTTTGACCTCTTGAAATGCTTTTGCTCCCAAGAAGAAACTTTCTGGCTTACTTGACCATTGACAATTTGTGCCATTCCAAATTTTTTGCAGTTATCATGCACTCTTAAAATTAAACTGGTTATTGAAAGCGCTCTAAATACTTGATGACTGTGTGCAGTGTGGAACACTTACAAGAACCCTGTGATGATCCACAGATGAGAGTTTGGGAACCATCAGTTCAAAACAAACAGTTCTTCACTTTCATCACCTAGGGGATATAGTTGTTAAGAAAAGGCTGAAGCCCACAAAAGCATCAGGAGCTGAGCGACTGTGATTTTGGATTCTCGTCCTGATCATCCCCTCCCTTTTCTCAACTGCTGAGAATATGCACATGTTGTGTCATGTTCTGTCTTGTAAGTTCTTGGGTTAGAGACCTTTCAAGTTGTTGCAATGCAACACAGGAGAGTCCCACTCCTGACTGGGAAACAGGTATTCCCTTAACACAAATAATTTACAAATAAAATTAAAGACACTTCTGGGAGAACATTACTAGAAATCAAACCTTTGTCCTTAGCAAGTGGCAGTTGTTCCCCTGTCATGAACATTTCTACATTATCATGGGAAAATTCTAAATATTTCCTGTCCAATAAGGGAAATTTTGTCACAGATACTCAGTTCATAACATTTGAATAGGATGTTTCATTGAACTTCGAATATTTAGCAGTACAAAAAGGAGATGATCAGATATTATTTCTCTAATGAGGTTTGCAATAGCATTTGGAAGTCCTTGAATAATTCCAGACTTTATATATTTATGTGTATCAATATAAGAAAAAAAGCAAAAAATACAGTTCCTAAAACTATATGAAGAAGTAAACAACATAAAAATGAGAGAAACTGCTGCTAGTGATATGCAAATACTGAGTATTTATGACTATGTGAAAAAAATTACTGAAGATCTAGTAATAAACAAAATTGTCCTCTGAGGAGAACATACAGAAGAAGCAATAGGAAGTCATAGCAGGGTAAAATAGAAAAGAGAAGCTGAGAGACAGAAACAGATAAAACATTTAATCAATTGCCAGAGAATGAGCTCAGTTTTCAGAGTAATTTGCAAATASTGGCTTATGTTACTGTTGCATAAGTGAGTCACTTTTATAAATTTAGAAAATAGAATACGAAGGGATCAGAAACCAATTAGTAAAAACAAAGCAATATTAATTATATATATCAGACAATTATGCATCAATCCAATTATCATAACAAAAGAAATCTGTTGAACTGAAAAACCAAAAGAGAAAAGATTGACACATCGCTCATTCTGTCTTCTGCAATTCATTTTATCAATAAAATAAAGCACACAACTTATTTCTGCCATTAAAATAAAATTGTACAGTTGCTAATTCAGCTGAATATATTTATATACTAGTCTACAGTGGATAAGCTACACCTATATATATCATCAACTTAACGTAATATTTTAAAGCACAATAGATTAAAACTTCAGAATAATTTGCATTTAATATTTGTTTACATATCCTTATTAAAGAACTCCCCATCTTTCCATGCAGCACTTACACTAAAATCACAGTAGGGCACAGAGGCAGTAAAGCCCAGATTCTCAAAAAATATTTAGATTCCTACAACAGGATTTAATGAGTCCATATTTAGACATGGACAATTTTTCAGTGTGAGGGTTGCTATCCAAGCTAATCATCTTAGACTTCGTTTATTATCGGTGGAGAGAGACAGACGTTTCTAGGGCAAGTTCATCTCATTTTAAAGGAAACATCTAAAATAATTCAGATGACTCACACCTTAGCTACAATTTTTCTCTGCTATTGACTGTAAATGTAGGCTGAGATGATTAGTTTGAGTGTGGATGTCTAAAGTTAGGTAAAATGATTGCCATGCATAACACTACTTTTGAGCATCTGGATCTAAATGATTTGCCTGGGAAGACAGTGAAACCCTGAACAGAGACATGTAAACCCCACTATTTCAGTTCATGCTCCCATGCTTAAAGTGACCATACTTTTTTACATTTTTAGAAAATATAAGTTTGGGTCAGACAAGCAAATACCATGTTTTAGAAGCTGCAGACATCTAGTGGGTAATTGGGCCAAGGAAGAGGTGAAGACAGATAAGCTCTTTTTTTTTCTGTATAGGTCATAACCCCTTGTGTCATTCTCCTGCTTGTACAAAATGCCTCAGTCACTTAATCACAGCGTTCTGCTTCATATTCCCTTGGAAACATATGTTCAGTTTTAGACTATTAGCCAGCTATAATCATTAGTTCAGTTTATAGGATTACATAGAAGCAGTACACTGCTTATCTACCCCTGAAATCTTTTTCCAGAAATAGAAAAAAATGGTAGGCGTGGGAGGAAAAGCTTGTTTACAGCTACTGGATATTCGCATTTATCACAGAAGACAGAAAAGAGAAAGGGACTGAACTCCAACCTACCAACAAGAAATCTCTAGAAGCAAAAGTATTCCACAGAATTAAAAACATAAATCCTGAGGCATTATCTGTAATATTCTTGTCATATTTATAGTATATTTACTAGCATTGTACTGTTGTGATTTTATTTTAGAATGTTTGTTGGGTTTACTTTTATATTTTCATAATACAAGGATTTTGTTGCTAAAACCTAAAATCTCTTATAAATACTATTATTTGACATTGAGTAGATTTCTTGAAATTTTAAATAAATAACCATTCAGCATACATATGTGTGCAAGTGTGTAAAACTAAAGCTGAAAGAAGTGCCATGAAGAGTTTCAACAGTTTTGACCTAATAGAATCAGCTCTGCCTAAAACAGGGGGGAAGGGGAGTTATTCTTGAGTCAGACTATATCTACATAATATACAGGGGCCAGACACAAACTCATCCATTTTGTGCTCTACCTATTTTTAAAAGCTTCACTTTCCCAGGTACCTTCATTCAACAGAAAGCATTACTGGGCCAGTCCGAGCTGCTAGTCCTGGTCCAAAAGTAGTGCAACCAAGTTAGCAAAATGTCAAGCCAGAGCTAAGACATAATACACTCAAGCTCATGCAATGTTTATTAGTTCTATGTACAAGAGTGCATTAACCACAGCTGGCTTTTGATTGGCTTAGAGCATAGGCAGGACAAGCTCTCATCTGCTCTTAATATTCCTTTGGTCATGATACTGATGGAAGCAGCACCTGTGCAAATGACAGAGAGCCAACAAATATAAAGGTGAGACATGAGCAGAGTGCTGAAGAGTGAAGGCTTGTTGCTCTGCCAAATTCCCTGTCAAGTCAGTCCTGCCAATTAATTGCAAGCATTCAGTTGTTATGGAAGATGTTTGACCACATCAGATTGGATGGGAATCTTTTAAAAAATAGCTGTTGAGTTCCTGGTTATTTGTCCTCAGATGTTCGTTCCTTTTGAGTTGAGGTTTTCAAGCTTTTCCTATGGCCATGAAGGTTAGAAATGTTTCTGTTTGTTTGAACTGAAACTTATTACCACACAAGGGAAAGCAAAAAGCATTTTTGGTATTAAAAACCCTTTGACACCTACTGCCACTGCAATAGAAAGCAGTTGGAGAAGGGGACCTGCTAATCAGGTGGGACCAGTCTTTAATCCAAGACAAAGGTTATGTTTTGCAAGGGGCTTGCTATAGCCATGTCTATGCATTGTTTATACATTAGCAGTGGCCGAGAAAATGCTATATCCCAGGATCTGCTCTCCACTGGGGGTCTCACAGATATCGTGCACACTGTTGATCCCCAGCATGAGTTGGGAATCAAAAGATCAAAGTAGCAGCTCCAGAAATGCAAAGTATTCCAATCAAAAATAATCTTTTATAATTAAAGGACATAGCAAACTAATAAAAATGTTAAAACAGAAATATTTCATGAAAGAAATATGAATGCAGTGCTTGCTTGTTTGATTGTTCTCTTTCATTTTTTAATAAACTTAAACAGGCATAAAGGGACCAACAATGAAATTCTCGTGGATTTTCAACTTAGCCTTGGCTAGCCTAATGAGGATCAATCTTGCCCAAATTTCAGATGTTAATTGCAAGGAACTGAGAACTTTCTTACACATGCAGGTGGGACTTCAGTATAACACTAGAGGAATTCAGCTCAGGACAGAGCCCTTCATTTATTTTCTAATCACTCGCATAAAGCTGCATTACTGTACATATGTCCATCAGATATATTTAGTCTGTCACCCTGCCTCTGAACAGACTAAATGTAATATTTAGGTTGCCGCTGAGTTCTTAAAGTTTGTTGCTACAGTTTACTTCCAACGACCAGTGCCTTTGCTTCTTTCACATCTGTATTTGGCCTAATTTAGGCTAATGTCTTTTGCTTATGAATTATAAATTGTCAGAAGACCTTGTAAAAAATTTACAGAAGATTTTTAGCATTACTGCATGCAGTATTCTTTGGAAGCTCATCCTATTTGTTCCTTAATTCAGCAGCTGTCTTTTCACTCCATGCTTCTAGAGCATCTAGCATATTAGAGTTGCCATGCAAGACTTCAGCTCCTAGGTATTGCTAAAAGATCTACAACACAGTCTTCAAAAATGCCTCCAAGTAGCCCGTGAATAATCTGTTTCAATGTGTGTGGCAGCACCTAAACCGCCTGGCACCGTTCTGAGATGATGGGTACACTCAGACAGATGGTATTCCTGACCCAGAGACCAGCCCATCACACCTGGGCTGCCCTTCCAAGCTTGCCATTTGCACAGAGGACACATCCACTATTGTCTGCCCTTGAGTTGCCTCTCAAGACACAGTATAGACACATCTTGCAAGTTCTGCTTATCAGCACAGTGGCTTTTACACATGTAAATATAAAAGCTGTGATTCTAACACCAAGCACTAGGAGAATAGCACTGGAAGATTTCTCAGCCAGCTATGTAAGATGTCTACAAAAAACAGGTGAAAAACAAAGCAGCAAGGCAAGAACCTGAGCACAAGGAATATTTGGAAACGTTTTCCAGTGGCAGAGGCAGCAGAATAGAAATCAGTTTGTTTCTTCTCATCAGCGCCAATTCCTTCTTTCCAATAGATCCATAGTTTATGGATTATTTCTGGCTTCTGCACCAAAACTTGCAATGTATACCAAAATTTAACAAGTACCGGCTCCTTTAGGACCTCTATTAAAACTGTGACCTTGTTCTTGGTGTTGAGTGGCCTGACAAATGTGCTTCTATTTTTAGCGCTTATGGAAAGATATTTCTAGGTACATTACTCTCATCAAGATTAGCTCTGGGAGCTATTTGTACAAAAGGCATGCACACTGGCTCTTGTCATCTTACGTGACTAGGTAAGAAAAATATTACTGGATGCTGGTAAAGTGAACACTTGAGCAAAAGTGCAAATACTGTAAAATATTTGCTTACATCCACAGGAGTCAACAGCAAAGGCCTTCAGTGACGTTAGCATATGTTTATTGTCACTGGTGTCAATGGGAACGCTGTGCAATTACTTGTGAAGTAAAACTTAAAAGCTTAGGATCAAAGGTGTTCCTATTGTTATTTTAAGACAGATCCAGTTATGAATTAATTAAAGGTGCCCTTGTATCTGAACTCACAAGGTATTACTTTGCTCAGCCTCTTTCTAGCCYGGATGTGCAGCCCTTATGAATTATGAAGCGGTGTAGATCATAACATTAGCAGCACACAACCTGAAACCTCTGTCTACACCTCTTACTTAGTATATGTACTCTTTCTGAGCTGATGGATATGGTGCTAGTGGTTCATGAACAGATGGTGCAAGCTGAAATCAGAAAGCAGAGGTGAAGCTGGAGGCCAGGGAGGAATTGRTTTTTTGAAGAGAAAGGCATATAACAAACTCCTGTCTTGCTTAACTGTCCTTCATTCCTGCCTGTGAGGACACGCTGCCTTGGTGAAATGTTGAATTTATCATTGTGTTTAGGAATCTTTCAGCTAAACAAAACAAGAAGGCCCCTCCTATTCTTTCAGAAGTGTTTTGACTAGATCCCCCAACACATTTATTTTTAACCATTAACATGCCTAGTGTTATTTTATTTTACCTGAGGACCAATGCAAGGGTCAAGTAAGAAAAGGGTGTGGGATATCAGTCATCCAAATCACATGGTTTAGCATCAACATGCACAGCGAGGTGGGAAGGCCCCTTTCTCATACACATTAAAGACAGCTGACAGACTGAGAATTTAATATATTTTAAAATGTAATCATCCTTTCCTATGTTTCTAATGAACTATATACAGATATAAATGTACAGCTTCAGTCTAAAACTATTTATAAATGAAGTGTACATTTACAGGTCATAATAATAATAATGCCTTATAATTAAAACTGAGCAAAAATGTAAGTGTATGTTCCCACTGAAGTTAACATAACTATTGAGCATAACAAAATTTGGGCTCAGCTGCAGAAAATTCAAGTTTTGCTGGTTAGACCCAGAAAGGCAAAACACGACTGGTCATAAATGGAGAAACTTCTCAGTGGAAATTTTTTGGGGAAAAAAATAATTCGATGTTTTCTTTTCTGTAAACATCTATTTTTTCATGCAGCAGATGGGGGAAATGGACAGACTTTTCACCCCTTTCTCACTGATTTTCTATATCCTTAGGTTCGAAAAGATAAACAATCAGGAAAATCATTAAAAATAACATAAACAGTTATTGATTTCTATTTCTTTCCTTCTCTCCTCACAGAGTTTTAGAAAGAGAAAGACAATATAGATGGAAATGTGGGCCATTTTCAACAGACCTGAAAGGTTTTAAACTACTTGAAGGGTGCATATTTTTTCTTTCTAATGGAACACTGTAGTGAAGTAGTGTCAAGAACTGTGATCAGGTGGTCCGTGGTCACCTACACCTCTGGCTAAATTCCATACCGTGCAATAGTATTTGGTTTATTATGTCAAGACTGTATTCGCTTGGTCTTGTCTATATCCAGTGTCAGGTCTTCATGCTTTGAAACGGTCTCAATATCTGATATTTCAGAGAGCTAAAGGAATTTTATTGTAATTAGCAGAGAGTTTAAGGGACACATTGGTTTCAGGGAAAAAGACACATGCTGGAAAACATGTTGCATGATGGAAAGCAATTCTGATAGCAAAGTTCTGAAGCTACTGGAAGTTATCTTGCTTTCCCCTTGATGAGGGCACTAGCTGGGACTTTTCTTTTAAAGACTTATTCAACAATTTTCTTACAAGTAAGAGGAAATTAGCATGCTTAAGACCTGTTGTCATGTGTCAGATTTGACCWGTTAGTTAGATAGTAGGTTAAAAAATGATTTGAAGTGGATGGACAAACAGGTAGACAGCGCAGTTGCATTACCCCTGGTTCTACAGAAAAACAGGCTAAAAATAGTTTTATATATGCAAAGCTACCATATATATCTGATTTAGTAATCATTTTTATTTTTGTTGTACTACTCAACATAGCAGCATGAAAACTGATAAGATGAATGACTGATGGCTTGATAAACATCTTCAGTGGGAAGCATCTGTACAACCTGCTCTGCAAGGCGTGAAAAATAAGTTGCTAGTCCTTCTCAGTATCTGTCATCATACTGGAACTTTTCAGTAACACCGTATTTTGCCAATTTCTGTTCTCCCTCTTGCTCTTCTGTGCAACCCTATTATCTTCATCAGATTATATGACTAATACTAGGAGTTGAATTTAGCTCCTTATTTATTTCTTAGTCCATCCTACAAGCAGATATATGCAAAAATCCTTAGAGATATCTAGGGCAAATGTTATTTTTTCTTAAGGATATTTTAGGAACAATTAAAATTTTATTCCAAATTTAATTTTAAGTGTTTTGATGGTTGCTTAGAAAGTATATATATCTTACAGTGTATCTATATTTCTCTAAGTAAGTACAGCACTTTTTTCTTACAGGGCTAAATTATGTATTTTATAGTACAAGTACATTTTTTGCTACAAGTAATTTGTTTGCATGCTACAGTCAGAGAGCAATGAAGAGAATGAAATAGGTATCTTTCTAGTATAAGCATTCTTTATCTGTGTATTCCTGTAGGCCTACCATGTGTAGACTATGAAATCTAATGTTACTCTACAAACTGACAAATAAAAAAACCTGAAATACTAACACTAGAAGAGATTTTGTGTTTTACAGCAGGGAGAGGAGGAGAGAGAAAAGCAGAGGAAAAATGTAGGAGAGAAACATAATTACAGTGTGCAGATGGCCAAGTAAATATCATAAGGCAGACTATCAGCACAAGATATAAATTGTAGTTTTTCAAAAAAAGGGAACATCGGTCTTTGTTCCCCTTGGCCTAGCATGTTAGCTATAATGAGTCCTCATTGTGTTCTTAATCAGGAAAGAAAGAAAGAAAAAAAGGACTTACATTGTCCTCCTCAATAACAGGTTAGGCAACGTTTGAAAGCGGAAATACAGCAGTCATGTTAGTACAGGAGATATAAGCTTACATTGTACAAAAACCTGCTTACAGCAACATTTGCGGAAAAGTAGCAATTTTGTTTCACAAGGGTTTTAGTGAATACTTATTTTACTTAGACCCATACAGGGACCCAGCTCCCAAGTTTTACTCAAGGTATTACCATTAATACCTAAAACTAGTAAATGCTCGCTCCTTCCTTCCTTCCTTCCTTGCTTCCTTCCTTTTTTTCCTTCCTTCCTTTCCTTCCTTCCTTCTTTTTTACTTAATATGTAAGGTTTAACTGACCTTGAAACAAACTATGATATATTTTGATTCAACATAAACCAGTAGTTGACTCATACCTATATAAGAGGATGTGGTAAGTCATTTAACTAGATCTGTGAGCCCAGTTTGTCTAATCAACAGGCAACAGTTCCACTGATATGTGGAATTTAGCCTCCTATTTGCAGGTAAATAACAATTTTGTTAATCTGCTTTCCTCAATAAAGGAAGTTTGTGAAGTTGATTTGGTGTATATTGATCATTGACACTCTGGGGGTATTTAATTCTCCCTCAGGCATAGCTTTTCTTCCTTGACCGGATGCAATGTGAAGACCTAGGAAGAAGTTGGTGGTGTTTGAAGGCCCTGCAATTATTAACTACAAGGCAGAAAGCAGCAGAAGACTAGAGTTGGGACTTTCAGGAAATATTCTTCTTTTTTCTGGCTGATTATTTCAGACAGACCTGAATCATTTTTAGACACACTGAGCTGTTACAAATTCTTCTGGCTAGTTACATTTCATATTTCATCTGCATTTGCAGTGACCAAAGTGTCTGAGTACACAAGTGAGGCCTGTTCCTTAAGTGCCTTTCTGAGTGCTTAGGAGCCCTCTCCTAGACCCTACCCTAATTCCCTTCAAACATAGCTTTATCCTACCTCAAATGCATCATGCCAGATGAAAATGTTTACATCTTCACTTTAAAAAACTCATTTTCCAAGTGTATTTTCATTGAACGGGATTTGATCATGTAAAATATAGTAAATATATAAGTATGCAATGCATTATGCAAATATAAGGCCATGAATTGTCAATCTCCTATATTTAATGGAAAGGCGTCCCAAAAAGCTCATTGTTTCTTAAGGAGGCTACAGGCTTATCTGGAAGAGGTGATTAATAAATGGTCTATGTCTGCAGCAAAAAGCTTTTACTTCCTGCGCTAGCTTTCTCTGTATGTGCTGATACTGGTTCTGYGTACTGTGTGCTATGTATCAAACCTATGTACTATGTACTGGACCACCATGTACTATGTGCTGAAACATGGCCCCATATTTTAGCATTCACGGTGTCTCTGAGTCAGCAGAGCTGCAGTATTAACCACCAGATATTACCTCGTTCAGTGCAGTAAGCCTTTCTAACTGCGCTGAAGTGCTGCTGACTGGTCCAGCCTCAGCAGCGGGGAGGGATGAGTCTTGATTTTAGACCCCCTCTAATGCATGAGAGGAGAGGCAGTACTTGTCTCCGTGCTGGGTTGTACAAGAGAAGATGTGTCTCCAGACCTCCACATCCCTCTGCTGTGACAGCTGCAGCTCCCAGCTCATTGCCAAGCTCATCACAGGGCAGATTTGGCTTTTAGGGTAATGTTTACTTTCCAAACACCTGTTCTCATTTCATGAGAAAACCAACAGTCAGCCAGACAGCTGCGTCTTGTGGGTTGGCTGCAGCCTTTCAGCCGCCTGCTGGGCCACGTTGAAAAATACTGGTCACAGTTTGTCTTCTCTGATGCTCAGAAAAATATTATGAATTAAAATATTGCCTCAGCAGCTAGGCAACAGTGGCATTCCTCCCCCATACAGTCCTTCTCTATTATCATGGGCTGAGCACACAAAGGTGAAAGAATAGCCTATGATTTTTGTGGGGTAGGGGGGAAAAAAATTGCTGCTGGTATCAGAGGAAATTTTGATTCTAGCCTGTGAGCACTGTGATCATCCCAAGGGGAAGGGGAAGGAGAAAGGGAAGGGGAAGGCTCATAAAAATACAAATCTGACTGGGTTTGTGATCTCTGTAATGTTCATCTCAAACAATGGCCCATGAGCTGTCCTGCCTACATAGAACTAGGGAATAGATGAATGAAAAACCCAATAGTTTCTGAAATTAAAAAAAAATAAATGATATGAATGAGAAGCAAGTTTGACTTCAGTCTGTAAGCATTTTGAAACCCACTGATCCACACTGAACTGTCTACTGGGTCAGCTTATCTAGAAACTGCTCTCTCTCCCTTCCCATAGAGCTGTGTATGTCCACAGGATTTATTTTCACATCATGGATTATTTTTAAAGCTGCTTTGCAATGCTGGAATCACAGTTATGGCTAACAGTGTAATTCCTACTTGCCTGAGCTGATCTCACAGGCACTTCAACTCTGGTGCTGTCCTTCACACCTGTGTCAAGGTAGTGAAGATCACACCTGAACAAGTGCTTTGCAGAGCCATACCTGGCAGTGCACCAGCGGGTTCTTCCTGTTGCCTAAGAGGAGACACTCCCAGCATGATTAAAACGACCTGATCTGATACAGTGCTCATTTCCTCATTTGAACGATACTGAATCCAGCTCTGCACATTCAGGTTGCTTTCTGGTATTTATTCTCTGAAAYGGTGAGCTTTATGGCAGGCATATGCAAGGCAGCAGGCAGGCGTAACTGTCCTCTCTATCTGAGTAAGAGCCGCTTTTTCCATATATGTATCAGTATGTAGTCAAACTGGTAACTTAGTCATGACAAGGTTATGTCTTTCTGCCCTTGCTTGTAATCTAATGTTTATATCAAACTTTCGAGGGCACTGTCAGTGTCTGCTGATCTAACCTGACTATATACACACCCTTCATTACTCTTTATAAGGTTGAGTGCTTTAGATTAAGTTGCCTAATTGAAACCCCATGGTTATTTGGGCAGAGATGATGACATTCCTGCTGCTGGTGTGTGACAAACTTTGTTCTGTATAGTTTACATCCTAGAGCAGACAACAGGAAATGTATATATGTAGGAGAATGGAATTCAGTCCAGCATAAATGGTCTTTGCTTAAAGGTTTACTTCTTAGCTTCATCTCTTTGTTATTTGAATAAATAACAGCAAGCAACAGGCTAGCCAGACGTCTCTTGTTAAGTTCAAATAGTCCACGATGGACCTAGAGTTTCCACAAAATTCAAATTTTGACATGTGTTTGTCCAAAACTCAGAAAAAAGTGTGTATACTGCAAAAATATAACTTGATACCCCATGTGCCCTTCAAATGCTGGTGCTGAGGCTAGAAAACACCTTAGCAGTAGCATTGCACTATAGCCCCCTCTTTCCTGTCTTACAATATTTGCAAAGGCTCCATATTCTTTGATATATTTTTCCCTATATTTATGGTGCAGCTGACTGCTAACAATGTGAATGACGCACACAGCCGTTCCCTTGCATAGAAGCAGAGTGTGTCTTGCTCAGAGTGCAGTACATTTGAGGTACTTTGATAGCACACCATTAACATCCCTAAACTCAATACCTCAGCTGGCAGAAAGTTGTATTCTTATCCTCCTGTGCTGTTTGCATATGATATTATTTAAAAATCTAAACTTGGAAATTTGCTTTTTGTTTTTAAATCTTGTGCTGCATATTCCCATAAGATCCTAAAGGACTTAAACCACATTTATCACTACTTTTAAATATGAGCTGGATGTATAACCCAGTTAGACTCCTCTGAAACCCCAAGCCTTCATGAGCTTTCAGGGATAGAGCATTAAAGGCAGCACAGCAAACAGCTAGCTGTGAAAAAATACTAGTAAGTATGTTCTAATAAAAGTCACGCCTCATTTGATGCTTTTTAAATAATGATGCACAAACATCCTTGCATTACATTTCGTTTAGCTGGCATATTAGTAGGGAACRGAAAAATTGTTCTTGGTGAAAAGGTTTTTGTGGTGGAGGGAACTGCAGTGAAGGATATTACTATGAGTGAAAGCAGCCCTTTATTTTGCCTGAAGCCCGATCTTATTCTCACTATTCTGTGTTAGCTCCAGGAGCAGGTAAAATACCTTAATATAGATTGAAAATCTCATGCATGCCACGTTGCAGATTATTTGCTGTGGGCAAGATAGGTGCTGCACAGAATCACAGCATGACGTCTAAGTGTCTGTGCCTAAGCCTGTGTCAACTGTGTGAAATCAGATAAAGCACTATCAGAAAAGCAGCTTGAATCTGAACAGTCATTCAATTATCTACTCCTATAGCACATTGTGATATTTCTATAATACTGTTAAGTCCTGAAAGTACAGTGGTATTTTTAAGTATGTGTTTATGATCATTGCAATGGAAAGATACAACAAAAGAACATGGGAAAGAATGCTTGTAAAAAAGGAGGTTCCTCTCATGTAATAAGTAGCCACAATCAGGCAAAAGGACATTGTATGTGCTAAAAGTGCGTGGCACTTTAAAAGGAGATTTAAAAATTTTCAAAGGAGTGTGGGAGAAAGGACTATTGAGCCACCGAGATGCCGCATAGGGTTCAGACAGTCTCAGCCACAAAACAGTGGAGACCAGCAAAGTGGGCTGGAGAAATATCACTAGATATTTGCCCTGTTCCTATATTATTCCATAAGGCATTCATTCTTAGCAAGTGTCATAAACAGGATAATAGGCTAGATAGACCTTTTCACTAACCTACTAAGTTGCTAGAGAATTAAGAATAGAAAGGTATTTGTCAAAAATGACAGTCTGGATGGCAAACAGGTTATTTTTTGAAAAATGAAATCAAGAGTGAATTAATGAATGGAATTAGGAATGTATAGTCACACTTTCTCTCACTGACATGTTCCTCAGGTCTTAACCTTGTCTAATTCAGACCAGTTCCTGGTTTCCAGGTGAAGCTTTTGTGTAAGTTTTAAAGTGCGTTTTAAAGTGCATATTCCTTAGCTTGAGACTGCAGGGCCACATTGCTTTAAGGCAACTTCCATCCCATAGACAAGGACTACAGGAATATTGAAATACAATATGACAGTATGACTTTGTTTTGATGGTAGACATATCTGGCAACAAATACATCTGGTTGTTTTCAAAGAGGAACCAACATGTTTTGTATTTATTTCATTTTCCATACTTGAACGCACCAGTATTCATAGGCATTTTTGCCTCTGGTGTCTTTAGAATTTCTGTTTGTCTTGAATCAAACTAATACCACAAGATAGAATTTGGAGAGACCATTCACTGCACAGTATTTTTCCCAAATAGTTTTACATTTATTTAAAGGCATTGTTTAACAGTTTAGACACATTTTATCTTTGAAATACTGTTTTCTAACTGAAGCAATTTGCTACAAGAGGAAATGTGGATTTAGCACTTCAGAAAACTTTAACTAACCAACTGGCTACTTACATCACACAGTAACACTCTCGAGAATCAAGATGATGTTATTCCCATGAGATATGAGTGTAGTCATCTCCCTTTTAGTGTTTCCCTGTGCTCCTTGCACATTCCAGTCACTTAGTGCAATAACAACCATATGGTTTCCCCAATTACATACAACAGTATGGGGAATCTGAAAATACATTAGTACTGCAGACTGTCCTTGTGATCTGGTACAACTGCTAATTCTGCACATAACTGTTACCTGGAGATAGTATTCCCAGGAGCACTATTTTAAAAATAGCTCCAAAAATATATGTCATTACAAAGGCTCTTCAAAGCAGCTGGTTAGTTGGACATCCAGGTGAATGATTTGCAATAGCAGGAGCAGATCCAGTTCCCTTAAGAACCTGAATCATGAGGCCAGAATATTACAGAAAGACCCACCAATGTGTCCTTTATTTGCCTTCTCTATAAGAAAGTTAATGGAGCACTTCACAGGGCCACGACCTCTCTTTTCAGCTTAGCAAGGATCTATACCTGAAAAGAACTGTTTTAGAAAGGTGCTGCTTTTAAAAGGAGAGTTGAGTGCTCTCACCAGGCAGTGAATAGCTTTCTTCTGCCTATGTTTGCACCTCAGCCTTCTGCTTATCCCATCTCAGAGATGACAAGTAGAGTCAAATAAAAAAGATAAAAGTTGAAAATTCTGCCATGAGCTTTTTCCTTTTTTTTAATTTTTCCTTAAAAACAGACCTCCTTCTTTCATAATCTTGTCAGCAACATTTAGATCAGAAGAACTAACTCCTGCACAGAAAGGTTAGTGACTGGGAAGTTTGCTGCGAGGGAAATGAAAGAGGGATGCAGATGACTGAGTTGCAGAGATACAATGGAAGAAGAGTAGTAGGAAAAGATCCAGCAAGCATGGGAAACACTGCAGTATAAAGAAATGCAAAGGTTTTCTCAAACAGGAGAAATATTCACAGCTTTCTTGACCTCACTGAAGAGCTTCCTTGACTCAGAAACTCTAAAAATACCCTTCTGGGGAAATAGAAGAACCCCTATTCAAATATGACCTTTTGTAACCCAAACTATCTAGTGGACCTATTTGTTTGCATCTACTTGTTTGCAACAGCTTCAGCATGGTTTGTTCCACTGTTTAATCATCAGTCTACTTAAATTTATATGCCCTTTACATCAACAGCATCAATATGGTGAAAAGCACCTTTCAAATATCTAAACCATTGGTGTAAAAGTTTATGTGTCTCTTCGCAAATTAGGCTCATTGTAACCTCCAGCACATTAAAGGAAAACCAGCAAAAGGTTCTTTTGCCTTTTCCTCCATTCAAATGAAAGAAAAATCATGCCCTCGTTTGTGTAAAGAATCAATTATTCCTTTCTGGTAAGTCTTTCTGGCTATAGTTTCACATTTGATGCCAGAGCTGTCCAGGTGTCACGGATGAGTGGAGTAACACACTTCACTCATAAGAGAGAAGCAGCACTATGTTTATTGTGGTAAGATAGTGACTTAACAAAGTTCATTTGTAAATAAGAATGATTTAATGATGTTCGATTGGCAAGGTTCACTCAGTTATTTACTGCATGGAGGACAGGGTCAGATGCAAGTGCAAAGGAGACCCTCCCACTGAGTCACGAGGTTCAGACTGGACCCCCTTGCTTTCCAAACTCCTTCTCAGAGTCTGGGTGCGGCCAGATCCAGTCCTAGTCTCAGACTTGGTCAATGGTTTATGCCTAAAGAAGTGTGTGCRAAGGAGACCCTCGCGTTGAGTCACAAGGTTCAGAAAGGACCCCCTTGTTTTCCAGACTTCTCCGGAGAGGAGCCTAGGCATGGCTGGATCCGATCCTAGTCTCAGTCTTGGTCCCTGCTCAAGAGGAGGTTCTGCAGTGCAGCCCACTGTCATGCAGGAGAGCTCAATGGGCTCTGGGCTGCCCCCTATTTATGGGGGGGAGATGACTGACTCATAGTCATATTTCCATGCTAGACGGGTCTTAGTTGGCGCATGCTCAATTAGCCCCTGCCTATGTGCTGTTTATGGGGAGGTCAGGTTGAGGGGGAGAGAGCACATCGGCGTGGAAGGAGCACACCATCACACCAGACCGGCTCAGAGACCCCTGTTTGTGTCTGCTCATTCCTCCTCCCATGTCTCCCACTGCTCTTAAAACCCTTGTGTAGAAATACTTGTTTGTGCAGACATGCAGTGAGTGATACTGGAGAAACAGTAACTAGTCTAGCTGCAAAGTGACGACTTCTATTCGCAGAAATATTTTTCAGCTGTATGAATTCCCTGAATTGTTTCATCACATCAGTAGTTGTGCTGACACAGGACAGCAGTTGTTTAAGCTAGCAGTATAGGAGAAACGCACATGGAACTGCAGTTGTAACACCCCAATTCCTTCCTATTTATAACACTGGCTTGACTATGTGCAGTCAGTGTAACTATTCCTGTGCAATCAATACCAGGGTCACTACAGACAATACTAACAGTGAAGCTGCCTGCAAGGTTCTGTTAAGTCTTGCTGGGTTATTTTCTTCCTTTTGCATCATATTTTATTTCTCCTATGATTATTGCTGTCACATTTCATTACACTACACTTTAAAAAGTGCACTTCAGATTGCAACTGGTCTGTCTGTAAAACATTCTTTTTTTCACCCTTGAGATACCTGTTTGCTTAAAAAAATGTATATTTCTGTCTATCAGCTGTTTGCAAAGAAATAAATATCTATGTTTATTCATAAGTATTTTATGTAGCAGAAAAATCACTTGGAAACCAAAACTGCACAGAAACCCATGACTCAAAACACAGATTTGAGATAGTATTTGTTACAAGCAAACCACTAGGCAGCTAAAAATTACAATAAAAGTAGATTCATAAAGTACTGTTTATTCTCAATGATTACAGCAGGCTCATTCTGAACTGTGCAGGCAATACAGGTCAGGGATCATTAGGGAGCATTTTAGGCAGCTGAATTGCCTAAACATAGTGCCCCTGAAGTCACTCATGGGTATCTTGTCTGGCCTCTAACAGCTGTTTCAGAAGAACATGGGTCTCCTTTCCATCCTGTGCTGTATCTCTCAGTCCCTTGAGGATGTCTCAGATAACCTAGAGCACCTAAAATGCTATGTTTGGGCAAGTGAATTACTCCTCTTGCCTTTACAAAGTGTATCACAGATATGCTTGCCACCGGATGGCTACCATAGCTAGCAGGACAAGGACATGAAACAGTCTTTTTTACCATAACAAAAATATCTAATCATATCAACCAGATTTTCATTCTTCAGGGGCAGCAATGTACACAGCAGTGTTTACAGCAAATGCAGCCCTCATCATGTCTGCCACAAATACGCTATACATGCTCAGCAGCCTTCCACATTTCAACTCAGGGGCTGTGTTTCAGAGCACAGGACGAGCCAGGGTCTCCTCTGAGAGGTCTGCAGCCCCATCAGCAGAAGGACGGACAGTAGCAGGGCACTGCCAGGTGGCTGTTCTTTTCTGTTTGTGTCCTCCTTTCCTGGGATCTAGGGCTAGAATGAGAGAGGGCTGGAAGTTTGGGGGCAGGTGGAATCATTTGAAAGTCCAGCTGGAAGATCTGGGTGTAAAACATAAAGGGCAGATGTTTAGAGTGGGAAGAAGTTGCAGGCTGGGTAGGAAGGACTTTGTTCAAGACTGAGGGACACCAACTCAGAAAGTCCAGGATCAGTTTCCGTTTCAAGAAGCAATGGAAGGCAACACTTCCCCATAAAAGCAAGCAGAAACTCATCTAGAGCCTCACCGGGAGAGGCAAGTATATTAATGACTAGCATAGTAGCATGTTGTTCCTAACTACCTACTCTGTGTATTAGTCAAAAAATAATTGCTCTATGCTTTAAATTGTGTACATCCTGCTGGCAGAATCTCTTTGTGCACGGTAAAAGATGCCTTAACAAATGTGACCCAAAGAGGGAGGGGTTATCCTTCTGTGTTTCCATCATCAATGTGCCTTTCTTCCTTACAGGATTCCTTGCAGGCCAGCAACCTTTTGGAGACCTTCTGGTTTGCAGTAGACATTATAGAGACCTATCTTGGTCCCTAGCGAGTTTTTTTCATCATATGGTACCTTTCATCATCTGGTACCTTGCTCTAGTGCTGTACTCTTCTGAACCTTTTCCTGTTCTCTGCTGTGTTTTTAAGTCAGTGCTGGCTGTGTCTCACACACTTAATCTCTTTTCCTTGTTGTTCTATCCTCATGGTCTAGAAACTTCTCTTCACAAACATTAGTCAGTTTTTTTCTGGAGCAAATCCCTCCTTCTCCATGTGGTTCCACCTGACTCTCTGTGCAGCTATCAGGAAGGACAAGCAGCAGTCTTTTTGCCATAACAAAAGCTAATACACCTAATAAACTACAAAGAAAGAAAGAAAGTGTTTTTTATTACTTTGGTGAAGGGCTGGATGAATTCTTAGCTTTCTGTCATGGAAATTCTAACCTTAAGTGATTTCTTTCTACACTTGTGTGTTTGCATGTGAGTATGTGTCAATATTTATGTTATTGACCCAATACAGCCTATTACAAAAGGCTTGTGTAAAGTTCTCTGCACCATTAAGCTTCCCATATTGAGGGATGACATCAAAAATGAATATTTGCTTCCATAAAGAACTACTGGTATCTTATTAATTCTTTTTTTCCTTTAGAGACCATTATATTTTGAAACAGCTGCTCATTCAATATGACGTTTCTCTATATCTCATTGTTCCTGTTCATGGCAAAGTATATGTGCATAAAAAGAGGTTTATTTTTCCTGTGTTCATTTGCTTCTAGTGCCTCATAATCATAACAGAGCATAATCATAACAGAGCCAATACGATATGTAAACAGCATAGTTAGTAGCTAAGATACGTTTTAAAATCTCCCATAAGGTTTCAGTTGCTTCTCAGTCTAAGATGATGAATTAGGTAGATGAAATACAGATGAAGATGATGCTTTGTTGATCTTAGAAAAAGTATGGGAATGTTCATACTCATTTTGGTGTACAGCCTATATTGCATTTCTAATTTCAGTCAAACACTGCAAGGCTCAACTCACCTAGAAGATTTACCTCCATTGTCGACAACACTGTGGCATGTGTGAAACCCCTCCACTTGTTGAAACCTTTTTTAGTAGTAGTGTGGACACACAGCACGTCTGCTGGGCTTTCCTCTGCCTTCCTGAGAGAGTCCTCCGTCCTTCTCATAGCATTCTTCATAGCCTAAGGAGCTTTCCAAATAGAAAGAGAAGATGCCTCAGTGGTACAGAATCAGGTCCAGGTGTGCTGAGATATTTGTTAGCAGAAGATATGTGTTAGCTCAGTGCTGATGGAATCACAGGGAACTGCTGCTTCAAATGTGAGCAGATGAACAACAAGAAGTCGGGGGCAGCTCATCAAACGATTTTGCAGTGTAAAGACCTGGACCAAGTTTTGTCTTGAAAGAAAACCATGTTATCACCGGTAATCTGTGACCAGCTGGGTTTCAGACTGGCCTTCATGTCAGCCTCAAAAAGATGGAGCCTTAAAAGCCAAGACTCTGGGGTCTGTGCTGGCTTTGCTATCAGGAACCAAGGACAAAAATGAGCTGAACAGGCCCTCCTGCAAGACTGGTACATTGCAACTGAATTCTTTTCCCCAGCCAAGGGAAATCCTTGGCTGCTGGACAGCTGTATAGCTAGCTGTAGTTACAATTGTCCAAGCCTGGGAGGTGGAATAGAAAAGTGAAGGTGGAGATATGGGCCRTGGTGTGCAGTCACAGACTGGGTGTCATTGCACATTCTTTGCTAAGCATCACAAGTAACTTCAAAGCATGACAACATCACATGTAACTTCAGGAACCATCTAAATACACTTTGCCTTTTGCTAAGTATCGGTAAGGATACCCCCAGTTTTAACTTTATTCTAGCACTGAAATGGCAGAAGTAGGGTGACTGGTTAGCGGTTAAAGTCCTCCCATCTGCAACCCTTACAAAGTTTAGCTTCTGACATTAACTACACACTCTTGCAGAGGACTGAAGGTTTAGCTTCTGACATTAATTACACACTCTTGCAGAGGACTGAAGGTTTATCCTATACCATGAGTATAAACAAGATGCTGGGAGAATTGTGCATCTGTCCTCTTCTGCAACACTGGCTGGACTAACCAACCAGTAAATCTGTAACTGCTGGTGTAGATTAGCCTTACAGCCACAACCAGTTAAGAACCAATAGACAGGCACACAGTCAGTTCATGATTGTGCAGTCTATATGTACAAACCGAGTTTTACCCATCTTTAAGTAGGAGTTTAAAGGTCTTAAGGGGAAACAGCAGGAAGAGTTCAATTCTCCTTTCCAGTTAGGCCTTTACTCCAGCCTTTCCATAAAAATATATAGGTATCAGCAGCTGTACATGTAGTCCAATCTTCCTTAGAAAAAATAATCAAAGACTTCACAGGGAGTCTACCTTAAGTGTTTATTGCCTGTCATCCACAGTGCTTTTGCTTTGTGCAATAAAACTTTCATGGCCATCAGTTGCAGACTTGGTAGTTACTTAGATGTAACACTGGAGACTGAAAAGTTCGCCGCATTTTCCTCTTATGTGATTTATGCTCGTTGATCATTTCGATTTGCAGAGGCTGTTCATCTTGAGAGTGATAAGGAGAGAAAATGCCAGTCATTTTAATCAAGCTAACTGCCAAAAAGAAAAAAGAAAATTAACCTCTATTTTTCTTGGCTGATCACATGAGATAACCATAGACCATCACATATCAAGTCATCCTATCACATTATTATCATCTTCTTCCATCAGGCTGTTTGGAGACCGTTCTGAGTAACAGAAGTTGGTGACAGCACTGTAATTTTAACCTGTTTTTCATTTAAGCGGTACTCATGCTTGACTTGAGTAAATAGTACATGGCTTGAATCCATTGTTTTTCAGCCTATTTCAAATCCAATAAACCACATACCCTTTGTGAAAAAAATCAGGAAATGTCTACTAAAAGGTTCTATAGAGATTTTCATTAGCAGTCTGTTTGGATTAAGCTTTAATTTTTTTTAATATAATTTTTCATGACTGCAGTTGAGAATGTGTATATGAATGGGAAGGGGGGTTTCATTTGGTTTGGAGCAGTTTTATCAACCTCTTTCAGTTGACTTACAGACCGTCAATAGATGATAAAGTATAAGATAAGGGACTCTGCTCTAACAGTGATTTTGACTTGTATATTTGTCATTACCAGTGGTAGTTATATTGAATATTGGGCTCATTTTCTTTTCCATTCTTTCTTTCCTACTTGCATTTTTCTTCTGTGAGTACTATTATTAGTAAAGGCATAGACAGTTGATCTGATGAGTTAGTAAGTATCTTTCCACTTGAGTAAAAATACAAAACATAGCAAATTATACAGGTCCAAAGTATTTAAAGCTCTGACTTACAGCCCATCATTTAAAACTCACATAGAAATATGAAATAATTACTGATGAATAAACTGCCATAGTCTGGATTAAAGTAAGGAACTAGATGATCACATTCATATCCATATCCTAAATTCTCTTCACTTATTCTCTTGAGCCTAGAAACTTGGGTTAGAAATCTCCCAGAGAACAGAATTTTCTTCGGACAGGAAGACRGGAAGAGTGTGGGAGGGGAAAGTTGTATGTAATTCTTCTGGCTGGGTTAAAAACAGTGGGAAAACTTTTCTCACAACATTTCAGTGCTTCTACTTACGCTTATAGTCAGAAAGAGGAGCTGCAGGGTGAGAAAACAAATATCAGTCAGACTTCTGGGTTGAGTTTTGTGGGTGTGTTCACATGTTTCAGTGAAAGCGAACTGTTATAAAAGCTCTGGTAATACATGACTGTAACATCGAATATACCTCTCAATTGTGAGAGTTAGGGATCAAGAACTCAGATCTCACGAAAAGGTTTAATAAAAACTCATGAGCCCATTTAGAAATAACATATTTGATGAACACTGATTATCAGGGGAAAGAGAGCTTTTCCTGTGGTTAGAATTTCATGTGATTGCTCCTTGAAGTACATTACCATTATCTACTAGGCAATTTTTAAAGAAGCTCATATCAAATTTATCTGGACAGGGGGTGGTGCTTTTTTTCTAATCCTGTAGGATTTAATAATTTTGTGTGCAAAGCCTGCTGCTTAAATAGACCTAAGAAAGCCACTTAATGACAGAAAATTATGTATTTTGATGATAAGGTAAGTAGGAGCTCCTTCTATTCATCATAGAGGTGAGTAATAGTTAGCAAAGACTGAATTTATATCTTCTTCTTTGACATTACTGTATTCCTTAATGAATAAAACATTTTGGAATAACTAGGTAAGTCTTTAAAACCTTTTCTTCCATCTTGAGTGTTCAGATAGTAGTGGAAGAGAAGTTTACTGCCCAAAATGTAAGTGGTCAGTCATAGACATGGTAAGAATCAGAAGCTGTTCAGAGTAGACTGTGTGCAGATGTAACGTCTGGAGTGGGTGCAACCTTGCATAGGTCTCCAGGAATTTCTGCTGGTTGTGACTGTGGAGCTTGAGACCACTGGACTTGGTTTCTCTCTCAGGAAGAGGCACAGGGAGCATTTGGTAGTATTTTCCCCAATCCATCTGGAACACCAAAACAGAGTGTTGTGCAGATTGTTATTTCATAAATAACAGTTAAATGTGTTATTTCTTCCATTTAATAATTCTTAAAGAGTGGTAAAGTAGACAAGTTGGGCATTTAAATTGCCACCACAAATTAACCCATCACTTTCCTGAAGCAAGCAGCTTATATTGTTTTTCAGGTGTATTGCAGATTGCTGTATCCCGTATACTCTTTTCAAGTGATTTCTTTGTAATCATAAGAGCTCATGGTGCTCTATCCTTTCTTAAGAAACTTAAGAAGATCAGAATTGCAAGAGTGCTTCACAAGTACAAGCTGGTGCACAGGTACCAGCTGTTTCTGAATCCTGCTTCTCTTCCAGAATGATTCTGCTTTACTTTGACAGCTGGATTTTTCTTTTAGTATTTTTATGAGTTCTGTGTATTCCTGAGAATGAATCTGTTATATATACTGCTTGCTAGGAACAGAAATTCTTCTGATAGAAGCCATGCAAATCATGAAGGAAGGATATTCTTTTGTAAATTCTTGTGTATCACTGTAGCTTATATTGCTATTTTTAAAATTATATTTGATGGCCATATTGAACGTGTTTCATACATACATAACATACAGTTACACATATTCTGTCCTTGTCTGTGTTTCAGAATATCTGCATATTTGCACATTTACTTTGCAGTTAAATGAATTCATTTATCAAAATAATCTTACTTATTTCCAAGTTTGCACAGGAATAGTAATTTGAAAAAGCATAATGAAGAGGTGAATTTTTTGGTAACGTCTACACCCTGCTTGACATTTTGTACTTCCTGGATGTATATACTCAGGACTGCCCTTTAAGAACCTACTTTTAAGAACTAAATTTTAAAAGCTGAATGTCTAAATTAAGCTCACGTATCTATACTTAAATTCCCAAGTGCCCATTTAATTAGCCTGTTTTAGATTTAACATGTCTAATTTATCTGAGCATGTATGAAAACTGATAACTGATAACTCCTTCACTTTTTAGAAAAGCACATTTCCCACCAAAATTTGCCTGAAAACAGGTTTGTTGATTTATATTTGATCTGTTATTTTAATCCATTATTTTTTTCAAAACTGCTTTTAGATTGCATACAAACTATTATTTCTTGTTTAGGTGGTTCATTTTGTACGGAAACTGTTTATTGCTTTTAAAGCTACAGAAATGGCAGCATAYCACAAAATTTTCACCTGAATATACTATGTTCGGATACATAAAAGATTTTGGTTTTAAAAGAAAATGCACAGCTCGATCATGTTTAACAGCGAGGAACTTCAGGAATTTCAAAAATTAATTTCAGTAAAGTTTTAGGTGCCTAGCTTTGAAGGCTCTGTTTTTGGCAGCACATCCCACTTCTACACTGAAAAATCATGCGCTTTGCAGAATGCTTAATGTAGATACACAAACACTGCTTGTCATTTATGAAAACAATGTATTACAAGCAGGATCACAAAAATACTGACCAAATAGAAGCCCAACTGCCACTATTAAAAATAATAATGAGACCTGAGCACATCATATTTTTTATTTTAGCAAAATGTACCTTTGAAGTTTGTAGGAAAGGAAGATTTAAGAAATAGAAAACATGAATGTGTCATTCTGTCTTCCAAGATCAGCTTCGATGAGGCACCTTCTCTAGTCAGAATAATGCTTCTCCTATTCTTGGTTCATACAAAATCTCATTTATTTCAGTAACAGTTCCCCTTTATTAAGTTAGAGTCAAAAATAATTATAGTGAGAATGAGGACTGCTTAAATTCACAACTGTCCAGTGTGAATTTAATGATAATCTGTATCAGGACTGATGATAACATTTATTATATGCTGTTTGTAATGCAGTTAATTTATTCATACAAACTTTGCTGTAGCATTGCATAAAGTGTCTCTTGCATACATAAAGTGGTGAAAATGGACTTGGTTATATGAAAAGAAACCATACGTGGACAATTTTTCCCTGACTTCCATGAAGTAAAAGTGTTAGGAGTCACAGAAACAGATTATTTTTTCACTGTGTAATAAATAGGCCAACTTAAATTTGGGACTATAAACTTACATGTACACTGTTCAAAAGGTTGGGATGCTATGGTCTACTTTAAGTCCACTTTTGATTAAATTCTTTCAGTGTTCTCCTGGTTTTTTGCACCTATTTCACAGTAAAGATCTGAAGATCTTTAGTTCAGTAAAATCATGCTTTTTCTAAGGAAAAATAATGACAGCATATATTCAGTCCATGGTTTTATTTCTGTCTATGGAAACCAATGAGTAGGATTCTGCACTGAAAGGGTTATATTTCCTATGAAATAGAATGTAAGAGGTTTTTTTGGTGTGCTAATGATTGCAATGAAAAGTCACCTGAAGAAAATGCATTTTATGGATCTATAAATAAATAAAAAAGAAACCAATCACATCTTATTCACAGCCAGTGTAAACCGCTTCTCCCCAAATAGTATTCACACATGTCAGGTTGCAACCAAATTGCATTTCAAGGGCTGAGATAGAAAACCTTAAAACAAGGATTTATTATGGGAATACTGGACACACTTGTGTTCTGTGCTGCATTGACATGATCAAAGTTTAAAGCTATAATCACTCTGAAAACTAAATGAAACAGACACTTTGCTTGTAAATGTGACAAAATTTCCACCTCTGCTCTCACATTTAAAGAGCAGTGTCCTCCCTGGGCTGATGAACAGAATGGACCAGAGGAAGCCAACTTGCAGGTTGTGAGCTCTTTACCAGGCTAAGAAGGGACATTTTAGGAAGTCAAATCTATCCATGCAGGATTCAGAGCAAACTCAAAAACAAAGAGAAAAATCTACACAGAGAAAAATAAAAGTGTTGGTTGACTTCAACCTGATCTAAAACCAATCTTTTCTTTGCAGATATCAATTCAGATGCCTCTTCACTGAGCTTGTGATAAAACAACACAGTGTTAGGAGGAAGGCTGCTGTCAAGGGGCTGGTTACATTTCCCCAGTTTTCTGAATGGACCTGTTACTCCCTGAACCCCAGCAAAGATTAAGGCTGGCTAAAATGAAGTATGTCAGTTTGTCTCAGCAAAATCAGTATGATTAATAACAATAATTAGTCATAATAATAGCAGTAATAATCAAGAAAGCCACAGGGATTTTGATTTCAAAACCACTACCATGTTAGTGCAGCAATGCAAAAGCAAGTCTTGTATGAAAGTTGATGAGATCTGTAGGAGTTAAAACATTCCAGCTCCCAGATTTGAGGTGCTAAGCTAAATAACTATTTTAGCTCCTTAAAGAATAAATTCTGAACTTTGATTACTGTTGTATTGATTAAATTACAGCTTAGATTAGCCAAATGATGCAGAAAAAAAGAAACATGTCATCTCATAAAGGAGTGAGAAAGAGAATGTTTTAGAATTCACCTTTAAAATAGGCTTTTTTCCAGAGCAGAAGTGGTTCTTGAACTGCCTCTTGCTGTGGCTTAATGTCTTCCTGTGTAGAAACAGAAGAGTAAATGGTGATTAAAGCTGACTGAGAGATTTTTCAGTTCATTGTTTTCCTCAGCAAAAGGTTATCACAGATAATAGGTTCAGTTGCATGCTGACAGTCATGCCCAAGCTGCAACAGATGATCATTTCTAAAAATCAATAAAAGTAAAAATGTGGGTCTTGACTGCACTAATATTGCAGGCTTGGCTGGCATTTCCTTTGGTATTTTCAGTCAGTTTATTATCAGGTAATGACACTGTATTCTTTGCAGTTGTCCTGAGGAATTTGACCAAATTTCACCAATCAATCTGTCAATACATTTTAGAAATTTTACGTATTTTCGCATGCTTGCCCTTCACAATATAGTTGCTATAATAATCATTATCTTCCATTAAAATCTAAGGAACTCATTAGGATCACTTCTGAAATCCTTCAAGATACTTGCTTTCAGATAATGAGTATTAAATGCCAGCAACATTCAACACAATAAAAATTCTGGGCTGTGGAAAGAATGCAGATACGATGATGCATTTTAAAGAATGATTCCTGTGAGCATGGTTCATTTTGTCAGCCTCTAATGAAAGAACACAGAGATAGATGGAACTGTTTTGTGTAGACTTCTATAATTTGATTAAAGTCATATTTTAAAATATATTGACTATGTTTTAGTCAAAGTAGTGGTTCGCTTTGAAACACCCCACAGTAGGAAATTACATATTTTATTTTTTCTGAATTAGTATTTATAATTGAATTTCAAGCCAACTTTCAACTGCATGCTCCATTTTTTAATGTCTTTTTTGAGAGAAAGGCTTTATTAGTTTAGGAACAGTGCCAGACAAAGTTAATGGCTTCTTGGCAGCAAGTGGTTCACATCCAAACAAGCAGGAAGCTCACGCCTATCCCCAACCAGTCTGCATAGACGAGTCAATACCTGCCAGAAAGAGGCTCTATATAAGACAGCCTTTTGCCTCTTGAATCATGAAACCTGGCTTACGGCCCTCATAGGCCCTGCCACGATAGAATAGACGTGTTTCAGCTAACGCACACACAGCTGTGGAAGCTATGGTTTCCCTTCAGAAACAGCATCATAGTAATGCAAAAACTACACAGCAAAAGAATATTCTCAGAAACATATATTTCAGCCTAAGAGGGCCCAGAAAACTGAAAATGCAAAAGACCAATTAACAATTAAGCACCTTACCTAAGAAGTAATAAGGCTAATCCCAATACCAGATCTATGAATCCCAACCTGAAGTGGAAGTAAGGGATCCTTGAGGAGCCATTATCATCTCTGACCCATTCCTTCTCCTTTCTGCTCTCCAAGGAATCCAGTATGTACCAAGTAACCCTTGTCCATATGAAGTTTTTAATACGTAGTTTGTAGAACCAGAAAGGTTGGCCATGTGTAGGTGTATCTACAGTAGTATTTTAGTTCAGATCAGAACTGCATCTTTTATATGAATGTCCCATTTGTTCTCACTTACTGCACTCTGGCTCATGTAGTGACGTGATCTCAAAGTGTGTAAACTGGATGAAACTATACTGAAAAATGTGTTGCAGAATCACATGTAAATGCTTATAACGCCAATAGGCATTCAGTCCATAAGACAAAACTCCTATTAGTCTAAATAAAACTTTCCAGAATGTCTACAGTGTGGACATTGGCACTTAGCAGCAACTGTTTCACTCTGAAAAAGACATTCCTATCATGCTGCACTGTTTAAAATAGACATAGCCTTTCTTCTATGCTCTTGGAAATGACTAGCAAATCTATTAAGTCAACAACAATAGAGTCAGCACCATTTGAAAAAACAAGTTTGCTTTGTTAATTCTACTCTCTAATTCTCAGTTATATAGAAGGTGGATGTAAAATGTACATTTCATATTAGAGAGATGAATAGTTCTAACCATTTCTTCCTCATGAGATGGAGAATTACTGCAAAGATTCCTAGTATTGCTTTCATGACAGTGAACCTGGAGGAGTTTCAATTATGTCTTTGTTGGTTTCTGACATTTGTTTGACCTAATCTCATTTCTTCTGTCCCCTCAATTTTATATTCTCTGTTTTCTTTTGCCACTATATTTACCCAATCAAATGACTGAAGACATTGAGGCCAGCTCTGATATATCAAATACAAATGATATCATATCAATTTATTTAACCCTTGAGCTAAAAGCTACCCATACACTGTCGCTGTTTGCATTTACAAAGTAATAATCTGTCTGCATTTCTCATCTTAATGTGCTAATCCTATTGGAAATATGGTAATACTAAATTTCTTGATGTTTTGTCTAATGACTGAAATACGTCTTTCTTTGCTAAATATGGACACCGTGACTGAAAGGCTCGTGCATCTTCCTGAAATGTGAGGGTATATCTGTTTTCATTTCACCTTGAAATTCCGTTTTTCTGTAATCATAATTTCCAACATTCAGTGCTTTAATGGAAGCTGTACTTTTTCCCTAGTGCCTGCATGCATCTCTCTGATCCTTACCTTTGTCTCTTCAGTGAGGCATTCTTCTCATTGAGGGAGAAGAATGTGCTATAAAAGCTACATGAAACTTTATTGTCTTCGATAATGGCAGTAGTTTGGCATTGCTTGAGAGCTAACAATTATTTTCTTGGACACTGAAAACTGTAAAGACTATGAAAATTACACTGAGGATAAAGGTATTCCTGTATACCTGAATACTGTCTTTAACAGGTTTGTTAAATACAGTCTGAGCTTCAGGCTATCTTTTTCCCTTTGATTAACTCAACAGAACTAGTCTATTGTTTGAACGGAAGTATATGGGTACATTTTTGTTGGATGGTATCATCATATAGATAACAAAAGTATATACTACTTATACCCCACAGTATAGTGCAGTTTTTTCCACAAAAAAGTATGTTGTCAATATGCTATTAAAATTATAGTTAACAATGGGTAATGGATGTTTAGCCCATTAATGCAAAGTACTAGTTGCCCTCTACTTTGGAGGAAAATCTGTAGTACAGGAAGATCTTTCATGACACCAAATTATTAAAAAAAAAAACCATTTTCTGATCAATTAAGGTAAAAATTAATGTAAAAAGCAATTACAGAAGAACATACTGTAATTACAGTAAAAAGCAGTATATAAGGAAATCACTGTGAAAGCACAGTGAAATTGTGTGTTGTTGGAAGCTGACGCTTAGCTACTGAATGTATGAAAAAGACAAGGAAATGTTTAATATTCTCTCAATCTTATTTTGAAATTATTTTTTTCTAAGCATAGTGAATCCAGTTGTACATATACACCATAATCTTTTGATCCTTAGAGAAAAATTTAAATAAAAGATAGTCAAGAACAGTGTTCTCAAATTAATGGTCTGAATGATYCATGTCCTGCAAAAGACTGTGTAAAAAAATGGAAACTTCAGCACCTTGCACAGTTAAATAAGCAAACAAATGAGTTTGATAACCACGTATTTTCACAGAATAAAAAATAAATAAAAGAAAAAACAGCTTGGTTCTCTGTTATTTATGAGGGTCATAATATTGATTTCTCCCAAATTAGTCAAGCCAGAAGCAGCAGGTGATTTTTCATAAATGTTTTAATAAGTGTTGTCTTTGTCACTTGGACTGGGGAATGATATGACAGTCTGTTTCTAAGCAATGTGTAGGATTCACAAAACCACTCAAATGGGAGTTGTGGGTGCTCAGTACTTTTGAGAAAGAGATAAATTCAAGTGATTATATCCAAATAAAAGATACAAATATCTTTTACAGAAGCTGAAAACTGTTCCTTCAAGTTCATAGACATGAATTAATATCATTCATGTATAAAAAGCAAAATACAGACTATCTGTAAACAGAAAAATGAGCTATTGTAAAATCATCTCAAAAAAAAAAAATTCCTCTCCCAGGATCTGACCGGAAGCTAGGGCAGTTTTGGATTTTAGAGGTCCCTAATAAAACACTGGCCTCAAACATCACTCAGGAATCTGAAAGAATTGAACTAAAATTTCTGGTGCTCAGTGAATTTGTTTTCCCCTCTAACAAATGTGAATCAGTTAGCTTAACAAACAGCATTTTATTAGAAGGAGAAACTCAGCAACATAGATTAACTGGGCAATATGCAATACCTAGTGAGTCCTTTTCCAAAATTCTGCTATCTACATTCCTCTTCGATTTTTTGGTGAAGCAACTGCTACACCAGTTGGTTGCTTCTGACTTCTAATAATAGCCTCCATTTTAAAGATTCTGACCTCCTGAGTAGCAGGGCTGATTCAAGCTCCATTTACACAGAAAATATTATATGATATATAGCCAGTTTCATTTTTCAAAATCAAGGAACTGGAAAGGGCCTGTATCACATTTGCCACATATTTAGGTATACCCTTCTTTACTTATTTTTATATCAATTCAAATTGCATATAAATTTTCTATCAGTATTTTTTCTCCAAAAATAATTTAGAAACTAGCTCTCAGATTTAAGGGTAAGGAAATAGTGCTTCCTGCTTGCAATTATGCTTTATGGGAAAATTATATGTCTCTAAATTACCTGTAAAAGAAAAGCCTACTAGAAGGGCCAGAACATTTGGTCTGTGAATGTAGACAACCATTTCTGATCTCTTTTTCAAGGTACAGAACATCGACATTTCCCTCTGAATTTTGTGAGTCCTCAATCAGTTTTTTTGAGTACTACAAAGTGGTTAGGACCATAACATCACATCAGTTCCCAGTCCAATTAATAAATGAAGCACTTAATATCCTATACAATTTCTATTTTAGAACACGCTGCCAAAAGTGGATTAAAAAGCAAACATGCTATAAAACAGCCAAGTTCCATAATAAGAATGGTATTGATTATGTGTCTTGAAAGGTGCAGAGATTTCTTTTTGAAATTTGTAAAAGTCTGTGGATTCACAATCTGTGTTTCAAAGACCATTAGAATTATTAGCTCATAGAATGTTCATCTGATCACCGAATTTTTAAGGCAAACAACCACCCAGGTATATTTAGACTTACAGACTTTTGAATGTATAGGTACTAGGTATCTGCTTCTGCAACTAGCCCAGCAATCATATTAAAAACTGAGTTTGCACGATCATGTGGTTCTTCAGGTATCGGCATCCTGGTAAGCACTGAAAACATTGATAGCAATAGTCACCCTGCATCCAGAGACTACAGAGTGAGCTGGTAGAGGAGTGACATGAGCAGGGACTGGCATGATTGGAGAGGATTCCTGTGCTATGGAGAAGAGCATGAAACAAAATGTAGCATGCTCCAGACAAAGAAATGAAAGCAGCTATTTTAAAGTGAGCAAAGGAGAAAGCAGCTGTAACTGCCAAGTTTGGAGTGATTATTGACAGGGGCAGGGAGAAATGGGATGCCAAAGACTTGCTCATGAGTGTATGAGCATCTACCTGCCAAGAACCAGGGAACTGACCAGTCATTTAAACTACCAGGAGGAAAAATGTCAGGACTGAAAGCTGTCAGGACTCTAGGAAGCATTTAAAAGGCTATTCACTCTTCAAAGATCATGTCTTTCTAAAGATAATCTCACTGCACAAGAAACTGTGAAAGATGCTCCTCTTTCCAAAAAACTTTTATTTGTCACTTGSAAAACAGACTGAGAACATGTGGAATGGGAATTACCCACCATTAGTTCCATTTGTATAATGCATTATTTTATTTAGTTATCGGATTTCAGCCAATACAGAGATGTCTCTTTTTAATCATTTACTGGCTCATTTTGTGCTTGTATGTGGCCAGAAGAAAAATTTTATGACCTAGTACAATTTCCAAGATAAGGCATTTGTAAAAAAACAAACAAACAAACAAACAAACAAACAAAAAACATTTTGAGATGTGTAGCACAGAGCAATTTTTAGTTAGCTGGTGGTGTCAGAACACTGAAGCTACATGTTAGCACTTAGTGAACGGGAGAGCTCTATCTTGATACTGCCACATCTGAGTTTAATATATTCACCAAGGGAGGCAAGGTGTTGATTTTTATGTTTTGATTAAATAGCATTTATTAATGATGGTCATCTCTGTTACAGTAGAATGAGGCTGGAGAGTTTTCAACATAAATGGCACTATACAGGCATAATAAATAGCACTTCTATCCTGAGAATGATTTCAGGTCAAATACATTTATTTTCACAGATCTATTTAACTGGTCTACTATTGAAATACTTATATATATATATATGTGTATTTATGCACATATACATGTGTGCGCACGCACACACACACACACACGTGTTCCATTCCTTTGATTTGCTTTATAAATAATTTTGGACAAAAAATTATGGAAAAAATATGAAACCCAAGTAACATGAGTAACTGTCATTAGTGTTCAAATATTGACATGAAAATATTACCCTTTACCAGGGATTTTTTAAGCATTTACAGATACCTTTCAGAAATTAAAGGTTTGCTAGTTATGAGATCTAGATTTGCAAATGCATCTTAAGGCAGTACAAGACTAAGTAATGTTTGATCATCACCAGTGATCACTCCAATAGATCTCCTTTATGAATATTTAAACTTACATTTTATGTTCAGTGGAAGCTTTCCAGCAGTTCTGCTTTCACTTAGTTCCAATGTAAACGTTGAACCATGAAGATGTAAAAAGGGAGCGTAAGTTGGGGCCATTTCTTAAAATGATGTAGATGATTGCTATTTCTTCATTGAAGTAAAGGGAGTTCTTCAGATCTGCATCAGATGAGAAGCTGGTGCAGTTTTCTCAGTTTGAACAGTAAGGAATGGAACAGCCAGCACTGATTAAATACAAAACCTGAGAGATTCATTTACTCTTGATTCCTAGTTTCTGGAGTAAAATATCAGCTTAAATCACTGGACATGGATGACTTGTAAAATAAAATGTGAAACCCTACAAAACTGTACTTATTAAGCCATGAAAGTATGTTGGAAATTGCTTGGGTACAGGGAACTCTTTTCATTAACTCCGTTCTGAGGTAAGTATAGCTATTTTCACAATTGCTCTGAAAAAGAGGAACATTATTATTGGAGCATAAGCTGTTATTTTTGCAATCAATTGTTTTCTCATTTTTTCAACCCTGAGGTTAATTATGACCCCTCAAATAATATTATTTCACAACATATACTGTGACATGACGGATGCATTTGATAAAGTTTATGAAAAAAAACTGTGGAAAAATAATGCCTATAATTATTTATTTTTTATGTGCTTGGATATATGTAATTGATCCAATAGATTGGTATACTTATCACTAGTAAGCTAGTTTTTGAAAATCTTCCTCACATTTGTTGGGATTTTATGTGGCAAATGGTTATATCTGCATAACTGGGCTCCTCATGAAGCAATGTTCATTGTGAGTCAGATATCACTCTCTGATTCTGTTGTCATTAGATGTGCATGATTCTAAAGGAGCATGTGGATATAATCCTGAATTTGGTGCAGACAGATTCTGTTCTCCTCACATTTACTAACAATGGAACATGTTTCTTTTTTTCATGATTTTTGCATGATATCTTTATTTATAGTAAAAATAGAGTAACCTACCTCAGCCAATATAATAGATTCTCTTAGGTGTTCTATAAAATGACATAGTGCTCTAGRCAACCTGACACCAACATTCAGCAAAAGTTCTCAGAATTCACATGGTCACTTCCTCAGAATTGTAGACAATACTAAAAAGAAAATTTCCTAATAATTGAAATGCTAGCGAGTTATCTTTAGAAACCTCCAAAATGGGCATTCTTTCAAGTGCATTGTGTTTCCTTCAAAGGAAAGGTTGTATTTATGTTGAAAATACTATTTTACCATATTATTACAAATAAAAACATAATAAAACTAGGAACAGGTTGGGATGGGTTACACCCAGAGAGTTTAAAAACATTTCTCTCCTAATTTGTGGGTTCGCACAACACTCGGTAACTGAAAGGTTTGGTTCAAATACTCCAAAATTCACAGGTCAAAATTAGAAATTTTCCATAAACACACAGAGATAGCGTGCTTATGAGAATGACCAATATAATCAATAGCTATGGTTATCTCATAGAAGATTGGCAGTGATTGGGAAGGGAAGTTTTTCATGAAATTATCTGCACGCAATAATCTTGCAGTTATGGCATTAAACAACATAAAACATTTTTATTAATGCACTTATCATAATAGCTGATGCCTAATAATAATGTTTCATGGGCAGTTTAAGAAAAATAGGCAGTAAAAAAAATGTCAATATATGGTCTAGTATTTTAAGCTGATCAATATTTGCTGGGGATTCTGTGGGCAGATGTAGACTACTTATGTTTCATTTTCTGATAGGTATTGTGCTGATTCATATTTTAACTTTATAGACAAAGATATTATCTATGTGGGTCATGTTTATCTAAGTACTCATATGACACTCAGCCTGCAATATCTGAGCATTATAAACAACATTGTAGGTTGATGCAAAATGTAACCTGCCTGAGAAGAGTAGTAAACTTCAAACCTTAGTTCTTTCATGGCCTTTCTCTTTACTACTTGTTTTATTATTCAAAAGCATGACCATAAAACAAATTTAATTTAAAAAGACAAGGCAATAAACATGATTTTTAGCCAACTGAGATTTAGAGAATGTATCATTTCATTGTTTCTCCTATTCTTTGTGCTTGGTCACTAAAAAGAAGTTTCCCAGAGATACTGTCTTCTTCTTCTGGCTGGATTATTAGTATTTTATTACAGTTTTCCTTACACGCCTGCCATCCTCGTCCATATTTAAAGACCAACACTGTTTAACAGTTCATATGCACTTCTGTGGAGTTCATAGGTGTTTGTTTATCAGATTTGTATGTGTTTATACATACTTTTTCAGTTTAAGAGTCTGCATTTTGTAATGGATGTGAGCTACAGTTCTCTCTTATTATGCTAGTATAAAGCAATCTTTAATCACTCCTTAAATTAACTCTATTTTTTCAAACTAGGTTAGGAGATGGAAAGAAAGGTTTAGAGAAGACTGGGTTTCTAAACTGTTTGAGGCCTCAACCCAAACAGACTGGAATCCTTATCTGTGTTCACATCTGTTGCCTCTTAACACAACTAGTGATCTTTGGGACAGAAATGCTGTGGAAGGAGCTGCTGGCAGACAAAAGGGGCCCTTAAGCTACACCAAGTGAGTCCTGCCTGGGTGTCCAACCCCTGTATCCAGCAGCCTCCCATCAGTGACCCCTCTGTGCGGCTCCTGAGGCTCCCCGCACAGTCTGGTGCGTCAGTCTGTCATTAAATCTGCTTTGTTTAACCCCTCACGTGCCTTGAGTGTCTCTCTATGATGGTATTATATCCCCCTCTTCCTGCCTTGCAGTCACATACATACATATACACATATGTATGTTTCTGTAAATACTTAAGGATTATTCAGTTGATCCAAAAGATCCGCAGCACAGTGAGGGCAATGTAAAAGGTCTGGCTGAGTACCAAGAACTTTGAGTTTGAAGGAGAATGTTTTCATATAAATGCTTTGTGATCCATCCATAGTTTATGGCAGGTAGAGTTCTAACAGTATCAAGTCAGCTGAAGTGTATACAATGATATTAGAACCAGGCAGGAATTTTAAGTCTACGTATTTCTCAGGTGGCTGGTAAAGTAGATGAAGACTCTTTAAAAGCCTGTATTATTATTATGAGCAATTAAGAACCTGAAACTCACAATTYGACAGTAAAAAAGCAAGAAAAATTCATTGCTAAAATGCATTACCAGTATTGTATTATACAATTTATTTAAGCTATTTTAATGACTGTTAAATGATCACAGTATAAATATGTCATGATATACAACCAAGAAAAAGAAACTCTTTAAAAATAATTATTTTAAACTGTTCAATGTGAATTATGTTAAGAGCTATGCTTTATTTTAATGTTTACTTCAAGAAATGATCTATAAAATGTTTATGAAATCCATGAAATTATATAAATGTGTAGCTTATGATGAAAACAGCTGTAAATTGAGACTGGTTGGAGAAAATAAAAGTTTTCTAGCCCCTAGTTCCAAGGGACTAAAATAAACATAATTTAGTTGCATTTTGTGAATAAATTTGTCACTGTTTATTGCTCAAGGGGGATCTCTATTTGTTAAAATGCAAACAGGAATCCATAATTATGGTCTATGCAAGTGTATAATAATATAAAGAAACAAACCTGAGATTTCACATGTTTTATTCTTCATTCAAGCATTTTTACATTTGCTATTGATAATGGCAGCTATATTTAATGCTCAGACAGAAGATTCATTTTTCTTGTATGCTATTAATGACTTTAATATATATACAATAAGTTATCCAATAAAATGCAGAAAAATAGGTTCCTCATTAAACTTCTGTGAAAAGTAGTCTCAGTAGACATGTTAAATGTAAGAGTAAAACAGATCATTAACCTTATCTAATATAGCCAGGTAATTAATTCACTCATTTGTTGACCTATTTTCTATTTGTTTTGGTGTCAATTTTTGTTTGATCCAAAACAAATAAAATTTCCTTCAATTTGCCAGAAACTTCTACAGAACTTGGTTGTCAAGAGGTTTGATTGCTATACGAACGACGTCCTTCAGTTTACCMTAACAACGAGCAAAGACACTGAGAAATACTGAGGTGTATTCTACCTTTGAAGAATATACTAAATTTGACCTTTCTAATTTATCGTTATTCCAACTTCATGACATTTTGTAGTCATCAGATCACTGCATTAGGCTGTTTCGAAATAATTGTAATTATGTAAATCACTTAAATAGCCAAAAATAAAATAAAGAGCAGTTGGAGAAGTTAGAAATGAAAAACAGCACTGGTATTTCTAAGCTTCTGAACAGAATCATGGCCATCTGTATTGGGCCTGAATTTTGCTGTGATATTCTGAAGTTCAAAGATGCTTAGATTTCCCTTCTAAAGGTTTGTCTAAAGACATCAAACCCTTTGTCTGCATCAGTGGCTATTTCTTTAATGAATCTTAACTTTATAATTTGATAAAGCTCTCTAGAATATAGAGAAGCTTCAGCAACTGGTTAGCTTTTATCATTACTTCAAATATCAGAGTTAAGGTCAGGCGTTAATGTACAGCGAAACCTTGGGTACAACTGACTCAAGACTACTAAACAAATATGAAATCCAAACTTATGCTGAGCATGTTGACACAAACAGGGACCCAGATAATTAAAAGTGAAGGATTAGAGAAATTGAATATTAAATAAAAATGAGATGACAATTTAAGGGCTTGGTCTTGTTCCCACTTGACAATAAAAAGATTCCTAATGTCTGATTTTCTTTTTACACAGAGAAACCACTGGTTTTACAGGTGTGTAGTGGCATAAGGTTTGCTGCTGTCCTTCCTCATCGATAGCTATGGATGTGAAAATCTCACATCCATCTTAAGATGTTTACAGTTTCTGACTGCTGTCTGAGTAAACCCAGTATTTTTTTCAGTGCACCACAAGCTGCAACATGCTTTGCATAATAAATGATGGGCATTGCTATTCAGATCAGATCCTGGGCCCCAGAACATCCCAGACGGAGAGCTGCAAGGCAAGGAACTCTGAAGAAGCTGATCTTGTAAAAGAGGATGCATCAGTTACGTTTGACCCAACTCAGTATAACATAAACTAGACAAAAACACAGTGAAAACTGCAACAAGCTGGAGGGAAACGTGAAGCAAGGGTTGACTGCCCGTGGCAGATATGACAGGGATGGAAGAGAGTAGTTCTGTACAGCACCTAGAAACCTATGAGGAGTAACTGAAGAGGATAGAGAAGTACAAAGGAAAACAAAAGAAGGAAGGTCCTGACCTAACATCAAGGAATGACCAAAGGACCCAAGAATCTGCACGCCCTTATGGTAGTGGTAAGAGCTAAGCAAAACTCCTTTAACCATTGTTGGCTTGTTTGTAGTAGACACTGAGATTATTTTAGCAAACCCTGGAGTTGCTGATTGTGAAATCACGCGTTAGGTGATTGGTCAGTAGTGTATCACTCTATTTGTGCTTTGAAGTGTCAGCCCCTTCAATGTAGAAACTGTTGTGTCCACCTCTTTTAAGAAGTGTCTCGAGAGCAGACCAAAAATATTCTCAGTTGGTGTGCAACAGTGCCTAGGGAACCAGTAAGACCAGTATGATCCACTTGCCTCATGGATCATGCAAGTCTGAAATTCATAACAGATTCACTTACTTGGTGATAAGTTACTCCCTTGAAAACTTGTGGCCATCTATTTGGGTTTGAATCTCTTTTTCTGCCCAGAAGTATTAGTTCTGAGGCAAGCTGGGCTACAGTTCTGCACCTGGAAACCCAAAGCTTAGAGCTCTGCTCTTCCCACTTTATAGCAGAAACATGAGGGCTCCTGGTAGGATTGTACTGAAATTCTGCTTTGGATTTGATGACAGTTTGTTGAATTTTAAATGGGTATGATGACAGTCAGGTCTTCAAGGTGAGACCTTTGGACTACGCTGAGTTCTTGAATGTCATATGACTAGAAGTGGACATCCTCAGTCACCCGTTACTGCCTGCTCCACACACCGTGTCCTTGTTCCCAAACTTAACATACTACATCTCTATGCTAGTTAGATGTCTTGCACTCACTGTTCCAAAGAAAGAGCTCTTCTAGAGGTTGACTGCCCTACAGAAGGGGGGAACTTCTCATTTCTAGGTTAATTTTTTCCATGCATTTCTATTTATACTGTGCTTTAATGTAAATAGCTCTTACTTTGGACAAATTCCAAATTCCAAAATGCATAAATACAAGATGTCCTTTTAATATCCATCCCAGAAGACCTACTTCCATAGACACTCAATAAATAAAACTTTATTGAGAGGTAAAGCATTAACTTATTCTCAAGTTAAAATCATAACAAGATGTGAATAAAGTCTTTTCTTTCCACATACAGAAAATGGAATCAATGCTCATAAAAAAGAAAAAAAGGACATTTATCTTAATGCCACATTGTTATATTCAGCAAGGTTTTAGTTCACAGTCCATTTTAAAAACTTACATTTCAGTATAAATCTCAAAAGACTAAAAATGCAATGTACACTACTAGGAAAAGGAGCAGATAACTTACTGATGTGTCGTACACAGAAGATATGTCAATATTTTCCCAGTTACTCTTCTCCATGGATGCACAATTTGAAGCATGCTCAGTCGAGCAGAAAGTGCTCATTTACTTTCCTGTTTTAGAAAAAGGCATATCCTTTCTATTTGTATATATCCCATATATATCTACTTCATCTTTTAGATTTGCTGCCTCTTCCCTTTTGTGCTTCCCCTTGCGGTTTCCCATGTTACTATGTCTATGTGTTTATGCGATCTTGTGTTCTTTGTAGAAGCATGCCTACAGTTCAGAAACTTCTATGGCAAGTCAACTCTTTGTTGCAGATGTTGTATTGTCTCTTCCATCCAGAGTCAAATCTGGCTCAGCAAAGACACCAGGAAATCACTGCAGTAGTTGATGCCCATCCTTCTTTCCTGTTAGTGTAATTGTTTGGGGGAGAGGGCAGGTAAAAGGCGAATTTTACTTGTCCTCTAAYAGGCTTAGAAGCTGAACTGTGAAGCAAGAGTAACAGTCACAGTCTCGTATAACTAATGAACAGAAATGTCTGAAATGGGATGTTTGTTTGTTTACTCTTTCCTCTCCTTTCAGTTTCACTGATTTCTACAGTGGCTTAAGAGACATAGAATGTTTAAAGCGCAGTACCTGTGATATCACTGTGCTAGACAAAAACCTACAGTCCTTTTTGTCATCTTAGGCAAAAGTTTGATACAATACAAAAAGTTTAAAGTTCAGTTACCATGTTTTGATGGGCTATGATTGTAATTTGAATTTTTCCGAAAGCATTTGGGAATTCTTAATAAAAAGACCAGAAGTTTCATGAAAGATAGCACAAATATCTGTTACTGGAATATCTGCAACAAAAAGAGAGTCTCCTCCATAAGGAAATCTGGACTGTAATTACAGTCCTTAACAGCAATTACACCAAAATCTGAAGCAAAATATTTTATAAGCCCAGTGTAACTATGTTGTATACTAGATCTGCTGTCTAAAATATATGGGCCAGCTTTGAATGACAGTAACTTTATTCTTTCAATGTCTATGAATCAAATACCTTCTCTTAATGAAATTGGTGACAATTTTTTGCAGAAAAATATTGCAGATATATTTCCCTTTCAGTTTGAACAGCTTCACCATTCAATTTTAAGTCTTATTATGGGAAGAGAAGTAAACTTAAAAAATTGAGAGCAGTACAACTCAGTGCCTTTCCCAAGCTTGACCATCTCTGTCTGTCTCTTACACCCGTGTACTTCAGAAATAGAAAGGAGTTAAAAACTCATCTATATAGACRTAATCTGTCATTTCCTACTCCTAAACCTAACTAAACATATTTTTCTCAAAACAACATGAAATTGTGAGCAAATTAGCCACAAATTGCCGCATGCTCTGCATGAAATGTCCCCCTGCAGCTGCAGTCTATATGCATGAAGTTTTCTGTGGCAGGCTCTATGGCTAATAATAAGATCACACAGCAGCTGTGCCATCAGCTGGACACCTGGAAGGTCTTTCTCCTCTGCTTACCTCTTATTTTCAGACAAAGTCCCAACACTGTAACTTTTCTTAATACTTGTTTTTTCCTCTAAAAGGGAGAAGAAGGTCATCAGCTTCAAAAGCAGTGGACAGGGTACAGAGGTGGCAATGTACACAGGCAGGCTGTGTATGCCCAGGCACAGGTGCTGAGGGACCACGCTCTTGATCAAAGATCAGGTACCACAAACTGCCTCCAAACCTTACTTTTTACTGTGTGCGATGCAGCCCAGACAGCAATGCTTTCCAGCATTAACATCAATTACCTAATATGCATCCCTCTCCCTTCTGCCTACATAGCAAATTGCTCCTAAATCTGCTGGACGGTCCCTGTAAAGTAGAGGAGATAACATATATACAGAATTATGCAGAGTATTTTTAAGCAAAAAGCTTAGGAGAAAATAGTCAGTACAGTGTCCTCAAAGAGGAATGAAACCGTCAAGAAAAGCATTTTCCTTCACTGTCTGTGTGCCCTGAGCTCCGAAGGGAGAAAAGAGTATTTTCTGTCAGTAACTCACTGCCAGTGAAAAGTAGCATGGCCACAACTGTTTCCTGAGGTGACTTTAATATGCAAAAACTATCATCAGAGGATGTTTCTGCTCCTTTTCAAGATGTGAATCTTGGACACTTTTTTTTTTTTTGCCTATGAACTTCTGGAAAATTGATTCTGAGCACCAGGGCAATATTCTTTGACTTCAGGTATGAGACTTTTCCATGTAGATGATTTGAGGCACAGCTGAAAGCATCTCTTCTGAGAATTTTTAAGAGCTGATTAAGCCGCTGAGGATATATAGTCACAAAGCTATGGTTTATTTCCATAATACTTCCTGTGGAAACCAAGTTAAAAAAAACTATCATTTCTTTATTAAAAATTGCAAATTTTCACTTGTTCCTTTTGTGTACCCAAAATCACAGTGTTGTCAGACCTAACAGTCTCATTCTGAATATTGTGACTCTAGCATTTCTCCTGAAGTCCTAGATTCTGGATGCTTCAAGTTAGTAGTCTCCCCTTATTTTCTATTTTGCTTTGGCCGCAAAAGAGAAAATTTATTTTTTTGAAAAGCAGAACTATTTTTTGTTATAAATATATGCATGCTCTCCCGCTTTTTGTGGCTAAGCTAATTACTGACACTATAATTACAGAGAAGCTCCCCAAACATTTAGTGATGTGTATGGGTGGGGGTAGTGGTGGCACATCTTCTGACACACAATAGATGGTCCATTTTCAGAGATCCTGGCATATAAAGAGAATGAAAATGAGCCCAGTGAGCATGGGAGGTCAAGGGCTGGTGATCACCTGGACTCTGAGTGCATGCAGATGGGCTCTCTCTATCTCACTCATTTTTCCTTACCTTTCCTTCCCAAGCACTGCTTGGAACACTGGAATTCACTTCTATATTCTGCTACTCTCTGACTGCAGCATGTGCCAGACCCTTGCAAACAGTGTTTAAATAAACAGATGAATGTTCTTCTTTCCTAATGGAATTTTTTTAAACAAAAATATGAAGCTGGAAGGCAAAATTCAAATGTAAAATCTGTTCATGATAATTTATTTCTGTACTATTGTTAATGGCTTGTTACTGATTTTTCTCTTAAGGTTAAGAATAATTTTAGATAATATACAGGGAGCAAATAGAGATGACAGTAAAATATGTTTGGATGTATTAATTCCATACAGCAGTACATGCTTTTTTCATTTCTTTTATTTATGGAAATGAATTTTTTTGGTTGTTTTCCTACACATTCTTCATAAAGTGTACTTCTCTAGTTCCCTGAAGTATCCAAAAAGGATAATAAAGTGCGTCATCTGAAACAAACCTGCTAGTTTTAGATCAAGATATATTATCAGTTTCTGTAACTCTTTTGGTTATTAAAAAAAAAAAAAAAGATATTTTCCACATCTCCCAGGTACATCTTGATGAACAGCACTCAATAAATTTTGCATTCAGTATATTGCTGTTTACAAAGAACACAATGATCAAATCTATATATACACAATCTTGGTATTTTATTTAGCAATTTATTTTATGAAAAAAGGAACCAAACCAAGACAGCCCAACTTTGCCTATTAGCTTCTAACAGATATTTTAACCATGGCGTTTACTCACTATTTATCTCATCAGACTGTTCAGCAGTAATGCAGTATTTCCTGTTTCTCCCTGACTAATTGATTTCTGAATCCATGATCTGGTTTCAAGGTGAGAGTAAGAATTTTTTTTTTTTCATCATTATTTCAGCCCCTGTGAATCACACGTTACTTTGGAAAACTTTTGCATGTGCCGGTGCACAAGGACTTTTGTTCATTTAATACTCACAGGAATATGACACCTTCTCCTTCTCTACATGTTCTTGGAAGAAAAAAAAAGTCTGCTTCTTTGTGAAAACAAATAACAATCGTAATACATCTGTTTGTCTAGAGCTTTCTGGTTATGTATGCGAATATCAAATGTCTCCTCGAGCTGTAAGTCAACAGCAACGAGTCATTTATGTATTCTGTACTAAATGTCATGTATTGACGAGTGTTCTTTAATTGTCTCCTGGAGAATCTGCTCTTGTGTTTACTATTTCTTTATAGGTGTGGATACTCTGAATAATGACAGAGACGTGTCACCTTTCAGACAGAAGTTGACAAGTTCTTGTCAGTTAAAATAGGATGGTTCTTCAAGCGCTACAAATTCTTACATTATAAAACAGAACGCCTTGGTCTATTTTCCCTGATAAATCTAATCTACCTGGTATTCTTAAGATGTAACCTGATGTTTAAGTGGAAAGAGTGAACAATTCCACATACATATTAGATGTTTTTTGCCTTACTGGAATCGATGTTGTTCTCGATGGGCTGGATTCCAAACCKTGGTGAAAGTAAGTTTCTCCATACAAGGAAAATGATGAAAGCAAAGAAGCTCTCAAGTACTCTGAAGGCTGTAGTATTATTTCTCGTGAAAACCTGCTTTTTGTAAGCTGTTTCACGCTGCTTTTGTAAGCTGTTTTAGCGAAATTCAAATGATTTTGAAGAAGGTAAAGAGAAAAAGCTGACAGCAGTGAAGATTGGCAGTCCTTCAGAAAGCTATCTTCTTAACTATTTTGTTCCTGCTGTCATTATTGTTATTAGTGAATCGAATTCAGCAACAAAGACAAGTAGTTCCTACTTTCATAAAGGGAATTTTATCTTGTTCAGTTATTTTGAGAGCTTGTTCAGCTTCTTTGATTTTAATGATGCAAGAATGTAATTTTAGGACAGAATTTGAATTTAGAAAATTAGAGCTCAACAAACTGTTTCAAAAAATGCGAGTTGACCTGAAGGAGACACAATTAATTCAGCTGAACCAAACCAAAGTATCAAGAATTTAAATGTTTTGACATATATTCCTGCAGTATTCATGCCACTGATAGTTAAGAGATAGTCAGTCTCAGCTCTCCGCTACACGATCCCACTGGAGGCTGCAGAATGGCTGCTCCTCAGCTTCCACAGATCACACCTCAGCATATCAATATAATCTGAAATGACCGCAAGTTCAAGCTGATATTCTGGGCTGTGAATTGTGGCTGCTCAGGGGTGGATATTTTGCCTCTTCTGCTAACATGGACAGCAGTGGTGTGCAGAGAGTGCGCAGGTGGGGGGTCATACTGCTTCGAATGTCCTCACAAGGATCACCAGAGGTTCTGGTTGAAAGTCATTGCTGCAAGAACATGTTGACATTTGCATTATTACAAGTGCAACTCAGAAAGCTTTGTCTTCATAACAAGAAGACATAATTTAGGGAGGAAAACAGCCCGGGAAAGTCAGCATAGTCAGTAACAGTACTGGTACTTTTGCTGAGCAAGCAGCAGATCTCCTCCTTATATAGGTCAGTTTCTATCTAGAGCAGAAGTCTGAACATGACACAACAAAGACCTTTTCTAATGTTTAGTTACTTACAAAATGTACTGTAATCACATTGACCCAAATTAGAAGTGACCAATAAGTGTTCAAAGTTAATGATGTTAATTACTGTGTTTAAAGTGAACTAAGAATCAAGAATTAAAGGTATTTTACAGATCAGCACATTTTTCTTTCTTGTCTCTTTCCCTGCATAGGTTATAAAGTGTGATACAAACAAAGCCTACTTAACTTCCCACTAGTGATTTAAAATGTGTTCCCTAATAACAGAAGCTAAAAAAAAAAGGTTGATTATTTCCATTTTCATGGCTGTTCTTTCAATTACAATCTGACATTTTGAAGTAAGCAAGGGGAGACATACTTGTAGTCTGTCAGAAAATAATATAGAAGAAGATGCCTGCAGTGTAGTGAAAAAAAGGTTAAAATAAGATGCTTGGGAGATTTCTTTGTTAAATGTGCTATGTACATTCAATTTAAAATAAAAATTTAAAATTTACTGCTCATATTCAGTATGTAGAACTACCAGTAAGGGCAAGAGGGCTTTGGCCTCATTCATTCACAAAGGGAGTCACCATTGCTGGCTCAGTGACACTGGAGCCTATATCAAATCTTACATTAAGCTGCACATCCTGCAGTTTTGATACCTCTGGCAATGGGCTTACAGCACGTTTGATGCAGTCCTCCTCAAATGGGGGTCCGAGTGCCCATGCATTGTGAAGGGACTGTCAGCAGGTGCAGGTGTTGTATATGTTCTTGGTACAGCTGAATTGTGACAGGAAAATGATTTTTGATAAACAAGAATGCAAGGAAAGCTCCTTTAGTCAGGAGCTAGAAGTCCAAGAGGGCTTTGGCAAAATCTATCCAGAATGAGAAACCTATTAACCACTTTCTGGGGATGTATCCTCTTTTGCCATTTTCTCTCCTTTTTTATCTAATCAAAATGATGAGTACGGTGTAAAATATCGTAACTTGAAATATTTATTTTACAGTGTTCCAATTTTAATGCTACTCTATCATCCCTTTACTAAAGCATGATGTGAAAAAATTAATTTTAATAGATCGCAACTTAATTTTCTGAGCTGTAATCAAAACATCTTTTCTAGCTGTAGATGTATTTTTCATTTCATTCCTGTGTGATTTTCTTTATAAGTRGTAATTTGCCTTTTATAAACTTTCTTGAACTTTTTACAGATACACACTTTCAGAGTTCATCTCAGTAATTCTCCAGCTGTGTGACTTAGTCTTTTAAATCAAATTGTATAAACTAACAATTTGAATGGTCTTTGTGACAACAATAAGTATAGCTACAGTTTTATAAGGTCAGTAGAAAGCATTTATGAGGCATGTATGAAAATAATTTGTTTTTTTCTGTGATTGTCATCAACAAAAATATTTACATATCACATAAAACTTTACATACTTTCTGCATTATTGACTTGCCTTATTCCTCCCATTCTGGTGCAGTGAGTGCATTCCCTCTGAATTCTAGGTGAAAAACAATCTTAATTTAAGTAAATCTGTGAACAAGATTGCTACGTTCTAGGTTTATTTAAACAGCTGGGAGTATACACACATACAATCTGGGACACTACTGTGTGACACTTTAAGATTTTGTGTATGTCAGCACACGTAGGAATGTGAGAAAAAATTGCGTCTAAAACACAAAGGCAGCTATGACGATTGCAGGTGTGAAGATATTATTACAAATAAAACCATGCATATGAGTCACACATATGATCACAGAAATATGCATGTACAACTGTGAATGAAAAACTGACAAATACATGTGTCCCTGAACAGTTTGAAAATCTAGAAAATTAGCATGGAAAGCACAGATGGCTGAAAAGGATTTGTTATCTCCTCCCAAAACATGGTAGGTGACATCTACTATCCACATTTTATTTGAACTTCTGACAACTGCAATACAAAGTCTGGATCACTGCTGTTATCCTTCTAAGGGAAAAAAGATTGCCTTCTGGCTGGTTTATACACTATATTCAAGGCAACAAGCAATATGCCATGACACAGATTGATAGAGAACATTTTATTGCACTCACTGATTGTCCTACAGTGCTGAAAGCTTTGTGCAACACAGAAGGATTTATATAACAATGGGCTTTCAGATACTGCTTTTCTATGTCTGCAGGTACTCTTATTTTTAATAAAAGAAAATTATTATTTTTTGAAAACTGAACCTAAGAATAGAGGTGATATTTCTTATTTTGTGTGGTTATTGGCAGCACCTAAGGCAATTAAAGGTGCACTTTCAYCCTTTTGTCAAATTGAGAAGCAGTATTGTCAAGGGATAACACATATAGTTCCCTTACCAGCATTTGTACAGGTGCCTTATTAACAGTGTAGCTTTTGCAGATTTTGCTAGCAGCATAGTCTTAGAATGTAGTTCAGAGTCTGTGAAGAGGAAGTTGGGATACACAAAGCCTTGCAGACTGTGGGACCCCATGTACAGGAACAAACCTAAAGGAAAGGTCAGAAGAAAACCTGTAATGTAAAAGTTCAGATCTGTTTGATTGTAAGCCCATCAAATAAAAGAAAACTATTTGCATATATCCTGTATTGAGCTAAATGATGAACAGTGCTAATGTCAATAGGACTGCATAGTGAATATGATACGTGTAATTCAAATAAATCTTACAGGATTTGCAGTTAGCTCTCTGTGACATCTCTGTTCAAAATCTTATTTACAAGCTCCAGACAAAGGAGAGTTGTGCCAGACATCCATGATTATATTCAAAGGTGTGTAATTGCATGTCAAGTCTATGTAACCTATTAGTAAATATATGATGATTGGGATATATAATATGTGTAAGAGACTTTACAGATTGCAGTCCTTACAAATTGGTAGTGGTTGGCTGAACCCCAGTATGTCGCTCTTTAATCACCAGGGCTTAGCTACTTGCCACAGTGCCTGAATAAATGAAGCTTAAATGCAATTCTGATGTTGAGTTTATTAAGAAATGGATATATGGTCACTGTCCTTCACAACTTCATGGAAGCTAAACTAAACTACTAAACAGGAGTGACTGCATGTTGCCAATGGAAAATAACATGACAAGCAACACTGATGTCAAACCAACTAGGAAAACTGGGAGAGACAAGCAAATGAGAAACAATTACGTTTGAATCCTGCTATATAACAATTTCAAAACTGCATGAAACCATGTCACATTAGGAGGTTATGGTATTTCAGTTGAATTTCCTGTGCAATTGAGTTCATAATATTTGTATTTTACTAGTCAGATTTAGAGGGATATATGAATGAAAGTAACAGTAGCATTTAATTTAAAATATATAAAGACCATACTCTAAAGGCAATTTTATGTGTGTATATATATTTATATATATACAGGCAAAGGAATCAAGATTTTTGACTCATGTCTCCAGCAAGTTATAAACTTTGCTCTGTCAAAACTGGGATTATGAGAAAAAAGTGACAATTTTTAAATTATTTGATATCCTGGTGAAAGATAAAAGAGCAGTCAATTTCTGGCAAGGCAAAATGCTGACGAAAAGGAAGGCTACATTTTAGAGTCTAGAGGTTCTCTGTATATACGATACCGGTAAGGCAGACATGAATATATTCTGTTTCATTATTTTAGCAATGAATCAAGGATTTTCAAACTGATTTCCTATGGAGGACAGACTTCCACTGCTGTGAGTGTGAGTGTGAGTGTGAGTGTGTGTCTGTGTGTGTGTGTGTGTGTGTGTGTGTGTGTGTTATTCCCCTGCTCTCTCTTTTAAACTTCTAGTCAGTTGGTTTCAACTGTGTTTGTTAGAAATAGAGCTCTCAAAGAAAACCAAGTTTCTAAAAAGTCATTGAAAATTTATATTTAAATAAAAGAAAGATTCATCTCTGAGTATGTCACCTGATGGAAAGGCAACAATGTGAGGTCACACCTTGTTATCCACTAGCTAATCCATTCTAGGAGAAGAACAGAAGAAAAGGAATTTGTAGAGAAGAAGAAAAATTCTCCATTACAGGGAACATTGATTGAAGAACACATCAGTTCTTAGACACTGAAGCCCATCGACAGTGAGACACAAGTCCATGGGGAAACCAGGCTCCATATCTTTCATTGTTCATGGATCTAGTTGCTTTGGAAATACTTTTGTTCTAAATATCTCAAATTAAGTCTTCAACACAGGTAATTGCCCTTGGGTTGCAGAGGAAGATATGCTTTGGGCTTAAGTTAAATTAGTTGAGAGAACAGTGGAAACTGCATGTGGGAATTGAAACCCAGGACCTGGTAGGAGAAAGAGAGAACCRTGTGAACTCCTCCCTCACTAGGGAATGATCAGCAGTCTGAGTCCAGAGAAACTTTCTGGGAGCCACCACGGACAGAGGTGAAGTTCTCCCAGTAACTGCAAGCTCAGATCTCTCGGGCACAAAGTGTCACAGAATGGTTGTAGGATTGTACAGAATAATTAAGGTTTTCATTCTGTAGCACTGTCATTCAGAGAGTGGCAAATGTGCAAACAGCCTTTTGGGGAATAAAAGCTTCTATTAGCAATCTGAAAATGTAGAGTTAGCCAGTACAAATCTTTCCTTCTCAGCTCTTCCAAACTTACAATCTTCTGGAAAACTGTTTTCAGATAGTTCTCAAAGTTGATGATCAATTCACCTTTTCTGACAATAAGATAAATGTGACTGTCCAAACTTTCTTTAAACTTCATGCACAGACTACTGAAATGTATGAAGTTAGTTCTTAATAGCTGAAACCAATTAGCAGCTTTATCAGTTTGCTGCTGTATTTCATGTGGTTCCCTCCTAATTCCTCAACAACAACAACAATCTTTATAGCTTTAATTCAGTTTTCTTCCTAGGAAACCATGGATGTTTCCTAATGTATGAAAACCCAGCCTCAATATGTTGTTTAAATTCTACCTTTGCAGTTACAAACTTTCTGCCAATAATTGCTTTACTCTTTGTACTAGAGAAACCAGTTCTGATACCCTTTCCAAAACAGTTTCCCAGTATATAAGTGCAATAGTAGGGAGTAGTTAAAAAACTGACTGTTATATATTTAATGAAATCTTGGTATATATATTTGTTAATATGTTGTGTGTTTTCTATATCCTTCAGAATAAAAATTACTGTAGACTGTGAAGACAATTCCTGATCCTAAATAAACAGTTCAACTGTCCTTTGGTTATGCTGAAAAAGACATTTCAGAAGGATATATTTTTTCTTAAATATCCATTGTGACTCCTGAAGTATGTTTTATAAGAGATCACATGAAAATTTCACATATAGGGGTGCTTTAAAATTTTTCAGTTAATGCAATGTTACAAGAAATCATTCAGAGCCTAGACAATGTTATCTCTGTCCAAAAGGGAAGGGTCAATTCAAGAAGGCTGCCATAAACTGACTTTGCCTCACACTTCCACGTGTTTGGCTCTAGGACAAGAGATGGGAGAGTAGTGGATAAAAGCACTGTTGGTTGTCCTACAGTTAGAAATCCTATCTATATCCATCACATGTGATAATGATGGTCCCAACAGGATTTAATCAAACCTATTAACATTACAGTGTGCTAAAGAAGCACAAGAGCTACAACGCATTCCTAGGTTTTTATTTTTCTGAAGAATTTCATGCTAATATTAATGTCTGAGGAAGGAAAGCCAACTGTTCTTAAAAAGTCCAATAGTCAGTCTAAGAGACCCCTAATGCAGTAGTAATTCCTGTCTCCCTAGCTGTAACTCAAAGCTCCGTGACTTCTTACAGCCTCCTTCAGCAGCAGAAAGATATGAAAATCTACAGTAGCAGGTGTGTGAACACGTGTGTGATTTTTCCTGTTTCACAGCCTGTCCAGACATAATAGGGTGGTGACTACTGAGGAAGAGATTTGCTATCATCAGGGCAGCATCCAGCTCTGATAGGTCTCCCTTGTCTCAGGCAAGTGCCTCAGTCACCAGATTATTGTTTATGCCCAGCTGAGTCTGTTGGCAGTTCTTGGGTGTGCGTCTCTTGTTTCACCTGAGGTTCTGTTCTGAGTCAAATATTCATGACCAGCTTTTGCTGCTGTAGAAAACTGCACATAAACACTGAAGGCAATGGGTGGATGGATTGGGAAGAAGGGTCTGTAAAAGACATGTCTGGCAAGGGAAGGGCCCTGTTTATCATCTTGTTTCAGAGAAAAGTGTGAAAGATGGGTTTTTGTTGCAGTGTCTACTCTAGAAATTGCTCCCATGATAACTGAGTCTCTTAAAAGCTTTTGATTTGTTTTTGGTTTTCTTGTATATTTCTTTTAGCRCTTTACCTTATTCAGCCAGCTTCACACCTGCTTTCATTTATTTGTTTAGCTTAGGTACTGTTTACTTGCTGTTTTCTATTGTTGAATCTTCCCCACTGTTCTTTTATTCCCACCTGTTCTCGTGCTGTGCTGTTCTCGCTGCTGCTGAGCCAGGAGCCAAAGGAGAGAGAAAGCAGCTATCATCTGATGATTCCTTTGCAGAAAAAATATTAGCAAACATAGCTTAATCCCCTTTTAAGTGCATTTGAATTTTCCATGGTGGTTCAAAGAGTAAACCTTCTTGCCTACTGCCACAAGCCAGCATCCACTTTCTTCCTAATATCAAAGAGATCCTGCTGTACTTTTAGAACAACAGTTTTTAAAGCTACAGTTACAATTTTCTATGCCTTTTCCAGAAGGAAAGTCTTTGGGACAATCTGCAGTGTCCAGCCTGTAGCAAATCCAAATTAAGTGTAGGTTTTTCCCCAATAAGGTAGATGCCAATCAATAAATAGGTTAGATGCAAGACAGAGCAGAAATGCAGGATGACTGAGAAAAAAATACTTTGCCTGCAGCTCAGGAATGCAAGAGACAGCTGCTACTGCAGCTGAGTATAAGGACAGCTGACTTGTACATATGCAGGGGGATGGGAACTTCTACCTTTTGTTGTTGTCCCCCTGTATGCTCAGAACATCATAACCTACATGGTTTGCTGATTGATAATTCCCTTGCCAGATGAATTTTGTTTTGTAGCCTTAGGTGCTGTCCACGGTCTTCAGGGAGCACTCCCAACAAGCAAAGGATAGTAATCTTAGATTTGGAAAAAGACTGCAGTATAAAAGCAGCTTGAAGAGAACTGCAAAATAAAAATCTGTGAAGGAGGGATTCTTTCTGATATATATGGACAATGAACTAATGAGACAACACTGAATGAGAAGGTGGTACAAAATATAATCAGACCTTGAATGGACATTATCTAGTTGTAATTTTTCTTTGTTGATTCTAGAAAACCCTGGAATCATAATGCACTTATTCAAACATTATTGTCATTGTGCCTAATGAAGGCTAAAATGAAATTACTGGAAGGTGTTCTTAAATACCCATAATGCTTTGAAAATCTTCACCCATGCTTCTTATCAAAACTATGAACTAGGAATCTAAACATTTTACACTTCCCCATATTCTGTCCTGACAGTAGATTAGATTGTCATTAGATTATTCTTTATATTATTCCCACTTGTGACTTCTCATTTTCATGTCTTTGTTTCTTAATCTGGAAAACAGAAATTTCATGAAGGGGCAGAGTCACTTTTGTTAAGATTCACTAAAAAATCTCTGATTATTGGCATAAAAAAAGTGAAGGAGTGAAAAGTCTGAATTCCATTTCTGTTCAGTAGTTCTTTATAGTGTATACAAACACTTCCCATTTAGTGGAGTTCCACAGCTTTAGCAGAACTTCATAGAGGATTTATGATAAGATCCACTTTTTGAAAAAATTAAGGTTTATTTTTCATTCTATCTAACCCTTATGCTCTATTCAAAAAGCAAATGGAAGGTGAGTGATGGCAGAGGCAAACTGGGGAAGGAAATGGAGGCAGTACCTAAGCAGTTTGAATTTACTAGTAAAGCAAAAATAAGTCTGCAATTTCCAAATTTTTCCTACCTTCCTTCTTTATTTCTCTCAGACACAGCCTCTACCCACTTCTAAAAAATTCAAGAGACCAGTAAGATTTTCTCTTTAACATGTTCTCACTTGGATGACATTTAATGGAAGAAGACAGGATTTTTAATCCAAATTCCCTTGAAAACTAAAGACAGTAACATATGGAATATAACCATGGTTTATTTATAGTCTCTTTTAAGAACAGACTACTTCTTTCTAATTTTATTCTGTACTGTTGTATGGTCTCCTACACAGGTAGCAAAAATCACTTTCCTTTTAAGAAATGAAACATTGGACTTTCTCAGTTATTGTTGAACACTTGCATAGCCTCACTCTTCAGCAAGATCTTCCCCTCTTTGGAATGATCTTCCCTTGATGTGGCACCAAGACAAGAATTTTATCTTCTATATCCCATATTAAAATTGTCATTTTTTTCTTTTTTTCTCATAAAAAGTGCTTGTGATGCTGTATATTAAGGACAGCATATAAAACAGGTTTTTATTACATTGTATGAAGAAGAGAAATGACAATCTTTAATGTTAGTTTCTACACAAATAAATTGATGTTGAGCAACTTCTAGTAGCAAACAACCTATAAAGTATGGACAACAGAAAATGTCAGGTTCATGTCATAATATTAAACCAAAATGCAATGAAATGTCAGAGTACACAGTCAAGAGATTTACATTAAAAAAATCTAGCATCCTGCAAAACATTTCAGTAGAGCAAAAAAATCTGTTTTCAATTTTCAGGCAAGCAATGGTTGATGTAATTGCATCTATTGATGCACATGCCAATGATAAGCCTGAGGACCACGTCAAAAGCGTAATTCTTATAATAGATTCACAATATATTTTCTTTTAGGAAATAAAGCTAACAAAACAAATAGAAAAGAAAGTTCTTATAAGAAGAGGAATATGTACTCCTGCATTCATTCTGTACTCAGAACTGTAATTGTGTGGAAACTCCAAGGTGACTCTAAAACAATAAGGATTCAGACTGACAACCTGAAGCTCTCTGAACACTGAGACTTTCATTTTTCTTTGCATTGGAGGGTACTGCAGTATTGCCTTGAAGAGAAAAGGGGTTATTTGCCTGGGGACTCATGAAGAGGAAGTCCAGATATTAAAAGTGTCGGAACTTCTGCCTCCAGTAAGATTTGTTATTACTGGTACAAAGTCAGAGGCATCATTAAGTTTAGCAATATACAAGGGTGCTACCAACATCCCATCGAAATATTTTCCATTTAACTAATCCATTAACTTTCCCTGAAATCAATTGGCATTAAGATATCCTTGTTTGTCCATGAACATGCTGACATGTAATCCTTCCTTTATATACTTGAAATGCTGCTATGTAGATCAAGAARATTACTAAACCTTGAGAATATAATTAAATTCTATATGAAATGATAATACTCTATTATCAACATCACACAAAAAATAATAATTTCTGCTATTATTCCCTTAGATCTAAAAAGTGTTAATGGGGTAAAAGTACATTAGAATATAAGGTCATGATCCTGCAAACTCCTTCAGATATAGGGCAAATCTTCACTGAAGYCCATGGCAAAACTTCCCTTTCTTTAAATGGAGCAGAAATTCACCAATAATATTTATTCAGATGATCAAATCCTGAAAATTTTAACTTGCCAAAACCCATATCATATAAAACTTAAAATAAAGGAATGAATAAATAAATAATGAGAAGAAGAACGCTGCAGAACAAAAAGGGGCACCTATACAGTAATATAGCTGTACCACTGTCATTCTATACATCTAGGAAAAATATTCTCATCATATAAATTGTGGAACTTTAATCAGATTTTGTCACTGATCTGTACTCAAAATGGCTACAGAATATCGAAGCCAGTTCCACAATGTAGATAGGATATCTGCAGTGCAGATCAGGGGAAGGAAATTCTGCCTCTATTTTCTATATATGTGCCAATGCATGTTTATGTATTACTTACATGCCCACTTGCACACAAGGAGCATCTTCAATAAAAATACAATAATTTTTCTTTTATCTGCACGTATAGAAAATAAAACTGATTACTGCTTTGGCACATGCCCACTATTGTAAAATCTCTGCAAATAATTTCTGTTCTCAGGGATTAAAGAAAGGGGAGCAGAAGCAACACCTATCCTACAACCAAACTCCCTCTTTGAGGGGAGACAGTCTTTCACAGTTCCCCCACTTCATTAGCTATTTCAGTGACAACTGATTCCATTTCTCTGTCTGTCTGTGCATCTATGTGTCTATCTGCTTTAGCGCCTGCATCCACAGTGATAGCATGCTCAGAATTATTATTCACTCTCACTCACACACCACTCWCACACACACACACTCACACACCACAAGGTTTCAAAGCTAAGGTGCTAGACATTTCTTTAAGTTCTTTGAATACAGCTATRCAAAATAAACGCACCAAGTAGTAGATCATGTTTTGGATTCAAGGTCAAAGTTTGGTTTGGATTCAATTTCAGTAATTCTCACTAAAACAATGGTCTGAAAAAATGCACATTTCACAAGCTTATCTTTTTCCCTCCAGACTTCCCATTCTCTTACAGTGAATTAGGAAAGGAATAGTTCTTCCTGAAACATTAGAACCACTCAAACAAGAGAAAAAGCAACTTTTAGTTGGATTGAACCCAAAGTAAAAGCTACAACACAGGGTCAGCAATCTTTCAAGGTTGCTGTGTCAGGCTGTTTTTTCATTCCCAAATTGGAGATTGAATGCAGTGGCAGCCAGAAGATGCTGCCTCTCAGAAGAAAGGGATACCAAGCATCTTAATTGCTGCACTTTGTCTCGGTGCAAGGCAGCAGCTCCCCGTTTTTTGCTGAGTTTGGGACTCAGCGGAGATCAGGAAATGCAAACTATTTCTCATAAATGCCACTTGCAAGATATTATGCTTCAATGATGGACCTGCTGCTTGTCAATTAACAGTCTGCCTCAGACAAATCTCTCTGTGCTGTCTTTGGCACCTATGCTGTCTGCCCTAGACCCCTTCAGTATGGACTGTTTGAAATCTTTTTCACCTTTATATTCAAAGGCACTTAGAATATGAACTTCGTATTAGCACTTCGGTGGTAGTTGCCATTGTCTGATCTGCTAACGCTATTATTATGACATGGCTACTAAAGAGAGGTTGTTGCATGAAGAGCAGAGATCATGAAATTTGATTTTTATGTAGTGGTGTCCTATACTCTCTAATCATTCATCCCCCCAGTACGCCCAGTTCCCTGTGATGTCCCTTAAGCCTTCTCTTTTCTCCCCTAGACGCAGTTGCCTCCCATTTCCCCTTCCTTTCGATGGAAAAAATACTGGGTTCGGCTCTGAGCTGCAAGTATTTTGATTAGCTAGCTGTTTGCTTCATTCTGGGAGGAATACGGACCTGAGTTACAACTGCTTTTCCCTCACTAATGCCTCTCTACTCAGTTACCAATTTTTACTAGATTAGTAGTAACAGAATATCTTGGACACCTCTACTCTCAGACAGATTTAACTGAAATGACCAACAGGTTCTGAAGTTATTAGGAGAGATTGAAAAATACACAAATGGACAGATAATGTGACTTCATGGGTCTCATTTCTTCAAGAAGCTCAGGTGCTGCATTAGGACAGTTTGATGTTACGGATAGTTTACAGATCTTTGCTCCAAACCCCGGTCCTGGGCTTGTCTGGTGAAAACCTTAACAAAAACATTGGATCAGAGCAACAATGACATTTAGAATTTATAAATCCATATTGATCTATGAACTCTCATCCCTAGCTCTGAAGCATGCCCTGGCCCCTTATTTTTGATAGCATTAAAACTCTCCAGTAAGGGATAAAAAGGATCAAAATATTTTCTTTATGGTTTGTGAAAAGGCCTTTCTTACTTTTGTAGCTAGGATCATTTATGCTGTGGGCTTTATTGCTGCTCCCTTAGGGGAAAAGTCATCTCACATGAAGAAATGGAGGCATTTACAACAGCCCTGGAGGAATGAGAAAGTATAAAAGACTTTCAGTTTTAGGGAATTGCTGCAGAATAAGAGACCACAGAGTGGACCTCTGACATGGCCAGTTCTGTACCAGAAGTGATAGTGCTGTGTAGCTTGCCTGGATGTGAGAGGGGTGAAATTACCAAAGCTGTGAGGTAATTTACATATAATATCCCTCTTTGAAAAGAGTGAGTTGTAGATTCAGAGATAAAGCACTAGAGTTGATTGACTAATTCATGCAGCTTTTTCCCCCTGCAGGCCTCACTGCGGGGAACGTCACCACGGCATGTCTTTGGAGGGTCCCTGAGCAAAACAGATCAAATCTGGCAAATATCCGTGGGTTAGTTTGTTTGTTTAAATAGAAGATAACAAAATCAGTTTGCTATGTTCTGTAGGATCAGATTCCTTGTAAACTGCAAGTGTTCAAAGGATGAATATTAGTAAACACGCTTACAGGTTGGATGCAAACCAAACATATTTTAAATACAGATATATTCAAAATGTTTTAGTCTCCATAAGTATTATTCAGTATTCCCTGCTTACTATTTACCAGATTCAAACCTGCAGAATGTAATATAGCCTGTATCCTCCCAGCAGATTCTGAAAGGAATGGAAGAAACTTCCAGCCTTATAGTGAGGTGTTCTATTAAAAATAATAAATAACAGAACGGCAGTTTTCATTTTGTCACTGTTCTAAGGCAACAGCTGGGTGTAGGTCACTGGGAAATGTAGTAAAGGAAATGTGAGCTATCATGTTTGCAATACAACAAGGAATTAGTTCCAAAAGTCTGTTTCGTGTGACCCAGCCAAACAGTCAGATCCTGTTCTGTGTCTGCGACTGGGACACTGGATGAAGGCTATCTGACCAAGGCTCTCTTCAAATGAAAAATATATGGAATTAGAGAGCTGAGAGAGGAAGTAGAGGACATGGTGAAAATCCTGTTCTTTTTGCAGATTTATGTGCAATTGGTGTGGCAGGTCAGCAGTTTAAAAGTCTAATTGAACATTGATATAGGCTACATCTATACTAGTAAATTAAACAATCCCAGGGGTTGTTCCTGAGTAAAGGAAATCAATTGTTTCTATGCTATTAAATTATCAGAATGGTCCCTGGCATATTTCTGGTCCGTGCCTATTAGCACCCTTGCAAGCAATTCCTGAGTATGGTTTGGGTGTTAGCACAGGCTATTACCAACAGGCACTGTGTTTGCAGCCACCCTGTCTGAAGGAAAGAGAATTAATAATATAGATATGGGCCATTCTGTGCCAGCTAGTCCCATATTGAGCACATTTCATTCACCAGTATTGATGTTGTCTAAAACAACGAGTAACGAGGAAGTTTACTTGTTGAAATCATGTGTCTCCCTTCATTCAAAATAGCTCCAATATAACTCCTTCGGTGATATTGCAAATCTGCTTCCTCAAACAATTTAAAAAGAGAGGAAAAATTAAAACAAAAACAATTATTAGGGGACAGGGAGATTTTATGAATGTGTTATATTGAGAATGATTTCTGAAAGAAATTTTCAGTGTAACTATCATTAAGACACACAAATAATGCATAAACAATAGGCACCAGTGTTTCTCTAGATTTCTATAGCTCTAACTACAGCAGTTGCCTTTAATAAGGAAAAATACCTTTCTAGCTACACAAGACCTATTTATCATATTAAAAATAGAACATAAATAATATACTGGCCTTCCATAGTAGAGCAGATTTCATCTGCAAAGAGGTTAAAAGAAATCAATAGCATGTTAATGAAATCAAATAAAAGAAAATGAGGAGAATGAAGGGTTTGGAGTTGATAACTACCCCTAAGTTGGTCTTCCTTTATCTTTAAAGAGAAAATAGAGTTACTTCGGTTTTGAAATGGAACACAGTATAGCTACTAACTGTGACTCCAAGAAATAGAAGGAAGCTACACAAAGGAAGACATAGTTGGAAGAGGTATTTGTATTTAAGTAAGTGAGAAGTCAGTTTAACAACTTTAAAAGGGGGATGTGAGGTGCGAGGAACCTAAAAATGCTAATTGTTAGGTTTATTCTACAGGCTGTTCTCCTAAGGCAGAATAACTTATATATTCATACAGAATGTAGGCTGGTCTGCCAAATTCATCCTAATATTCTATATACCCAGTAGCCAATTACAACAATAGATGACAAAGGGGCAGAAGTCTTCAAAGTATTATGCTTCTGCAAGTTTAATGAAAATTGACACCAAGGTAGAAGAGAGACATCTTTGTAATGCCTCTGCCATGGGAACAGCTAACATGTGAGTTCATCTCTAATCCTGACTCATTTGTCAGTGAGCACCTAGGCAACCAGAATATATTTACCAGGCCAGGCAGCTTGCAAGTAGCTTTAAACCAGCGATGCCCTGCACCGGCACTTCCTGGGCTAGCAGTGCAAAGAAGGCTAAGGAGGAGGGAAGCAGCTGGGGCATTGCAGCAAGGTGGAAGGGACCAATGTTTACTACAGTGTGTTTAGGGGACACAGGAAGGTATATTTCACATGGGGGGGCAGGTAGAGACCCTCCCATTGCCCAATGGCAATGACATATTGCAGCGAGGAGACCTTAGTGCTTATAAAGAAAAAAAAGTCTGCAGGAAACAAAGCTTCATTAGGCCTGCTGTTTGGGGAACAATTTGGGGCTCATATTGTTAGGAATAGTGCTCAGTTACAAAACTGAAGTACAGGTGTGCAAAATGAGTTAGTCTGTTAGTCTGCATCTGGGCACTGAAATCCAACTGAGAGCACCATCCTCCCTGCTCAGGGATTTTGGTAAGTTACTTTCCTCACTATTATACTCAGTGCTTGTAAATATGCCRAGAAAGGCAGGAGAAGCAGTGCATTATAATTGCTCTATCCAGTATATGGAGTATGTGGAAAATATACATATACTGAAATAAATGGGCTGATCAGATTAACGGTCTCACTATACACAGATGAAAAGTCTCTTTCATACACTACATGGAGTGTATATATGTTTAAAGGTTCCCTTCTGGCTTCTTCCAAAAAAATGGATTTTTGTTTTTAAATATAGCATATACATAGTACATAAGATTCTAAGTTGCTTCTTAAATACTTCTATGCTTCACTTCAACACTTAGTCTGAAAATGAAAATTTAACCAAGGGATTTCAACCATATTGTAAATAGTCAAATCCTATTTACCAATGCTTCTACATATTCTGTCTCCACTTGTGGGACTTATGGGGAAATATACAGTCTCGGTCTCTACTCAAGCAATCTTGCATTCATAACCATTAGTTTCAGGCCTTGCTCGATTAATGGAGTCTGTGCCGGCACCAGGAAACTACTGCTCAGAATGCTTTTCCGGATCAGAGACCAGTATTTCTGTCAGTGTAGTGCTCTGTTATGATTAATGACATAAGTAATGAAATATGAGTTGACATGCATACACACCAGTGAAGTCAATAGGCGATTTCCCGTTGACTAACAGGCTGAACACTGGATCCCAGGATCTTGTCTAGGCACAAAACCGCATTGCTGAAATCCTTGAAGCTGATTAGTCATGCTCAAACTGCATATAAAGAAGTGATTACAGATTCCTCAAATCAGCCGCACAAAGTTGCACAGGTTTAATTTTCAGCTGTTTTTTGATCAATCTTTTCTTTTGGGTAAATTAATTATTTTATCTCTGGCTAGGTAAAACTTTTATTTCACAAAAGTTCTCCTCCTAAAAAGGTATCTTACAAGCTTTGATCCCTGAATGCTTTTATTAGCGATTTTAGTTTCAAAATGCTTGTATCAAATGCACAAAGATAGAAAACAAACAAATTTGTGTATGGCAGAAGTAACTGCTAAATGATTAATATAATTTTTCCTCCAGAGTTATGTCATCCTAAGAACACTGATTACAAGCCATTTAATTAGCTTTATGTTGAAATGAAACATAACTTTGTGCCTATTAAATATTCATGCATACTATTTATTTGTATTCATTTATTTAATTACTTTATAAAGGCATCTATTAATGTGGCATACGGGCACCTCACATTCAGCTTGAAAACCTACTTTACTACTGAGGATGCATCTTGTGCATGGATAAATTTGTAATCCAGGGGAATGGAATAAGCTTTCCACTGCAGGACTGGGACCAGAGCAGGATGGGACAGAGAAGGAAGAAAGGGAAGGAATGTGTCAAGAACCAGGTAGCCTTGAACCCGTCTCCTGAAAATAGGCATTAGGGCTGAGAGAGAGAGGACATTGTGCAGCTGCACAAGAACAGAAATAATTTTTCATCTTCTTTCCTCATCTTGTGTTTCAGTACGAGAGAAGTCTCTCTTGCGACTTTGATTCCTGCTTTTGTCTTGTCTGAAAAGCAAAGAAACATTTAAACACAGAGTTCCGCAATGCACTCCAAATGATACCATTTCAGTTCATTCAGCTAATCAGGGTGAGCAGGTTCTATAGAAAAGGTGCTTTTTAGATAAATGCTAGCTGAATGTTGTCAGTATTTTGCACTTTTAGGGAGTCAGCTGTCAATTAATGCAGTTAACAGCCAGTCAAGCTACTTCAGGAGCACTCTAATCTTAAAACAAACTTGATTAGTACTCACTCTTGTTCTAGCTAACGATCTGAAAATGTATGTGGCCCGGGTGAAAGCTAGTGGGCTTGATTCTTCCTTTCCTTCTTCATTTTGCATTGCATTTTCACAAAGCAAGAGTAGGTGCAAAACAGATACAAAAATAGCTGTCATTCCCAGTGGCAGCACGTTATATCAGCTTTCCAGTGCTCCAAATGAGTATAATTGCTACAGAGCAGAAGACGGCATGGTTCACCATTTCTAGAAAAGTCATTCCCTGAATCGGACTGCAGGGTTGTCAACCAGCTTCTAAAATACATATTGTCACTCCATTTACGAAGGAATATGAAAGATAGGAATACGGCAGATAGGAGGTAGCCAGGAACATATGCAACCCACCAGATAACCAGCCAAAACCTCTCAAAAACTCTTCAATCACAAGAGCTCTAAGCACTCTCCTAGAAATATCATATTCACACCTGCAAAGTTAGTAAGCAGTAACATATACACGAACAGGGCAGGAAACCTACAGAAGATGTAATGATTTGTATTTTTTAGAGAACCGCAGGAAAAGTAACTGGAACTTGAAAATTGTTTTGGAATTGGCTTTAAACAGAACATAATATTTAGAATGTACGTAGTGACTGAGCATTACTATTTTACTTTTAAGCTCCAGATTGAGCACAAATCTGAGGAATTTCCTTCCCAGAGTTAATGGCTTGGAGAGTTATAAGCAGCTAAAATTAAGATCTTAAAATGGAAAGAACCTCCTAACCATGACTGTTAAGCTTCTACCCATGTCACCTCAAGCTGTGAGTTCAGATCTCAAAAGATAGGTGGCATCAGGCTGACTCGGCAGTCAGAGCTTTCTCTCAGGAACGCTCGGATTCAGCAGAGCAGCATTCCCACAGAACTGCTAATGAAGCAGCACCACAAACAAGGTGTTCAAGGCTACAAAAGATAAGACATGTCTTATCTCACCAGTGATATAGTCACCCTGGCAGTGTAGAGGGAACCCTAGCGCCTTGGCTGAAGGCCAGTTTACATGGTTTCTTTCTATCTTGCCTCAGCCTCATTTGGGGCTGCTCATGCAAGGCTCCACTTCCTGCTCTAGAAGTGTCGGAGTGAACTGTTTATCAACACCGACTGTATGTCATCGGGCATCAGACATTCAGCAGTCTTCACCATCATTTTGTAACCATGCAGTGGGAGGCTTCTGATCACACTTGAGAGCTGTATCTGAGCTCCGAGCTTCTCTGTGTCCTCGAAGAAGTCATACCATGCAGAGTCCTGAGCCTGCTGTGATTGAAGCTAGGCTTTTAAACAAGGCACTTTGTCTTCTTAATTGTCTCCTTGGCTGAACCATAAAGGCATTCCTTCTTTTCACAACTGATTTGTTCAATAAGGAGTTAAATTTAAGTACCAATAAGTAAATGTCAGTGCCAAAAACCTCCRTCAGCCTGCCTAATGTCATTCACCCAGACAAAGAATATTTTCCTGTCTCAAGTGAATGTTGTGATTTAAAGTCTGCACACACCTTTCAAGGTGACAGCTTCTGAGAATTACTACATATGTTGCATGTGTAGAATAGTCAGTAAAGTTTGGAAAATATCTTGGGATCCATTTGCATGAAAGTTACTTTGCAAATGGGAACTTGTCACTATACCAAATACACAGGGTAAAGGTTGTTCACATAGAGCCTGATTTCCGGAACACACAATTTGTCCTGAAGTTAGTAGGAACTGCTAGTGATTACTGCCTCTGACAATTCAAGCTTTAGGCTTTTTTAGTTCCCTGTTCTACTATTTCAAATCAGGCATTAATATATTCAGTGGAAGTTCAGGTGGAAACCCTACCTTTGTGCTGCCCTCATATGCCTCATTGTTTTTTCCAAGCCTGGATGAACTTTTGTCTTTAGTGTATCCCCTGGGTAATATTAGTTCAGAAGAACACCTCACAAGAAGAAATTTAATGGCCCTTGTCATGTAGTTTGTTCTGCAGATGCAGGTACTTTCTTAACATGAACTAATGCTGATCCTCCTTTACAAGAACTGTTGGCGCCTGAGCTGCTAAAACAACTGTTTATATACATTCTTTTACTCTGGTTTCCTGAGGAAATGAAGCTTATGCATTTCCATGATCTCTCCATCCATCTATTAGCCCCCTCCCTGCTGCCTACTAATTGTTTAATTTATTGTCCAGACTCAACCAAATTTGGCAAGAGAGGAAGTCATTTCAAATATAAATAGGACTATGTGTTTAGAAACATTAGTCAGTGGGTATAGCTGCGAGACCCAATTTAACATCCCAACTGAAAGGAAAGCTCCAAAAAGAGCTTTACAGCTATCTGTCCTCTTTGGCCTTCAGTTAGTCAAGACTGTGTAAAACAGGTTGACCAATACATGCAGTCATTGATTGAAACTAGCTGCCTTTTGCTCATCTGGGAGTTGGCTGATAGGGAGGGAGCTGGGGGTACCTTCTGTGTATGTGCCAGATAGTTGGGGTTACTGTGGTGAGAGATTAAGTCATTGTTATCCTCTTCTGCCAGAGACAACAGTGAATGCAATTTACACACCCCATGCAGGTGCCCCTACCCCATCTTTGTCTTCCATGGGTCCAGTAGCTGGAGAGAGATAGGGACCATCAGGTCAATAGCAATAGATTTTTGATGGAATGCTACATGCACATAATTTCAACATATCCTTTCTCCAGCATTTCCACTTTTATTCCAAGTTCAATTCCAGGTCATCAGGCCAATCAAAATCTTTTTGCCATTTATATCAAAAGTGAAACATGGCTGGACACAGCTTGGGCACTACTCCTTAATTGTCTATATTTTTTAATTCTTACCACATTCTCTAGTACCGTTTTGGTCTCTGCCACCAGAGACCTTGTGTCTTGTGTCTCAAGACACAGCTCAGGTGATAGTGTGTGCCAAGGGCAGCATGTTACCAACGGGCAGTTTAGGTTTAGCTGCCCTGTTTTAAGGGAAAAAATTTTAGGCATGAGGACACAAAGCTTGATGTGCTACCTGGTGCCATGGTCACAGAACATTCCATTTATAAACCCAGACACAGCCTTGGGAGCCAGAGGACTTTTGAAATAGTATTTAATCTACAATGAAACACATTCAGACACTGTGTAATTCCTCTGTTGAGCATGGTACATCATAGGTAATTATAATTTAGAAAAAGTTTCCTTTAGTCTCTGGACACAGTAATAGCAGGAAAGTCAGCTGAGTAGGGATATTTTACCTATTTTGCAGCTGGAAACATATCCATTGTTTTAACATGGCGTTATACTGCTGTGTTTGTGTGTGGGTGTATATGTGTTTGTACATGTGTGTGTGTGTGTATATATATATATATATATACACACACATACACGTGTGTCTGTTTTACATGTATGCATTAAATGTTTTAATATAGTGAAATCCCCCAAACCCACATAAAAGCCTTGTGTTTCTACTGCTTAAGACACCAAAGTCAGGCTAATCAAGATGTGCAATTATCAACTTTGCAATTAGAGCTATCAAAATGTATGCAATTAGAGAATGCTGGCTAAACAACATGAACACAGAAAAGAGAGATCACAGGATGAAATCCATATATGTGAATGTTATGCATTATTGCATAAAGGTACTGCATAAGTCCTGTAGAAGATGGTAGGTGAATGACTTCATATGCCATGCAAAATAACACTTTTTTCAGTATACTTGCATGATAATAATTTTTTAAATTATTGTCTAATGTCTGTATCATTACAGCAAATTCAAAAAATGAGCAGTGTTAAGGGTGTTTGAATTATATTAGTTTTGGACTATCCTGATTTAGCAACAGAATTGTAATACTTAATAATGGTGTTCACTGAAACAGATATTTACTGTAAATGTGTAAAAGTGTAAATGTGTTAGTTGCATTCATGGAGAATGTATTCATTTAATGTGTATATATATAATTTCCTTCTTCTTTCCTGACAAGTATAAAAAATAAACTTCACTTCAATCCCAGAATAGAATTCAGTTAATACTGAACATATGGATGAAAAATTATTTTTCTTCTCAACAGTGTTAGAGCAATACATTATTAATTGGGTAGAAGGAAAAATACTGCAGTGCAGTAACATTCAGCTGTGTTTTTACTCACCAGTTTCCTAGTCTGTTGATTTGAAGTGTTTATATATACATGCAATAGAGACCAAATCATCAGGGTGAGAAATTCAACATAGCTTTATTGAAAATAAATCTATATTGTCTCTGAGACTGAGCCAATTTGTGTACCTATGCAAGAAGAATATTTAAATTTCACTGAGTAGCTCCCATAGCATAGTTTACACCAAACTACCTTTCCATGCAGAAAGAGGGACAGTCACACATTTTACAAATCTCGGCGGAGGCTCTTTCTCTTTGGATTGGCTAATGACCCRCTGAAATTCTCTCATGGTCCCCTTTAAGGTATGGCTCTATATCCCCAAAAGTCCAGAACAAATGCCCGTAAGACGTTCAATCTAAACTAGTGTCTTTGAGTCAAAGCTTTAAAAGTTTGGAGGAACATATAATGAGACTCCAGCATCTAAACCCCCAAAATGAGGGACTCTGGACTATAGGGAAGGGAATCTGAAGAGCCCTACATTTATTTCTGCCACTGTTTCTGTATCCTGACAGAGTGAGTCTTAGTCTACTCTACTCTGGCTGTCTATGTATTTCACTCACCGTTTTCACTATGAGTTTTTTGTTTGTTTGTTTGTTTGTTTGTTTCCTTAGACAGAGCTTTCCTCCATAACAGAACTGCACTGTGCTAAATACCAAGCCAGGACCAAACTGGCCTTTGCTCTGCGCACACAACTGCACCAGGAATCATACAGTATATATTAAATGCCCAACAGAGGCTATATAGCCAGTGGATACTAACTGGATAATGGCAATCAGCTGGCCATGACTGTAACCCTTCTTCCTGTATAAAGCATAGAGAGTGTGAGGAATTAGTTTTGATATGACTCAACACATGTGCCACTTGAGCAAGGAGGGGACACAGGCAATAATTAAACTGCCACAGCCAGAAGCAGCCCCCAGAATTCAAGGCAGCACCGGTGATTCAAAGTCGCAGGCCTCTTCCCTGGTCAGCTCCTATGGCAATAATGCTACRGCAATCCTATGGCTATAATGCTATGCATCAGCCCATTTTCAGGGCAGACTGTGTGCTCATATCTAAATAACTGAAACCATAATCAATCAACTTATGTACCAATTACCAAAAAAAACCACCACAGAGGTTCAAAAAGGCAATCACCACAAATTATTTGGTAAGCTCTGTCAAAGCTCTGTGGTGCACAGACTGTGTGTCAGAGCCACTCTGACTTATTTTTGCCTTTTCTGAGGAGAAAGTGGTATAGGATCCAAACTGCAAAACAATTGTTACCAGGATTTTAACTCACACCAAGTGGACTCAGCTTTTCAATTCCATCTTGCAAAACCTAAAGTGGAATTTGATCAAATGCCAAATTGATTTTAAAATTGCTTTTATGACTTATGAAAGCACTGCTCGATTTGGGATTCTCTGTGTATATTTATCTTCAGTTCTGTCTCCACACTCGTATCCCATACTGCTGTTTGAGAACAGCCAGCCATCCTAAATTAAAGGCACACACACTTGTCTTTGCCATGCGTTCTGGAGAAAGCAGTGATTTCTGGCTTTAGGCTGAAATGTCTAAACTCACTCAAATGCCTCATAAATCTAAATCTATTTTACCTTTTGATGTTGGCTGATTTTGTAACTGTAGCAGGATTTTTTTGGTTTTATATTTAGCTCCTCTGCTGTTGCTAAATGGTGGATGCTGAGGAGCAGCATTTCGTTACATGGATTAAAAAATATAAGGTTGTAGGATTAAGAACAAAAAAAAGAAAAAGAAAGAAAGAAGAGATTTTACCCAACTTCTTGTTAATCCAAGTCTTCTGTCAATGAATTCAGTGACACTGATGCCCATACAAAGAAACTAATGACAATGTGGAGTCCTTTTGAAAATCTCATCCAAAGAAAATATAGTCCCAAGACCACCCCAACTAGTACTAGCAAACTTACAGACACAGGCATCCCAGGTTATCCAAGAAACAAGAAATTCTGTTCTCACAGGACTGGTTTGCACTGTTAGGGTATTGGTTTATTGCTTCCATACTATATAGAGTGCTTTTTCATCCTGACTGAGAGGTTTGTGATAATTAGAATTTACTTGTTAGATCTCATCATTTTCCTCAAATCTTCCTAAAAGTTGGCATGCCAGATCGAGGAAAAAAAGTCATCTATAAACATCGTAGTCTTAATCTGTAAAGTGCAGTCTATACATCAATAACATTAATTTAACAATGTTGTTCCAAGAAGATTAAGCCAAAACCAGAGTCTGTATCCCAAATTGTTTTTTTCTTGGTGTTACTTGAGTCAAATGGCTGAAATTCAAGGTATACTCAGGAGAATCAATAAGGCGATTAAAAAGCTTTTGGAAATAGTTACATAGGTACCAAAAGACACAAGAATTACTCTCAGCAAAATTTGATCTACAGAATGCTAAAAACTTTGCAAAAACTTTTCAACATCAAAAATGTATTGTCTTAGGTTAATAAAAGGCATAAGGATCTGCACATATCCTGGAACAAGGGTGAATCTCGGGATCTGACACAGCATCAAAACTGATGCATTCGTACATGAAATCTTAATGGTTGCAGTCTAATAAGCCATTTGGCATGGATTCAGACATGAAGCGTGAAATTAGCTAAATGCTGTAGTGATAGACTAAAATGAACACCAGAAACATTTTATGTGCTATAAATGACTTATATTGTGAAGAATATGGGGAAAAAAAAACAATTCTGACACTGTGTTCCAATATGAAAATAATATTGGTTAAATTAAAGCAAGTATGCTAGTTGTCTCCAAAGTAAYTCTGGAGATGTCTGGCTCAGACACACATTTTTACCAAAAAAATAGGCCAAAAGACAGACATACAACTCAACAGAATTTTAGAAATATATAGAATAATAGACTAGATAATAGAAAAAATAGAACAGCATAGAATTTCAATAACAGAAACATTAATGGACCCGAAAAGAAAATATGTCACTATATTACAGTTCTATTTTCCTTTAGAAGTGATAGATATCAAAAAAATTTTTTGTCTGAAGTTTAATTATGGCATGTTAAATAGACACAGTTACATGTAGCATGCGAGTTGATGTGTTGCTGAAAAAAAATTAAGACTTGCCTAGATCAAAATATCATGTGATTTTTACCTTTGAATTGCAGCACAAGATTTGAAACAGAAATCACTTTTTCATTTAATTCATAGTAATTCCATAGTACTCTTTGCCAGAGGAAACTGCAAAAGCCATAATCTTAGCATAGACCAAGAAGGACTAAAAAGCCTGTGGAAATTACTGATAGTACTACTAAAATGACCAAAATTAAGAAATATAAGTGCTTCCATTTCAGGTCATCCTGTAGTATGAATCCTAGAAAACTGGGATTAGGCAGAAATTTCCTCAGGAATCAGGTTATTCTATAAATCTCAGGATATGAAAAAGACATCATACTCTCTAAAAGGATTCAGTACAGAACATGTCAAAATAAGATATTAGATGGGTGAACCAGTTAGTCTGAATCATTGTGACAAGCTCTTTTAGAAGAAGAGGAAGTAATGTCTCTTGCTAGGCAAGTATTTTAAATGTGAGCTATTGCAAGTGACCTCTAACTGTTTATTCCCAGTTTCTGCATGTCCAGCACGTAGTACCCAGAGCTATTTTCACAGGGACACGGAATACTGAGGGGCAAATAAATTCACTTGTAACTGGAACAATGTAAAAAATCAGTCTTCTGAAAAAAAGAAGGTGAGAATTTGAAACTGGGCACCTAAATTAGCTAATACTTGCAGACGTGGACACACTTGTGCCTCTCTGCCTTATCTGCATAACGGGAGAGACCTTTCCACCACTCATTCTGATAAAGTCACCGTCGATAGTGTTTGTGACTCACTCTACTATTAGAGCATCATAAAATTGCTAAGGAAAAGATTAATTATGTTGTATTTTGGTGATGATAAAYAAATACCTAGGGCCACCCAGGGGATGAGGAAGATAAAAGAAATATTGAATTAACATTCCTTCATTGAATGAGGCATAATCACATCTATGCATGGAGCCCAAATTAAAATGACACAGCAAACTCCATCCCTTAAACTGGGTTACCTAGAAAGATTATGGAATATCCTTCATTCAAGCTTTTTAAGGACACTCTAGAAAAGCATTTGTCAGTAACTATCTAGACTATTTGACTATGCCTTGTGGTAGAGGAATAAAGTAAATTCTTTTCAAGATTCCTTCTAAAATTTCTTTTTATGATTTTTTTTTCTTTATTTAGCTTTAGTATATCTCTCTTGAACACTCTTTTAATATTTTTTTTGATTTACTGAATGTACAAAGCATGTAAAGCAGTTATGACATGAGCAAAAGAAATAATTGCACTAGGAGAACCCTGAATAAGGGTTTCACAGCCCAAAATACCTATTTTGCAGCACTGCCCAGAATATACAACTAATGAAGACCACATATCAACCATCCTCCTCAATTATGTTACAGACAGATCGAAAAAGGGTGTCATTTTCTCGTCTGCTCAGACCGCTGGCAATGTCCTGTCTCAAAAAAGGAAACGTTTCAATAACAGTCTTCCAGAAACATAGCCTCATTTTCTCATGAGCAAGACAGAGTATTAGGAGGACTTTCATTGTGTTGCATCTACAGATTCTCTCAAGACTGAGAAGACACTGAACAGAAGAAAGGTATTTGCTCAGCCTCATGGACTTGCTGCTATTCTGCCCTCCTGGCTTCTCTAAACCTGGGGTGAGTAAGCAGTCCATTGCTGTACATGGCTCTACCAAGTTTCATTAAGTTGTGGAAGTGTCTGTATGCTAGTATGCTACTAGAATATTTTTCTTCATTTCCCTTTCCAAAACTAAGGGGACAAAATGTGTTATCAGTTCATGTCCCTCAAGTTTACTGCATACTGGCTGCTGAAATTACATTGATTGAAAGATAACAGTAGATATGAACTGGACTACAATTTTATGTCTATTATAACATATAGGAAGCTATTAACACAGGTTTCATTGTAACTAACTTATCTTTTATTGTGACAGCAGCCCCCCAAAAGAGTCATAATGCACATCTATTTTTTTAGCACATTGAAGGAGGCCTATRAAAAATAAGTCAGAAACAGAAACAATGTGTGATCCTGTGGAATATTAAGACATTGGAGGTTATTATTGAAGTGGCTCAATTCTAGTAATAATACACATTTTCAATTTATTCTTAATACTATATGATGCTATTTAGCACATTTAAATATAGATGTACATTACATTCAACGTTAGAGAAAGCAATACAGATTAAGATAATGAAGAATTGAGTATATTAAAAAAGCTGTTTAGCGTATTATATTAGTCTCATTAAGTCAGCTGTAAGCCCATGAAATTCTAGAGGCTTCTTCTAGTACCTGGAGATCTGTCTTATCACTATGTGAGGGCTCAGGCCTTGCCTCACTGAAGTAAATGGAAAAATGCCTATTGACATTGACAGGATTTGCAGGAATATTTCAAAATACTGATTTCAGGTTTGAGAAGTTCAACTCTTTTCAATGACACCAACATTAGTGTCTAATAAATAAATGTTTTATCTCAGAGGAAGAGACTGTTACAGAATTAGCCTTGAAGAGCAGGAATTTTAATGTAAGCGTGATGATTGATAGTGGATAGCTTAAGAAGCCTTTTTTGGCACTGATAATCCACATTTCTTCAGCTAAACGTCATTATCTAAATATGATATATTTTCATTCTTCCATTACATTATCTGGACCAGAGGAGGCAGTCCTWAATACTGAAATGCTGAGGATTCCTCTAATATGAGTCCCTTGCACTTTTTAAATATATTAAAGATATCTAGTATCTCATGGAGGTCCCAATGGCAAAAATAGGGATAACAGTAAATAACAATGCTATTTGCAACACCAGCTCCATTTTTGCAGTGAGTGGGAGGAGGAGGGAAAGGGAAGAAGATGGGCTGTGTAACTGCATCATTTTACTTTTGCAATCCTAAGAAGCAGTAGTTGGGGAAGGACGATTGCAATTGCTTCCTTGATACAGTTCACCCGTCACTTTCACTTCCAGTAAATCAATCTTACTAAGTTACATAAAACATAGTAAGTGTTAGGCTTCTTTACACATGTAGAAAAGACAGAGATGTCTCAGAGAATTTACTTCCCACTGTGCTTATTTCCAGTGAATTTATAATAAAATTTATACCAAAATAAAAGTCAGGATAATAGAAGAAAGGAAGGGACACATGAATACCAAGCAGAAAACATTTAGAAAGTCAGGAAGCTATGTGGGAAGAGAAAAGGAAGTGCAAAAGAATAAAGTAAACAGTATCTAAAGAATAATCATTTCACAACGAATACAACTCATAACAACAAATAAGGCTAACCTGCTTGGATCACAGAATCAAAAACTTTGCTTCAATAAGAGAGGGGGCTGGAGAGCTCTTGTAAAGGCAAAGAAGCAGCATGTCCTGTTGTAGCTTCTCCTCTTTGTAAGTGCTATTTTGAGACTTCCCCTAGTTGGTGTTGTTTTCTTCAGCACCATGTATCCAAGATACAGCCCCCATAGCATCTGGATGCTTTACAGTCTTATACATATCTATTTTCACAGAGCTATCTCACCATTTTGCACGTAGGAAGTAAAGTGCAACAAAGCTGCTGGTCATCTCGTCAAAAAGTTGGAGAAATTACACCCCTGAGCATCGCTGTCCTTACCATTTAGGCTCAGGAAAAACAGGGGGAAAATATGCACCGGGGCAGCTGCCCACGTATGCCCATTACACAGAAAGGTGAGAGTGAGGTGGGAAAAGGCACAGCAGCACCTCCCCTAGCTGGGAGAAAACGCTGGTGTCGGGGCGTGCTGGAAGTCTCGTCTCCTCCTGTTAGTTGTACACCTAACACCCACACCGGTCTCTCCCGTGATGACCCGCAGTCTCAAACAGGCTCCTGGATTTTGGTGCTGTTAGTGAAAACACATGAAGGGCACACTTTTCTTTGAAAGTCAGAGGGGAAAGATTGCTATCATTCACTCTCTTGAAGTGATATTCAGGAAAGTTGTTGAATTTCTGTCACCGGATGTTTCTGAGAACTGGTTGGCCCTGTAGCTTTTGGGAGTGAGGTAGAGCTGCTCCTGTTGGAGGCAGAATGAGAAAACACTGGTTTTGTGAGGTGCATTTCACTCCATTTTTATGATTTTTCCCTAGAAAAGAGAAATCAATTTATATAAATTATAAAGCTCGAGAAAGCCAGAGAAACAAACCTTCTCTCTGAAATCCTTCACCTCATTCTTCATGAACTGCTATTCTGCTAGAAAGAGATACCATGCAGTAAGCCACGAAGCAATAATAGTCTCATTTTCCCCTTCCAAATTCTTCCCTCTGTGGCAACTGAAGTTTTTTCTGAACAACAAAATCCACTCTGTGATCTTAATAACATATGCTTCTATTCCAGCATGCTATTATGAAGATGACTTACAGTTTCGGTGGGAGCCGCAAGCATTCAGCACCTCTGATAATCCAAATGTTTTATAAGCTTGACAAGAGGAACAAACTGCCCACTGCTGAGCTAAATCAAATTAAATATATACCAGTCAATTAATTAGAAATCGATATTCTTTAAAATACATTAATAGGGGAGTGTAGGTGCTATAAAAATGCAACCAAATTCACGTGACAGTTTTCACTATGCAAGATCAGTATCATGGGTTTAAACACTCCGCCATGGGTGAGGTTTGTATTCTGGGTGGACTGTCCCCCATTTTCAAATACTAGTCATAGAGAGCAGCAAGAGAGGAGGAAAAAAATGAATAATAACAGTTTTATTTCAGAGAGAAGGCAAGTACTAGGGTGGTCTGTATATTTTGGGTGGAGAGGATGTATAGTCAATACCTATGCAGTCAGCTTGTATATGATTCAGATTACAAAGGTTGTGATCTGAGTTTTTTTTAAGTTGTCAGTGGAAATAGCTGCTGCCAGGGGAAGATACAGAACATCCATGCTAGAAGCCTGAAGTTGGCCATATGAGTACTTGTTCCCTGCCCATTCGTTCCCTTCAACCTCATCCAGCCTCCAGAGAAGAAATAGATAAAAAGCTAATACAACTATCTGTGATGGGAGCATTTCAGTCATCCTTGCTTAATGATGTATAATTCAGACTGTACATCAAAAGGTCTGTATACCTATAGGTATATACCTATATGATTGCAAGGAACTATCTTTAAAAGCTCTGGTACTGACACGTAGTGCAAAGCCAGCTGCGTTACACAGTGTTAATCAAGCAGAATTCCTTGGTTAGGGTTAACAAAGGAGTCCTCAGTCAGCATTTGACTACAGAGTTATGTCTGATAATTCAAGTATGTTTTGAACTACAATGTTTAAAACATGATCAATAAAGCTATGGAGTAATTTTAATCTAGGATTCTGAAAACCCATCACACAAAAGGGTTTCAATATCTTAATCACTCTTAAAACAGCATATATGTGCTATATTGCACTATGTTGCTAGAGTGTACTCAGAAACACACATACAAAGTTAGTGCCTCAGCAAATACCTATGCCTCAGAAATCAGCAGTGATGGTTCAGTTCCTTCAAATCCCAAAACATCAAGGCAAACTGTAATAGTCCATATTGTGTTTCTGTTTAAGATTGCATTGATTTTGCCTCCAGAGACAAAATGGATGTGGGAGAATGTAGTCTATCACTCCTTAGGAAAAGATCTGCTCAAGTCTCTGAAGCTGATTCTCATTTTCAGCTCTCTGACAGATAAACAATAATGCTTTCCTCGGACATATTTACATAATCTTCTGCAGAGCCAGCTGAAATCAGGCCAGTTCTGACATATAAGCAAGACACCTCCATTAGCTTAGTGTTGTGACTGACTTAATATATTTAGGTGTTATGTAAGCACTAATTTTATTTTATTTTTATGTTTGGGGGGGGGGGTTCAGTAATGTGTCATGTGTAGCTACAGCTGGTTGGTGTTCTGCCAAACTATTGTTCCTTTATCTTAACTTGGAGGCATCAATACTCTGGAAATGAGACAAGACCTCATCTTTCATGAAGATTCAAAATTTTGCTTTCTGCTAAGAAGCCAAGCAGTGCCATTCATTTTTAGTATGATGTTGACATCTCAGACCAAGTCCTACATGTGCTGAAGTCAGTTAGAGTTCAATAGGGAATAGGATCAGCCATGTATCTCACAAGCAGTGTTGTTCTCTTCTACRGTTTTAATGATCTTAAGTGGAGTTACACAGAAGTTATTTTTCGCTTCAACCGTTATGAGCATTTTTAAAAATGTAATTATGGAGACTCCTTTTGATATGAAAATGTATAATTTCAGAAGTCCATAATTAATATTGAAGACACAATAGACTTTTAGTGGAGGTGGCCTTGACATCAGTGCTAAGACACATTTTTCCTTAGAATTTTTTAATACTAATTTGCCCCTTTTTATTATTTTATTTTGTCTGAAAACAATTTTTTGATTATTTGAACGGTAAGAATTTATCTCATTTTGCAACAGAAAAGTCATGTACCATTTATAAACTGTCATTTTTACCTCAGAAAAAAATTATTTATAACGCAGCTGTTGAGAGCTGACAATTTTAGAACTTTGAAGTCTAAAATGCCTCTTAGACAAACATAACTGTCATTCACACATTTCAGTCACATTTAGATTGGTAAAGAAACAGAATTCCAGCAATACAGAAAACATATAACTTCAGCTGAGACCCATTTCTTATCTTGGTCCTGGGGGCTGCAAGCCTTTTTGCTGGGTAGGCTATAGTGCCATGCACAGCAGAAAGAAAGTAGAAGAATAATACCAAAATATACTTGTCTTCGATAAGGTTCAAGGTCTATTAAGTAAAAGACTAGAATCACAAATAGATCAACAAGCTTTCTCTCTAATATTACGTATATGTGAAGGTGAGTGGTTGGCAGTTTAATCGAGGAGATATTTCTTTGAACAAGGGTGTCTGGTGTTTCTCAGTGGAGTTCAGTTACACAATAAAATACAAATACAAATTTTGGCAACTCATTGAGCGGGCTCTGTCATTGTTTCTGGGAGAGGAAAGATGGAGAGTGATAAAAAAATGGTAATGGTAATAATTTTTTAACTTAACTGGCACAATCTGTAAATGTATCCCTGTTTAGCCTAAGTGTCTCTTTCAAAACAAACTGTACGCTGAGGAACTTCATACATAGAACATGACATGGGACAGAAATGCATAAACACCCTGATGAAATACCCCTGTGGATATTTTGATAACAGTTTTAAACATAAACAACTATTTTTAAAATCTTAAATTTGTAAAAAATCTGACCTTTCAGAGGCTAAACAAAGGGAGTTTTCAATAGATAGAGAGCAGGTATGATAAGAGTGAAAGGAGGCTCAAGGAATCACAGACATCACTTCTGTCTGTTGCCCGTCCTGTAGTCATTTTACTATTGGGGTTACGATTTGACACACTACAAAGCCAGAGGAGACATTATCCACGTCAGCATTTCTTGAACTTGAGGAAGCTTTGGGAATGTCAGCTGTGGGCATGCAGATTGTGAAACATCTTGAATCAGGAATTAATGGTGCAAATGGTAGGGAACAAATATAAAACCGCACCTAAAACTTTTGGTTTATTAATGCTCGGACAACGTATACAGCTGTTTAGCTCATCCCATTGGCTTTAGAAACACAAAAATATTTTGTTACTCCAAAGAGTTTTCAATTTGGTTTTGGTAGCTGCAGTTATATTTCATTTCTTAGCAGAAATACCAACAAATACCAGTTATGCGAGGTGCCACAAACATGAAGTGAGAGAAAGAACCCTACTCTTAAAGCTTAGAGCTTAAATTATATTGAAAAAAAAAGACAGTGGGTTAGACAAAGCAAAATTTGTCTCCATTTACAGAAAGGCAACTGAACATGAACCAGCTAAGGAACACATTTCAAAACACGCAAACCGAATGTAATGAGGTGGCGCAACAACCAACCAGTTGAAACCAAATCCAGCTATCTACAGTTTTAGATAGTTTTCATTACAGTTGTCAATCCGAACGGGTATTTTATGACAGCTTTAAATGTAAACATTCTTTTAACTTAAACTTTGCAAATTGAGCATTTAAGAGAAAATGGCTCAATAAAAATAATCAAATCATCAAAAATCAAAAGCTCTTGCTTTTATTACTGTAGCTTAGCATTTCACTGGAAAGTACTCTAATTTGAGGGAATACACTTTTGTTCCTCTTAGTTATAGCAATGACCTTGTCATTGTCTTGTTCATCTATTGTTTGTTGCTGCACAGTAAACTAATAGAGAGCGATCAAATAGGGATTAAAGGCTGTTATTGTCCAGTAAATTAGAATTATAACTGCTGTCATTTTAAGTAAAAAAGCCATATTCTGGATTTTACACCTAGGAATGAATATTTCTTCTACTAATGCATGGTACACATATTCTCACTAAAAAAATGGGAGGAATGTGAATTATTAGTGTCAGTTTTCTGCTGCTACAGTAGATAAATAGGATGTATGAATGTGAGTAGGTTTTCATATTGAACTCTAAGGTTTAGGTTTGTCTTCTTAAATTTAAAAGCTTATGTTATATCTTTGCTCTGAAAAAGTGTAAACCAATGAAATGTTTATGCACATGCAACTTGAAGTCAATGAGACTACTTACATTCATCTACTTGATTTGTACAAAAGTGCTTTGTTGGATGAAGGCCCAAAATCAGCATGTCATTCATATGGGTGATTCCTACTAAGTGTATTTCTATTTTTATTTGAAGTTGGATTTTATGACAAGATATTCTAATATATCTCATGGTTAACTCCTCTGGGGTTGCTGTTTTACATCTTATCTTGCACACCCAGAAAACACCAGTACACAGGTCTAAATATAATTGTTTTCATATATTGGCCATTCTCTGTCCATGAAGAATAAACTATTTCCAGTATTTTTTAAGTTTTAAAAAGTTACCTAGTTACAAACTTAAAATTCCAATTTTAAACCTTTTTGAAAGGTATTTCTACAATATTTGACCTGCTATGGAAGAGACAGAGGTGATGTTATGAGTTGGTGGCAGATGAGATGATAACAGTTTTTTCAACTTGAAATATAACACATTAACAGATGTGGCAGCAGACAGCTTTGCAGAACAGTTATGGTTCCTACCTCTGAGTGACTAGTTAGCAAACACAAATTTTTAGTTCTTATAATTTCATAATTTCTTCTGCTCAAAGAATGACTGAAATAATAGCATCAACTTCCAATTCATTTTAACTATATAAGCAGCTTCATTATCCTGTGATGAGGAGATAAAAAGATAAATAACTGGTGTCTTTGTTCTTCTTGACTTTATATAAAGTTATCCCATGTATTATTTTGCCTTTAAACTTCTCCTTCTACCACACCCCCCCCAATATTCTAGTGCACTATTAGAAGATGTATTGGACTATTTTTTAATTTGATTAGATGAACGCGCTCTTATCTGTGTACAAAGATTTCTAGTGAAATGTTGTGAATCTTTGCTTTAAAATCATTCTCCAACTAGTAATATTTAAGTATATCAAAAAAGAGCAATGAAAATAGCTGAAGGTGATTTTTAAATATCAAATTGCTATTTATAAAAGTTTGTCTACTCAATTATATACATTACCATCCAGGACCAGCAGGATAGTTCCCCATCTACAGCTTTATTAATAGTTGAATGATGCAGGAAGAAGAGGTGGAAGTTTCAATATTAGCTAAGTATTTTATCTTCGATTTACATAATCTGTCTAAAAACAACATGATGATAAACATTTTCCACTTAAATAAAATCCTGAGTCAGGATTAATAGTCAGAATAAAATCCTGAGTAGGCTGCTCCAGTTGTTACTTTGGTCCTGTCCTGTTCTGTGGAAACTTTTTGACTAAGCAGATCCCAGACCCTCAAAGGCATGTTCCCTTTGGTAAGGATGAGTCTTTTACAGACACATACTKCAGATTATTGTATTGGTTATTCAGTATTGTTCAAACACTGACATTCTTTTCAGCAATGACCGTTTTGGGGGTGGTTGTTTATAATATGACACATTATTTCACACCATAAGACTTACTCAATGTGTTTGTATTTTAACTGCTGCCAGTAATCACACTACTGGTATTATCAGACTGAGATGTTTGATACCCTAAAGGATTGTAATGGATTCCTGTTCATTACAAGCAGAAAAGTTCCAGTTTTTAATACATCAGTAGGAAAATAGTATCACAAATCCTTAACTGCTACATTCTAGTACAGCTTATCAACAGGGCACACTGGGCATAGGTATGTAGGAAGAATTGGGACCAAGTCTGGGTCTTCATTTGATTTCTAGCATTGCTTTCCAAACGGCTCTGGACTAGGTAAAGCCATTCACAATGAATTAACAAAAAACTTCACATGCTCTGGACCTGAATGTAGGCATATTAGTTAGGCTTGCTTGGGATGTCATGAGTATTGTTAAATATATTTCTAGTCTTTTCCTATCTTTATCCTTCCTAAAAATTTTAGCTCCTTTCAAACAATTAATGCCAGTTATTCAGTACCACTATTTTAATTGGTTGGTTATCTTTTGCTATAATGCTCTCTCTTGTTCTTTCAGCTATTTAGATTAGAGGAAATTCTGACAAAATTATTTTTATTTCAGATCTTCATGGATCACAAACTGGTATCTAGCAACAGGTATATGGCAGAGAGTAAATAAATAACAAGCTTTCTCTCTTTTCCTTCTCTAATTTATCAGTTTCAGGTTTTGATTCACCTAAAATGAATAGCTTGGGGAGAAAGACTGGTTCTAAAAGCTGATCTTACAGTGATTTCATACACATATATATTCAGGACTTAACACAGTTAAAAGCAAGTTTAGATATTTGTGTACAGAAGATAGAGTGGTTATGAACCACACAATATTGCAGCAGTGGGAGCTTTGCCATTGACTTCAGTGGGAGTTAGAGTACTTATAAAGCCTCCTATTTCCATTTCAGACATTATAGTGTGGTTTTCAAATACAATTTTACGATATAGATGTCCATCTCCTGTTTCCTATCAATGAGAGCTTGTTGCCTACCTACCTAAATCTGGAAACCTAAGGGTCTTACTGTTTTCATCCTTCCACAGAGAAAATAATCTATTTTTAGTGTTTGGTTAACTAATTCTAGATCTCATATATGCCAAATTTATTGGTTTCCTTGCATCTTTACTTCATTTATTTAATTTTTCGGAAACTCTGTTCGCACACAGAATGGTTGAAGTGAAAGGGACCTCTGGAGATCATTTAGTCCAACTCCATGTCTTTTTAAACTGTCTTTTGCAATGACTTTTGTTTATAGGTCCTTTTTTTAAAGCCTTGGGGAAAGGTTTGTAGTCTGTTGACAGATCAAAATGCAGGTATCATTTTAACCACAAAGACCTATTTTTTTCACCTCTGGGATCTAGCAATCTTCTGCAGCTCTAGCAATCTTCTGAGATGGCATTCCTTTCTTTTTTTCCCTTCCATCAAATCCTTCCTTTTTTGTATTGCGTGTCTATTTTCTTAAATTTGAATAGAAGAAATTATATGCTCCAGCCTTTTGTACCATCTCATCCCAGCCAAGCCATAAAACTCACATGATTAGCCTATGACTCTGCAGCCATAAGCAGAACTGAAAACACCACAGTATCACACTGACCAAAGAAAAATGACCACTAACTTTATGTGGCATGAATGAGGCACACTCAGTGTTACATAAAGTTTTGAGAGAACACAGTCCCAGTTACTTTCTGTGGAAATACACAGAGCACTCCTCCCTGTACAAAGCCCTGCTGGAGCAGGCTATATCTGCTCAAGAGATATGAAGACAGTGGACCTACTGCTTGCAGCTGCTGTTGAAGCCTAGTGCTCTCAGTCATATAGTATTCATGGGATCAAATGCACCACTGTGCATGTAAAAGAGCAGAGATACTTTTTGGATGGGAGCCCCATACCTCATCGATTACAACATTCTGCAGACCTCATTTATCAGAGACCACCTCAACACTGATTAATGACCATGAAAGATGACGGGAAACAGTGCAGTTGCAGAAGTATTTTCTTCCTTCAAGAGTGGGGCTGAAATTCTGCTCAAGCCCACTGAATGTATCAGCAGGGTGAGAGGAATTTTTCATAAGACCCATCCCTTTTTCCACAAACTGAAATAAAAACAGAATCACAGAATGTGGGCTTTTATGCTTTATTTTGTCTACACAAACACTTTTAGTTTTCCTCCAAATAAATCTCAAACGCTAGTATGGCTTTCTAATTTCAGTTAGAGATTAACAAATGCTTTAAATCATGATCTTCTAATTATAACATTTTAATAGAATTCCCTTGATAATCTAATTGCCCCCTTTTTAAAAACTTTTGAGTTGAGACCCTCTGGAATGCTTGCAGAAAGTTAATTTTAAAGTTTTGGGGAATTTCCAATTTCAAATTTACATCTAAAACTCTACATGTCTATTCTATACCAGATTAAAAACAATATAATGGTGATTTGATCTGGCCACCATCTTAATTTGCAAAATGGGAATAAATACTTTAAAAGCATTTCAGTCAACTACAGTACACTGCAGTCATCTTTATAAATGGAAAGAAAGATATCTACATTGGTAGGACTGATGCTAATTTTTAATTCCCAGTTAATTTTTTCTGTGGTAAATAAATGTACACTAATACAATGATCTTAGGCAATGCAGGATGCAGTTTATTATTCATAAATAAAGTTTTTAATGGTGCATTTTAGCAATAAAAAAAAGGGGGAGGAGTGCTGAAGGTAATTTGGGAATGTACTTGTCTTTCCAGCTGTCTGAAGGAGGCAATCTTCCACTGGACTCTTTCTCTCTCCTGCAGTTATACAGTAATCTCATTAAGAAGTAGCATAGTTGTTGATCTGCTGAGGCAACATGAATTAAAGGAAATGAATAAATAAGGCAACCTGCCTGCTCAATTATTAAGATTAATACTTAAATTGCTTTTGATGATTAAATGGTAGCAAAGTGTACCAAAAACATGTTTCAATAAAAGACTGAACAAGCTAACCTGAATCAGCAGTAAAACCAACTTAACACACCACTTGGCATAAACCCAGTGCAATATTGTTTATGTCTACAGCACACTAAAGTTAATTGGTAGAAAAGTTTCTGTTTTCAACACATTTGTAAATATAGAAAGTTACAAGCAGTAAGGTTAACACTGATCTTGAACACCATGATGGCATCTCATAAAACGCTGTTAAGGCAGACAGTTATTCAAATAACTAATCAGCAGAAGTAGAGTTTATATTGTTACATTTCAGAAATGCTTTTATACAGTTTGATATGCAATCTTTAGAAAGGCCTTCTATTACAAGAGAAATGCAGCTCAGTTGTCATCATCTCTCAAAGCTTCTTGCACAAGCTTCCAGTTCAAACCCACGCTTTGCAATGCTTGAAGTAGTCAAGCAGGCGTGCTCAACACCGCGCCTTGGCAATTATCAGATCTGAGCTATACCAAATCTGGGGTGAAGATATTCCTGGGGATTCTTGCAGGAATCATTTACTGTCTGCTTGCTTCTAAACCAGAGAATTGGTTAGCTCCTACATGCCATCTACTACGCCAATGACACCATGATGTCAGGTTTCCACCAGCTTGGAAAAGCAACCCAAAGTACATTAATTATAATCATCCTAGAAGCTCAGCCAAGCCATTGAAGAAGTAACTTAATGTCTAAATTATAAATGCCAAATCAGAGATTATTAACTTCTTTATAGGTCCACCTTTTCTGTGGTTTCACAGTGCAAAAGGAGGAAATGATATGGCAGACATAAACCCAAATCTTGATTTTACTTTTGTTGTATACTTATGTGCTTTCAAGAAAAGAACAGAGAATGATGTCAGGGAAAGCAGGTGCCATTGCTCCAGACTGAGAGCACAGTTAGTCCCAGGAATCAGTGCATTTGGTCACCATGATGTCCAAGTGGCCATGCCAATCCTTACATAATCTGGACCAGCACAATGTGCCACTGTGTCACTTCTATAATCCTGATTTTAAAACGCTCTCTTTTATGCTCTAAAAAATAWGACTAATCTTTCCAGCCTGCATGATCATGAAAATATAGACTGTGAAAATGATTAACTTCATGATTTACATGTATTAAATACTTTCTGACCTTGCATGACATTTAATTTGATTAGCACTGTATATTTAAAAGCAGTAACTCCATGATAAAGAAAAAATATTCTTCCTAAATATCACAATGAAAACTAATTCTGTCCTGAGCTAGACTTTTGACTTAAAGTGACATTTTAGTAATGTTATGTCATCTATACTATCCTGCTCCTTGCTCCTTTCATTTTTCATGTGTTCAGACTCCTTCCAAGATCTGAATAATTGCATCTTTCATTGTAGGCAAGGTAATGACATTGTGCATTATTATTAGTTTTTGACCAAACTGAAGAAAATGGTGTAGAGACTTACATTTTAAAGGGGCTGGGGGAGGAGGGAGCTTTCTCCTTTTATAAAATAAGAGCCAGTAAATTAAGAAACTGAAGAAAAGCCAAATTATCATCATTTAGAGCTGGCAAATTATAATAATCTGAATAAAACAACAGAGAAACCTTTGGTTATGTCAGTATTGAAAAAAAGAATGATATATCTGACCTAAATTTAACAAGGCTAGCTTGGGTCCTGCTAACAATTCAGCCAAGGAAGTATTAGATAGAGTATGGCATAACTTCCTGAGAGTTCATCTAGGATGTGTGACAAGTTTTACATTTTACTTGGAATCCCCTACTGTATAAATTACTAATATCAATCTTTGATCTAATTAGCTCCATGTTAGCTCATGTATATCAATATAAGCTTCAATTATGCCTTTAGATTACACAGTGTTCCTATCTAAATGTAATTATTCCAAAGATTTCTAATCTTGCTCGAACGACCTTCCACAGAGCAGTCTGGTCCCAAGTATGTATGGTTACACTGCATGCCTTTTCTTAGCCCAAGCCTTTTCCTCAGCTCAGTAAGCTTGAGGACTACAGCTGATCTGCGCAAATAAGTTCAGAGTCAGGCATGTGTTTCCCCAGGGGYGGCATGACCAGACATAGCTGTAAGACATCCTTGTTGCCACCTCCCAGCTGAAACCAGCACAATCCACCAGATTGTCCCAGCGCAGAGCTCTCAAGCTGTCAAATCTCTATCTGACGAAGCTTTGAAGTAGAAGTATTCATACAGTCAATACTAGCCCCTCTCATAAGCAGTACCTAGCTGCAGCCTTTCTCAGCTTTCAAGTCTGAATCTCCTTGTACCCCCTGTCCAACAAGAGGGTTCGGGTGAGGTGCGAGCAGGAGTCCTAGAGCAGAAGTCACAGAGGTTAATTTTTGTATGCTTTACAAGTCTGGCCTCAAGTTCTGGTTCATACCAGAGTCCTTCTAACAATACAAACACACCAAACACTTTGTTTAATACATGTAATATATTCATCCCAGATATTTCAGTGGTGATTTATGCTATAGCTAGACTACTGAAACTTCTGTATTTGCAGTGTTGGCTGCTAAACACAGCCAACGAATTTCCATCTTCTCCAGTTTCACAGCACTGCTGTGAAAACACAGACTTATTTGTATGAACCTCATATATAAATATGTGTGTGTGTGTGTGTGTGTGCATGTGATTTTTTTATATATATATATATATTTAAAAATACAGACTTAATCACATGAACCTTTTCTTTCTAGGGACTGGTAGCAGCTCACCCAGCCATAAAGCAGACTTTATTCCAGTTCTTTCCCTCCTTAACAGTGAAATATTAAACATATTCTGGCTCTTTCCTACCTGATGTCATTATTGAGGCTAGCAGTACAATCAGCTTCAGACTCTGATTTCAAAATAGAGACACCCATAGGAAGCCTTGACATGCTTTCCAATATTTGTTTTATTCTTTTCAAAGTAAAGCTAAGCAGAGCATTTTTGCCAAAGCCAGTAAAAATGAAGTAACCTTTTCTCTTAGCTTCAAACCATCTCTAATAAAACTTCAGTACCCGTTCGCTAGGGTTCAGATGTATTGTTAAAAATCTCAGCTGGGACTCCTGTTCAATACAGAATTTTTCATGACTCACTGACCTTTCAAAAGAACCCAGAATCAAATGTGATCCTCTTTATACGTTAACATCAAAAGCATTCACAATTTGCAGCTTTGCATGGCTTACACATGAAACAAAAAGAGGTTGTTTAGAGGTTTGTTTAGTCTGTGAGGGTATGATCATATTCTAAATTCAAAGTAGAACTCTCAGTTTGCAAGTTCATGTAGATCAAAAATGACAAAGGATTTGCATGAACTTGTAAGATGTAGAACTGCAGAATTTTGCATATCGAGTTCACAGGGTGTCAAGGTGTGACTCACCAGGATTATGAGACGACAACAGCCTTTCTCAACTGCTGCAGGGCTCTTTAGAAGTGACAGGCTGACTAAGCCACGAAAACTGCTGAAACCATAGCCTTCTTGAATGGGAGATCTAACATCTGAACCTATTTGGCAGGGGGGAGCTGTTTGTTTCTTTCTTGTTTTGCTTTGTTTTTGTGAAGAGCATCTACTCGTCACATAAGCCAGACTCTCCACTATTTTTTTCTCTTTGAGGCTTTTGATGRCATGGAGCTCCCACACTGAATCAAGAAGTCAGCATGAACTCGAACAAAAACCCACCCATTTCGAAGACTTTTACTTCCTAGACTGAAAGCTGAACCTGAAACATTATTCTGAACTTAAACTGCCTCACCACGCAGTGCTTTCTACAAGATAGATCCACTGTCTGAAGATAAGAATAGCTTCCTTTGACCAAAGGCAATTCTTTCCCATATTGCAGCACTGATTGACTAAACTCGATGAGGTACATTTTTATTGCAAAGAGCTAGACAGATTAGCTGAACTAAATCTGAATGGAAAAACAGCTTGAGAAAGGCTTTTTCCTTTCTTAAAAAACAACTGACTATGAGCTGTGATTTTCAGGCATTTTTTAACCTAAACCAGATCTGAGTCAAAAAAATCTATCATTCTTAGTAAATCATAACAATTATATGAAAACCTGAATCTTCTTTTCCTCCCTGCTGAGAATATATCCATAAAGGGACTCTGACTGTGTCTATATTAATGAGTAATATGGAGCAATAAATGTGTGCCTGTGACCTAAAAGGCTGATGCTGAAGACTTGACATCAACACTGCACATGCTTCGGGGGATTAAAATCTACTTCATCTGGGCCTAGACCTGTGGGCTAACTGCCCCAGGGCAGCTGGAATGCATGTGGGGCACTCCTGAACTCATCTCCTGATTTTGCTCCATCTGAGGGGAATCTAGGCCATGTTCTTCAAGACTATTTCATGATTTAACCCAAGGTATGGTTCGTGGGGATGGCTGGGAGATCTGCTTTTCCCAGTCCTAACTGCAATGTTACTGTAGATGTACTTACTAAGGTCTGCCAAGTGTCTCAGTGATTCTGCTTCTTCCTCCCTCTGCTCTCCCTTGCCCCACGATCCACCAGCATTTCCACACCACCCTCAGAAATACTTACTTCCAAATAATGAAGCAATGCAGACCTCAGAGGAGGGGTAAACGTTCAGTGAAGGAGGTTTCACACCTGTCTGAAGCAAACTTGCGTTAAACTTCCTTTAATGAATGGGGAAGAGAGAAGGGGTAGCAGCTATATCTTTAATTTGGACTTCTCCGTAGTGGCAAACAAGGTGTTGCTGCTGCCAGCCGGGTCCTGAAAGCACCCATTCGTACCATTAGCATGTGCTTCTTTCCCATGGTAAACTGCTCCATCCCCAGGGACAGACTGCACTGCAAATAAACATCTGCGTGTACATTTCTGCTCCCTCTTGCATGTGCAGGAAATTAGGCTGGGAGTCTTTAACCTAACCTCCCTTCGCACTCACAAAGCAGCGTTTTAGCTCCTCCCAGCTCCTCCATCTGATGTACCTCAGAGACCTGAAGAAAAGAGGTGGCGGTGAGCAAGAGCATCACACAGAAATCATGAGAAAAAAAAAAAATCAAAGGCATATGTAGACCTCAATTCACATTAAAATACTGAACACAGCATAGGGCTCAGTGGTAGTGAATTAATTTGAGACAAAACTCAAGCATCTGAACAAATATTTCCCTAAGTTTTGCATCCCTATTAYGAAAAGAAATGTTCAAATGCACATAAGTTATAAATATGTCAAAAGATATAGGTATGTATTTGAGTTATTTCTCAAACATGTATGTATGTACTTGACAGCAATGGAGCAGAGAGAAGCAATTTGCTAAATGAGGTAGATGGAAATATTATTATATATTTAATATGCAGCAGTGTGCTTGTTAAAGTTGGCAAAAAAGCAGCATGAAATAAACCTTGATGACATGCAATTAATTCACCTACCTGTAGGCAGTTAATGCAATAAATAAACTGATTCCACCAGGCTAGGGTTTAAGGCTAGGGCCTTAAACTTATGGTGAGTTTTTAGTTCATTTACTTAATACCTAACAGATAGCCTACAGTTAGGTAAATCACATCACAGGGAAACAATGCAAACTGGCATTTATTAATCCATTTGTTGATGACTACTTAACAGCTTTAAAATGGTTTTCTTAAATAGCCATGGTAAACAGAACAATCTCTTGTGGTTGTCCAGACTTATCAGAAATTTTGGTTCAAAGGTCCTGCCTGAATCTTTCTTTCAACAGCATGTCATCCTACCTGAAACTTCTTGGTTTTGTTTTTGTTACCTGTCTACCACTAGATTGGGTACTAAACTTACAAAGTTAAAGAAATTTCAAAAGTTTCTAGGAGATATTTTATTTTATATGATTATTTATTATAATTTCCTAGGGAAATTAGTTCTCTGTGGCCTAATTGTTTTTAAAGATTATGGAGTTTGATTGGCTTTTGCTTTGCATAATTTTCCATTGATGAGAAAAAACAAATATTAAAAGTTATTTACTTTGTCCTCTATTCTTAACACCGTTTACCTATAATGAATTAATAATGAGCCCATTTTTGTACACGTTGTAAGCGACTATCCACAGAGACCATCATTTCCTGCAATGTCTGGGTTAGCAAGACACATTTATGACCCAGAAATGACATTGCCACAGGTGATGAAACCTTTCAGGAAGAAACAGCTAGTGCCTATATTGCAAGACCTGCTCTAGTTTAAGATACATTTTATGTGTTTATGGCAACCGGGGAAGTAATTTGTTCTACTTATAGTAAAAGCAAGTTCAGCATTTCAGACAGGGTTTTTTCCTTCCTTAACTGATGTACAGTCTATCTTCATTGCTTTGAGAGGTGAAAAAAGTGCATGCTTGACTCAGCACATACATGGCAACATATTAGAGAGCAAGAGAAAAACTGAAATCGTTGGTAGCTTTGCCTCCCTCAGCCTGTCCCTCACCGTCACAAACTGTGTGATGAGCTAAAATGACTCAATATGGAAGTTACAGTCTGGATATTGGGCCAATGTAAATTGGCATAACTCCACCAAAGGCAATGGAACATCACCGACGTGCAGAAACTCACGTTTTGGGACAACATGCAAAGACAGTCAACTTAGTGCACRAGGGATTAATATATAAATAAATCAAATCTTTATGAATTCTGATAGTAACATCTGTCACCAGATACCACCAAACTTCCCCTTGTTTCCTTTAGAAGCAGTCCTGTCACTTTAAGTAAGAAACTTTGTGGTCTCAGACATTACTTAATGTAGTAAGGATAGCAGAATCCAGCCTTTAGTAATTCTCTCTTTCTAAATATATTATGCGATTAAACAGAGACTGTTTACTCTGAATGTAATATATATATTTGTGTATATGCATGTGTATCCATATATCTATATATCTATCTCCAGAGGGATGCAGGAACTGAGAAAATTGATGGAAAACATTGGGACCACAATTCAGGAAAGTACTGTGTCCCAATACAGAAAACACACACAAGCACGTCCTTACATTCCTCTTCCCTGCAGTAAGCACATGCTTCCTATCAAAGCATGCTTTAGCAGCATTGCTGTGCTTTCCTTCAACCATCACAGAATTATGGGGGTCCATTTAAGTATTTATTAAACTTATTTTTGTACAATTACATGTAATCTACCCCATAATTAATACTTACTTCCTGAGGCTTTTTTAGCAATATTTGAGATTTAGGATGGAAGCTTGGGCAGCCGCACTTTAATTAGTCTTCTGAATAGGACTGCTTCAGGGTGATGATAGATGTTTTTGAGAATTTTTTTCCAAAACTTGCTCTCTATAACTGTTCAGCTCCCTTTTTTTATAGCTTTTATCCAGCATTATGGGAGCAGGAAAGGCTGAACCTATGTAAAAAAAAAGTGCCACTAATTTTCAGTACTAGTGTCCTGAAAGAGTCTCTCTTCTACCAGTATGATGAGGGTTCCAGAGACACATCTGTTCACATGCTATGACTTGCCTTCTGTGATTATTTGAGCACTGCTGTCAAAGATTCATGCAAAAAGATATCCAGAAAAATATCACTCTTCGGAGAGAGATGGCAGATGGTGGCAGTAGATATGGAGACACTCTGCAACACGGTGCTCAGTGTGCTCCTCCCAGTGGGGTTGCACCAGCAATCTGGCAGGAGGGGCTGTTTTACTCTGCACAGACCCCAGGCATGCGCCAGAGAGGGAAAGGCCATGGGTGGGTCCACCCTGGCTCCCTTCTGCAGCGCGTCGGGTGCATTTGCCTGTCTCTACCCCAGACCTATCCAAAAGCATCATCATAGCCTAGTGATAGTACAGGTGACAAAATGCAACAGAGATAAGCAATACAAATTCATAGATATTTTACTGAGAGCTGAACAAAGAATTACCTTATTTTCTGGCTGAGGATATAAAAGATGCTTGTATGATAGATAACAATGCAATTTCTAAAGACACCTATTGGCTTGTCTGTGTTCTTGCTTCAGGCTACAGAAAAATTGCAATCCATTTTAGTGGATGGACTGACACTGAACACACTTTGAAAATCCCATTCAAAACTTCTTCCCTTCCCTTAGTCACATAACCTAAGCTTAAGATTGTTATTCAAATGTTTGGTAGGTCTGATTTTGTACAGACAGCACACATGAAAACAACCCAAAACCTCCCTTCCCCATAAACGATTATCATAGGGAAAGCTATAAGAAGAGAAGATGCCCAGGGAAAAGATGGCAGTAACACCACGTTACTGGAATATCATTCTTAGTTAAATCACATTTTTGGCATCAGCAAGAAGAACAACTTTTTGCCAGGAAGAGAAATGTGGAAAATTAATTTGCTATTCAAGCATTATTTCATATTTCTGTTTTTAAAACATTATTTTAAGGTATTTGTGTTATAAATGTTACCTTTCATTTTCATAATCCATTTTTAGTCATGTTAATAAAACCATGTAATTCTGTTGCTCTTTTCCCCTTGCCTAGATCAATTGCTTATGTTGACACAAATAGAAAAATAATTCACCAGTAAGTTTAATTTAAAAAAAACAAGATGGATGCATTTCATGTTTATACATAGCATAACATATTGGATATGTAAATAGAAAGTTACTGTTGTCATGCTTAAAGAAATACAAACAATATCAGTATGAAAACATATCTCCAATAGTTAGTGTAAACATTTATCTTTAGTGGCAGACTTGCTCTTGTGCATTTATTGAGCTGCTAATTTTATCTGTTGGAATTTCTCTTGGGAAACTAGACATAGGAACACTATGTAATACATATATCTTCAAAGAAATACAACACAGTCTTTTTGTTATAGAAGTTGCTATGCAGTTAGAATCACCTGAACTACACTTTCCAAATGAAGAAAAAAAAAGTTGGGATTGGAGACAGCCATTTTATGTAACTAGACCTCAATTTTTAAGTCTCTTTTTTCAGGTCCAGTCATCACAGTGGTGTGCAAGACATGAATAATGACTTTTTTCATTCACTTTCTCTCTTTCACCAAGAAAAAAGAAATATAGTTGAATTCCACAATCTCATCAATGCTTTCAACAAATAGATAAAGGAAAATAAAAGCCTGCTTTCTCAGTATATAAATGCTTTGTGGTGAATTATGAACTCTCTTCACAAGTCTACCTCTGCCTCTGCAAAGCTTTAAACATCTCTGCACTGGAAAGGTTATTTAGGCTCCTAAGAGATTTGAAGTTTGCGTGATTCATAGATGTACTTCACATTTTGTTAAATGAAAGAGATGATCATGGCCACCTCAGTAAATAAAAAAAATATATATATTATTGTGTTCATTTACTCTAATCATCACCCTCAAATCGCAGGATCACTTGCTGCCTTTAGTTTTACACATGAACTCACTTCTGACATGAGTAATAGAGATTGGATGTGGGTCAAAGAGTAGAGATGGACAAAGGTTTCCTGTTCAGGTAAGGTTATGGCAAACGCAACAAGAACCAAACTGAAACAGTGGGCAGWTTAGGCTGCACCGAAAGCAGCCATGAAGGAGATCTTGTCTTATTTCATTACATTTTGTAGCCAGGAGATAAGTACTAAATAGACAAAACAGACCCTCTCTCATCATAAAGAACTGACAAGACCAACAAACAGACCTTCAAGGAGGTAATTGGCTTTCTCTTTCCTTCTTCTGACTCTTGGACAGCAAATCCTAAAGTCCGAGCTTCTAATTATTTRCACCAAAGGAAAGGAAGTTTGACCCTTTGAGTGTAGTTTGGATGAACAGTACTATACCTTGAAATACAACAGTTCTGTAAAAGAGAGGCAACTTTGTGTTTTAAGCTGGTCAAATGTTTACATCATTAGAGTTTTTTGAAAAAAAAAGGATTTATGGGGTCTGTAAGTTATGCTGAGAAGGAAGTCAAAGCCACATACACTCTTCGATATCTGTAAGGGATGTGACATTCCTTAATTCATTAAACAGTGTTTGTCCAGCACCGTGTAACATTTTCTGAACTATTTTAAGTATCTAGGTTTAAAGTTATGATGAAAATTTGTGAGCAAGGTCCACAGTCTTATTTTTAATAGTAATTTATGTTAATAAATGGAAAGACTTGACAAGGAAAATAAAATTAAATATGGGATATATACATGAAATACACATATATGCTTAAGCACCAGCTTTTAGAATCATCAGTTCTAGAACGTCAGTAATGGAATGCATTTATTCATCCTTATCTGARAGAATTTAAATTACATCCTGTGAAGGGATGTGTACATGCACAATGTGTGGAGAGAGTGGCATATCTGAAGAAATTAGAGAAAGCTCAAGCAAAAAGAACTGGAAGTTCTGTTTGAAGTATTCTGAAACATACACTGTTTTTCTGCATTTACCATGCTAGTTATTTCTCATCAGAGACAAAATTGAAAGGGAAACATTAGAAAAACCTAATTTACAGTGCTATCATCATGGATATGTTAGTGGTTCAACCCAGCATATAAGTAAAAAATGTGATTTGCTGAAGAAAAAATTTCCAAAAGAAATAATTTAGCAGAGTCTTTTTAATATTTTAAATTTGTCATTTATCTGCTAAGATGATTGACAATACACCCACCCAAAACAGAACTCTTGTTTTTAGCAGCGAGGGTTCCTGAAGATTATCTGAAGATTTTATGCTCTGAATCCCACATATACAGGGTCTTAAAAATTTAATCGCCATGCTAATTGATAGACTCTTCATTGAGCTAATGCACAAAATACGTTCTAAGTGAGAAGCTTGTTCTTTGGTGTAAAACAGCACACTTTGTAAGCAGAATGATTACTGATATACAGAGCAACAGACAAAATAGTTATGCATAAAGTGTGGCTCTTTTAAACAACAGAAGTGATGAATTTTCTGTATCATTTAAAAAAACAAGAAGATGAGATCATGTGAACATCTTATTCCTTCTTGCATACAAGTACTCATAAGTATTTGATTTTCAGTAGAAGCATCCAGGTCTCAGTCCCTGTGCTAATTGGTATGCATATGTGTAAATGTTTCCTATTTAAATACAAAAAAAAAAAAAAAAAACAGAGCTCAAAACATGTCCAGAAACAGAACTCTGTTAAAAAAGCATTATAGAAGTAAATTAGGAATACACTGAATTCTTCTGACTCACATTTCTATGTCCTTCACTTGATTAGACCACAGGATTATTAGCAAAGATAAGTGGCCGCCACCAAGAAGCAAAGGGTTCCTAAGAGTGGTCCTATTCATCATTTATTTATGTAGTACTAATTTGGGAGTGATCTTGTTGACATTGATAATGTCTATTCATGGAATCAGATAGATTCATTCACATCAAGATATAAGAAGTAGCTTTAGTAATACATACAGAAATATAATAAAACATTTTTGTCCAAAAATAAGTTTGATTTTTTTTTAGTTTGCTTGTTATATAAACTAACCAAATAAAAACATCTCAGGAACACTCTCAGTTAATAAGATGTATGTGAATTAAGAATTTCTTTTTTACCTGATTCCCTTTTGTTGCCATGGAAATCTTCTCCAAGAGTCTCTCTCTAATAAATTTTGAACGTACAGCTTGGCTGCTTGACCTCAAAGGCAGGCACACATGAGAAAAAGTTATCAAAGTTGCTTTGGTATTTACATTCCCTGTAATAAATTATCTCCACATATCAAAACATTAATGGCAATATATTAAAATACTAAAAGTTCAAACCACAGGTCTTTTATATACACTGTACGCATAATACCAYGCAGCTGCCCAAACAGTGGCCAGGTTTACCAAGTCATTACTTTAGTTTCTTTGTTTCATACTAGTGATATAAAGTAGCTATAAAAATGATTTCTTCACGTCAGAATGGAACAATGAACCTGGGACATACTTAAAACTGGCTCATTGCAGAGATGGAAATAGAGAAAGAAACACTGGCTCTTGTGATTTTTTTTTCAGAAATACATAGTTTTTGAACATTTTACTGATGTATGATGTCTGAAAAAAGGCACAGAATGGAACAGACGTCCTACAGGTTGGTCAAACTCTTAGTCTAATATGAGAAGAACATATTTAATTGCTACGTATTAAGTGAAGGAGGATGGGAAGAAAGAAGTGTCATATACATTCTCTCTCTCTGTGGTTAATGAAAGCAATTCAGCAGAAATCTTGGAGAGTCATTGTGAAAGTCTGACAGACTGCCAGCCCTTGCAACAATGTTATATCATCAGATATTCTTGCTGCATATTCTATCAATTATGGAGCAATTTAAAAATAGTTTGAAGGGAAAGGGGGGTAAGTATTTCATTGCTTCTTCCCCTTCATCCAACTTTCTCCCGTATCCTTCCTTTTAAAATACTGCATTTGCAAAGAGCAAGCTGAAAGAAGCCAGCAAACAGAATACAAATAAACAATAAAAATGGAGACCGAGACAAGACATTGTCAGACAGACATTAAATACTGGAATTTTTTAAAAAAGAGTATGTTTTAGGAGGACAGTGATGAGGTAAAAAATAATGGAGAATAAGACTGAGGGAAAAAATTATATCAAGCATATATTTAAAGAAAACCTGGGTTTCCAACTAAACGATATTTTCATGAACATTCCATTTTATGATGAAAGTTTAGCTTTCCCAATGCAAACTCAACTCTTTTCAATTGAAAATGCTCTCAGAATACCTTATAATTGTAATTTATTTTCTCAGAAACCATGAAACATTGTGCATGATGACTGCCATAACATACAGTTTCTCCTATCAAAGGAAGAGATGATGATGCTTCAATGTGATTTGAACGAAGAGCTCAGCCCACAGAAGAAAAATGGGAGCGTATCTGCATGACAATTCCTTTGAGACATCAAAGCAGCACTTTCAAATCATAACATTCAGTTTTCCTGCTGATGTTTTGGTGAACAAATTTCAGCTCTGATAAAGGAAATTTCTGCAGAAAAAAAACATCAGTTGTAAGTGTGAGAATCATCAGGAAAAAATGCTCAAAGAAAGAAATGCAAGGGGTAAAACTGCAGTCCTCCAATATTTAAACATCCTGTTAAAATTTTTTACATAATTGGCTACAGTGAGGTACTATCATGGCCACTAAAAAAGTGTGCTGAAGGTACTATGATGCCTCTCTATAGATGATTACACCACAGAACATCACCAGAGCAGGAAAGAAGGTTGAGTGGAAGCCAGGAAGCAGAGAAGGAGAAGGAGAATGGATTTGGGAAGGGCAAACCTGGAAGATGATGATGAATTTCTAAAGATCAAGAGCGATTTTTTGTGCAGCAGGAGACCACTGGAATAATTTGACAAGAAAGAAAATGTGCCCAAGAAAAGTTATATTCATGACAAGGTCTTGCTGTATGGATTAGACATGAGTTAAAGAAAGAAGAGAAGGCAATATGAAAGAAGTACTGCATCAAGATACAGTATATCCAAAGATCCTCATCTTTGATTGTAGAAGAAAAGAAGAAATGCTGATCGTATAGGTTTAATAATTGACAATATTGAAAATGGTCTATTAAAGTCTGTTTCATAGCTAAAGAAACAGCTTTAGGACAGCAATCCTGTACTTATTTCTACAGATCTCCGTATTCCTGTTTTGTAGATTCTGATGGCTGTCAAACATACTGTTGAGAAATCTTGTGGTATACAGGTAGACTTTTCTCCTCAGTCATCTCATGACCATATTATCATTTCTGTTTTTGTTCTAACCACATTTACTGAGTACACAGCACAATTTCACTGGAGTAATATACTGCTTATCAGTATCTTTTAAACCTGTTTTAAAATGATAGCAAAAGTAAAGGGTTCTTGAAAAATCATAATTCCCTGTCAAAGAAACAGAAATATTTGCAGTGATGCAGCTTGGGCAGAATTAAATATTCTTTTTCTGAATTATGGAATTAAGAGCAATGTAAAATTCTCAAACTGCTGATATTCCTCAGGAGATTTCCACTTTATATGTTTGGAAAACAAAATTCCCCTCTTCTCTGCTGTGTATATTGTATACCTCCATCTTTTTTCCTCAGAAAGTCTGATTCACTGTGAATGGTCTGTAAAAGAAATTCCAGGACTTCTCAAGAAATTCCAAGATTTCCTAACTTGATACATCATCTGGGAGTTCTTGTATTTTTTCTTTAAAGATTTGTGTAATCTGGATAGCATGGTTATAGCAACTGAAACAGTAGGCAGTCAGGCATATCTAAGAACACTAGAAACCTGAAAAAAATGCGAAGCAAAATTTGTATTTCTTAGAATGACAATGAAAACATACTACAAGTTATAACTGGAGTTTTTCATTAAAACCCAAAGATTATTTAATAAAATAAAAATATTTTTCAGCAATATTTTGTAAAAACAGAAAACCTTAAACTGACTGCATGTTCTGAGCATTCTGATTGCTAAGAAGCAACTCACACAACAGCACCAAGACAAGGCAGCACTGGTCCCTCTTGATGCAATGTGTGGTTGGTTATGGTTTACATCTCCTTCTACTCTCTCACGTTCATAAGTACGGAGTGAAAGTCTTCCTCCCCAGACCACTCTTCCCATCAGTGTGTGAAGGAACAGCTACCTGAGCACTAAATTTATGGAAGCAGGTTCTGCAGTTAAGTAGTTCATATGAGCTTTATGCTCCAAACCATCAGGTTTTCCTATGTGCACATATATAATTTGATACGCAAATAGTTTATATTATTTACCTATGTACAAAACATGCAGAAATGGGGAGACCTGACACTTACCCAATTAGAAGCTTTAAATATATGCTACTTAAACAAGTATTGTTGGTGAATTCAGAACCCAATAAGGCACAAGCTTATGTACCTTGCTGATATCTCAGCCTCCTTATCCACCTGTAAGCTGGCTGACAATTTCACTTGTGCCTTTAAGATGATTTGTTGACTGCACTCAGTATGTTTTCAGAAGTCAATGCTGTTTTTTACCCTGTGGATATTTCTTGGTTTGTTATAAACATTAAAAGATCTTGCTCTTTTTCCTCCAGTATACAATAATATTGTATTTTTGTGCATGGTTTCAAGTGGAATAGAGGAAGTAAAACTGAAAGGGGGTATATGTTCTGAACTTTGAGCTGGGGTTAAATTGGGGACTTCAGGACAAGATTTTGCTGCTGTAGTTAACACATGGGAAAGTTAGGTTTATAAGTGCTCATTTTGTCAATGGCTTCAGGAAAATGTCCCAGATTAATATTTCATATTGTTGAATTTTATTTATCAGGTGCTTGCAAGTAGCATCATATTGTCTTGTCAGCATACTGCTTAGTTTTCTGTAACTAATAGCTCTATAAAAATTAGGACTTCACTGATAGTTTGGTGTGTTATAATATTGTCAAGTCCCTCTATATTATCAGTTCYAACATAAAATAACCCACACAGCTTAACTGGAGCTCTAGTAATGTTTCATTGGAGCAAGCTGTATAGCTTTTAGGGAAAGAAAGTTTATGGTTTGACTGCAAGTACTTTTCACTTTACTGATAGCTTCTTTCCAGAAAGGGAAAATTAGTATCAGTTTCAGTGGCTTTATTGCTCTTCTGCTGGCAGTCCCCTATATACAGATGATTATTCACGTCTCCTCAATAATGGCCTAGTGTTACCATGGACGTGATCAGCTTCTGGCTCGCAGTTATATACTTCCAAAAATGCAAAATGAACCAATTTACGATTATATTTTACACTACAGCACCTTTCTTGTTCATAGAAACTTTTCTTTCATGGTGCTGTTAGTGGGAATAACGTTAGCCATGCCTGTGTGCTACAGCAGTTGGGCTTGAAGACAGAGTGCTGAGGCCACGTGCTTTTCAGAAGGTTGTTTTTGTGGCTTGGTTTTCTACAAACATGAGTAGCAATAACACATTTAACTATATACCACTTTAATTTCAAGTGTTGGAAAGAAGGAAAAGGACTTGTGACACCTCTAGTATGGCCCATATTTTTAATGACATTCAATAATCCAGATTTTGTTTTCTGTTCTCTTCTACACTCAGACTTTGCCAGTGTGCTCTACAGATTATAGAGAGCCCAGTCCCTGTGCCAGCAATGCTGTAGTGGTGCCAGTTTCCAGCTCTGCCACAGCCCTGCCCCTGCCTGGCCACAGGCCCCACAGATCTGTGACTGTTTTCTTAAACAAGAAGTTAGCCAAAATTCGTTCGGGGCCCCACAGGTTATTTTTCTGCAGAGAAAGTGAAGGAATCTGGCATCTCTGATATAATCCTCTTTATTTAAAAAAGGATATCTAAAATCCTATTTTGCTGAACAGAACTGGAACCTAGCAAGAGGAAACTGTATCTTTGCCGACAGCTCCAAGCTCCTTTCAACCTGCCCTTGGCAAGTTTTTCATGTTTAGCTTTTTTTCTATCTCAGCCATGCTACTGGCAATTCAGACATTTCCCTGCTACTTTCCCATGTGCTTTGTTCATTTTATATACATGAAGTAGTTAAATAAATAATGGTCAACATTTTTTTTTCCCTTTAGATTCACCTTTACCTGGTGACCTCCACTTGTCTTTGGATTGGTGTCATCAGGCTCCGTTAGTTTCCTGCAACTGTCATAAACGAAGAACAGTAATTCCACTCAACCCATAAGTGGTCCCTTTAAATCAAGAATTTTCTCCCATGCCATAAAGACTGAAAAGCTTCAATAAAGAAAGACAGTGTTATTGGCCCTGCTCTTTTCTCAAACTAAACTTATGCAAACTATTATGGCAAGAGAAAGGTGGAAATACACCAGCATTGGCCTTCATAGTGATCTGTCATCAAAACCTGTCTCTGTCTGACTGAAATGGTTTGCTCTTCTCTTAGCCAGTTGCTTTCACACTATGCACATATAATAGTTTGACGTGATGGAGAGTCTGGCACATCAGATTTACCAGAATTGTATAAATAATTCAGTAAGAATAAAGGCAGCAGTTATTCAAATGACATGCTAGTGCTGTGGAGTCCTGTGAAGAGACTGTGCAGAGGAAGAGGAAAGCCATAGATCAATGTACAGCAGTAAAGATAGGACCAGTTAAGGGCAGATTCATTCAGAAGGAAACAAAGGCAAGCTCTGTGAACAAGAGAGAAGCAATGAACATATAATCTTCATCGCTACTTTGTGTCTTACCATCAGAGTATCTTGATGATTCAAACATTCATCCTCACAAAGCCCTGGAGACGGGTGGACCATGCTTTCAAACACATACTTCAAATGGGAACAGAGATAATACGTGAAGTCTACAGCAAAAGCAGAACAGAACGGACATTCTGCATCCCAGCTGAGTACTTTGAACACATGCTTCTCATCACACAAAAATAAGAAGCAACTGTCATTCATATAAAGACTGAGTTGTTTAAATCAAACATAATCTACCTTGATAAGTATATTGTATAAATACTAAGTTCAAAACTTTCATTTTATTTCCAAATCTTTCTTTCCCACTAAAAATCATTTTAAGGATTCAAAACTTTTTCAGTTCTGGTCTTTGTTAAAGGGTTACAGCCCCCACTGTCTGTGTATTGCCACATACACATTACAATTCATGGCACTGATTATTTATTTCACAGCTGATGGGCAGGCCACTGAACTCATCTGTTCTTTCCCTTGGGCAATATCTTGGTACATATGCAGCCATATAAGCATACAAGCAAGTGAAATTGCTTTGAATTCTGGAATTTTTGGTGTTTTCCTGTTTGCTTTTAGAGCAATCTGTGACAGTTATTACATAAAATCTTCTTTTGCATGGTATATATTCAAAAAAAATATTTTAACTGGAAATATGAATTGCTGTTCTTGCCTTGAGGAAATAAAGAACTGCAAATCTTCATGGGTACCAGCTTCACTGTCAGAGTCATTATTGGAAAATTAGCATCTGAATAGTCTTGCAGTGTGAATAATCTGTTTCTTCCTAGTGAAATTATTCAGCATTGACAGACTTATCACAACTCCTGCTTCATAGCTGCTGGAGATGGATCAGTTAATCAATGGTGTCCACATGGTGAATGTTCTTATTCTTCTACTAGTTGTCTTGTCTAATACTTACAGAGTTAAACACTAAGAAGGCGAAATACACCTGCTGTTTCCAACAGACAGCAGTTTCAAAGGACCAGAAGTTAACATACACAGGGGTATTTACCTGCAAATTGAGCTGCTTTCTGAAGCTAAGCAATCATCACCTGATTATTCAATTACGCGGAAAAAGCTGTGCTCACGCACACCGCTGATTGTAATGAACAGCTCCACAAGGCTTTCCGTAAGGGGTCGATTTGTACAGAGCATGTTCACAAAGCATTTATGTCATGTACAATGACAACTATGGAAAAACAAGGAGAAAGGTGGTAGGGGCAATCAAGAAAGCTACTTGTTAACATAAACCTTTTATAATAAAATACTATTAGGTAAACAGAATTCTGACAACACTATAACCTATTTCTTTGCTAGATTCTTCACTCTTAAACAGCTAAATTAAAGTTACTACAGGCAATATTTGCCCAGCAGAAAGGAAAAGAATATTACTTTAATACATTGTTACTGAAAACAAATACACCAGCAAAGCACATCCTCCAGCAGTTTCTAATATTCACAATCTCTTTGGCTTGTCATAACAAGATACAGAAGAGAGACTGAAGAGATCATAAGAAAAATGCACCATCTGAAGCCTCCTCAGCTATCCAAAGTAAATTTTCATGGTCACACATGCCATAATAAACTTTGGACATCTTATTCTAAGGATTAGTCATGACATTCACAGGTTTTGAATACGCTCCACAGCTGGAGCCAGCACCGCAGCGGCGTTACGGGGCAGGGACTGATGGCCTTGGGCTGGGCTGAAATGGGGGCTGGACTGGGGCTGGGGGCAGTCCTCAGGGACCTGACACTTACCTAAGTAGAAGCTTTAAATACATGCACACACCCTGCACACATTTAAAACTTCAGCAGGCACATAATCACAGCGGTGGCTTAAATATATGCTGCAGGCTACTGTACATCCAAATATGTCTTTTTTTCAGCCTGGACATCTTTGGTGAAAGGACGCTCTCTGAGAGGGGGGTCGAAAAGGACTTTAGACACTTTGGGGGAATTCATATAGATCCATAACTCGGCTACTGACAGGATGAAGTGTGGTACAAAACAGCCCTTTCCAGGGCATGGACTGTGAATCCTGCATGACCAGAGAGCATTGGGCATGGACTGTTGATCTGCACAAGAGCTAATACGGTGCTTTCCAAGGTTTGCAGCAAAACCAACTTACTGCATGTGCACAGCAGACCTACCGCACTTCTGCTGTGCTGCTCCATCATGCATTAGTTTCTCCACGGCACAGAAGGCATCCCCAAACAGAAGCTGGACAGAATAAAAAAGTATGACAGATGAGTGATAGTCATCATGTTCTCATGGATAAGATGAAACCTGAACAGAAAGAGAAACCACAAGAATATATGTGGCTCATACCTCATGTTTCACCAGGCTAACAGTCTCGAGAACAACCACAGAGAAGAGATGTTACTGAGCTCAGGTAGAGTTGAGGAAGACCGGCTATAAGAAGGAAAGCTACTTTCTGAGACATAGGAAATGCAGGACATCTTARTACCAACAAGAAGCAAAAAGCGGCAAATCACAGCTGCTTGAGGAAGAGCTTAGTCATAGAGTCAAACCATGACAGTATTCTTCTACAGCAGAAACCTTATGTAAAGTGCTGCAGATAAGCCTGAAACAGTACTTACTGGAGAGCCACATGGCAAATTCAAGTACATAGGAAAAGAGCACCTTCGTTTCAGGTCTGGTGAGTCAAAAGCAGCACAGGGGCAATCATAAGATCAATCTCCTTGAAAGCATTCACATCACATTTAGCTATGCCTTCCAGCTCAATTCACTTCTTCACAAATGGCCTCAGCCACCCCTTATTAGAAGATTTCCCTTAACACACAAGTGAACACTCAGAACTGCTTAACTACAGAAGGAAAGGTCTTTCTAACTGACTTCCTTGAAATAATACAATGATATTACTATATTCAATATACACACTAAGCAGAATATTCTAAGTAGCAGTTTAAAAAACTAATGCATACAAGAAGATCCTTTTGGTGGCTTCTAGTTCTACAGCTTTTTGTGCTTTCATTTAGTCAGAAAGGAACAGTTTTGCAGATTTTTTGATATTGAGTTTTGCATATAGAAATACACATGGCTGTAAGATTAGCCAAGGTATTATATTTTCAAGTAGAAAGTCCAGTTTCAGTATCATCCATGTTCATAGCTCAAATAAAAGCTACTACATTTCCTTTTGCTTGAAATATAACCACTTCAGGGACCGTTTACGGTAATTTCATTTTCAGCAATAAAAACAGCATTTACAAGAAAGTAAACTGTAACAAGAGTTAAAACCARGTAAATTATACAAAGTGCTATCATATCAAGACTATAGATGTGCCATTTTTCTTACCTTTTCCTTCCAAAGTGACTAAGATGTGATGGCACCTGCTTATCAGATTTACTGACATGACAGTTATTAAAGTATTCTATCATTCATAACTAGAAAAAGCACAAATCCGGGACACTAAATCCAAATACTCAGAATTTTAGGTGGAAGCTGAATTCAAATTTCTCAGTACAAATCCTTTCTGTGCTTTGAATTAAGGGTCAGAGCTAAAATCAGAAGCCTAAACATCATCCAAATCCAAATGTCAATGCTTCAGTTCATCTCTGCTTACAACAAAATGAAGGCATTTGATATGAAAAGATATGAAACGTTTTGAATCTCCTGTTTCAAATTACTATGCACGCCTCACCTTCACAGCAAAATGTACTTTTTGCTCTTGCCTATGAGCTACTGGAAATATCGATAATTCACTGAAGAAAGAAAAAAGAAAAACACCTTAGTGACTGCAGTGAGAGTCAGTTGTCAATGGAGAATTTTATCAATTTTTGCTTTGGCTCACTCAAACATCCCCCAGAAATATTTGATCTAGACTCCATAACACTTTCAAAATGTTTTCCTTGAACCTGTTTTCAAGCAAATAGGAAGAATCTTAGAACAAAAAGCAAACAGGAAGAATCTCAGAAAAAATGGTTTTCTAGTCCTGACTGGTTAAGCATAGGACAGATTTGGTTAAGTTTAAATGTCATGAAAGCAAGCCATGAATCTCATTCAGTTAGCAGAATGATGATCAGCCAGCTAGACAGGAGCTTTGGTGTTTCTGCATACCTCTTGTGAGGTATTTATATCTGTGAACATCTTTTCTATTACGAATCTTAAAAAATCAAATGATCATAACGCTTTATCGGATAAAACTTAAGTTCCGTTATGCATCTAGACCTCTGAAAAACTAAGATGTTTTCAAAGGAAGCAGGAAAAGTCATCTTTATACATCTTTCCCCAGAAAGTATAGTTTCTGCATGCTTTGTACATAGGTAAATAATGTAAACTGTTTGCATATCAAATTATCTATGTACACATAAGAAAACCTGATGTTTTGGAGCATAAAGCTTGTATTAGCTACTGTGAAGTTCCATGTAGAGACCTGTAATTTTGCTCCAAATCCTGAGAGTCTGAAGCATTTGAATCCAAAGTTTGGATTCAACCCTGTAAGAAGAAATAAACCTGCAAACCCCATTAGAAGAATTAAAAGGATTGATCTATTATATATATAATTCCACTGGCTGACCCTGAAAGAGAAAAGTAAAAGTTGACAAGACTGTCAGCCCATATGTGAATTTTGGAGGCACTCACATTCTGATATGAACTCAGAGATGAAATTCAGATTTGTTTTCTACTTTGGCAATAAGACTTGGAGCAGAGATGCCATTTCATCCAGTTTAACTCCACTGAAYGCTGAAGAAATTCTGTCTCACCTCCCCCAAGAGATCTGAAGTCTTTTCCATGCTCTGTCCTGGAGTGACAAATCACTAAAAGGAAGTGTTCAATCCCAAACAGAATTGTGTCAGAGGACAAGCTAAAATGCAACCAAAAGAATCACCAACTTCCACAATCCTCACCTGAGGGAGTGATGGTTGAAGCCCATCACTCTCTAGTCCTTCATGGTAGACTCTAGTGACAGCAACTTGACTTACTACCACCAGAAGGTCCCTAATGAATAAGAAAAAAATATTTAAATGTCTCAGGCCTACTGTCCTGTAGGAAGACTCCAAAAGATAGTGGTGTTCAGTTAGCTTGTGTTGCTTTCCAGCATCCACATACAGAACAGAAATTGCCAAATTGCTCTTCTCCCAAGTCAGCTCCAAATGATCTGCTTTTCCCCTTTACTCTCTTTTGATACCTGACTTGCACAGTAAGAATAACGGGACAGTGATTTGTAGGATCCATRCAACTATTTCATACTTTCCTGGCCACTGCAGAAATCATACACCTTATCATACAGTTAAAATGGCTCCTTGAAAACTGGATTAATAATAGAGGCAGAAAAGCATCTGAACTGTCTTACCAGCTTTAATCCCAGCACCCCACAACCTAAGAAGATTTTGCAGAAATTCAGACAGTTTCTCTTTCTGCTACATGGTTTAGGGAATCACTGATCTGAAAGGCTATGGAAATGAATGTCTTCCTTTTTCCCCTGGTTCTCCTTGCAGTTCCATATTTCACCCTTCACATTTAAGCCTTCAGTACTTCTGGTGTAAAGATAAATGGAGAAAACTACGAAAACAGTGGTCAGAGGATTAAACACCTCTTACTGGGTTTAGTCTTGATTAATATTTTCTAATTAATACTTTCCTCTCCCTGCCGACCTCTCAAACATCCGCCCTAAGCACTCCTTGGCTAAATGGTTTTTGATTCTCCTGCTTCCAGAAACAACAGCAAACCCACAAAACTAAATATAAAAGTTTCAGGTAGGAGCAACCTGACAGAGCAAGTGACTTACTGAGAGTCCTTGTCCCAGTTTGCTATGGAAATTTTATACTTTAGTTTCTCTCTGAATTCCTCACCCCTTTTTTGTCCTAAATTCAATTTATCTTTCCAGTTTCTACCAGATAACTTTGAAAATCTCCTTTAGTCTCTTCAATAGCTCAGTACATACTCACAGCACATAATAACGTAGCCCATTAGGGGATGAAAACTTTTTCTGTTTATAAGTAGCTGAGACAAATTTCTGAGGAACTCTGGTGAAGCCCCCCATCTAGAGAAGGCCAGATGCTCACAGTAGGTGCTGGCTTGCTATCTTGTTTCAAAGACCTAGCCCGTATGGTGCCTTCCCTGGTCTTCTGCAATAGGACATAGCAATGTCCAAGGAGACAAGCATTTACTGTTTACATAGCCATTAGGCAATTTTCCTGTAAGAAAGTTCCTTACTTCATCTGGAGAATATTGTTTTTAAAATGCGAAGTCTCAAAAATGAAGCTATACCTGCGGGTTGTGTTTCAGCGTGACCCCAGGACAATATAAAAAGACAGTCTTCCYACCCCTTTTAAGCTTTATGGGGCTTTTTTGTTAAACAACTGTACTGAAATCTATGTAGAAACAAAAAAAGACTTAATCAAAGGTTATTGCCTAGCATTTTAAAATAAGCTTGATTCCTTGATTCAGCTTTCTCCATATTTATTCAAAACAGTGGAAATCTCTTAAAATAAGGAATTCATTGTCACTTGTTAGACATTATGTTTTAATTTTTTATTCTCTGATGACTTTCTAAATAAAGAAATAGAATCCTAAATGCAATGAATTAGATCCACTTTTGAATTTAAATACCTTTTATAAAGAACTTACGATCATAAACCCTGAGTAAGACAAGGATTTAACGAAAAGGCAAGCAAAATCATTTTTAGCTACCAAAAGAGGTGGAATATYTGACTTAACAAATCACTAAGTCAGTAATAAAAGATCAATTTAACAGAAGTAGCAGACCAATTTTKCATCACTATGCAGGGAGCAGGCTACTGGAAAAATTGATAGTAATTGATATATGAGTTCACTTATCTTTAAAGACAGCACTGGTTAGCATGTGTTAATACCCATATTTGTTGTTTTATAGTATTTTTTAAGATTAAAAAAAGCTATGGTTACCACTTGGCCACATATAATATCTCTAAAATTATTTAATTATGTGGAATTTTTACTTCACAATTATTCTTTTGCTGGATCTCAAGCATTCAAGTAAATTAAATGAGACCACATTATTTTCAAAACATAGTTTAGGCTAAGCACATTTCCAGATTATTAACACAGCACCATTCCTCCCTAACAAATTCATGTCCCTAGTTCTATTTTTTGCTTTCTGTTTCTCTCACTATCCTTTAAAAAAAAAAACAAGCACGTTTTCAGCAAGTGGGAGAAACTCAATACAACAGGAATTATCCCTATAGCTGGGAGACTTAAAGAGTTATTCTCTCCTTTTAAACTAGAGGAAATGGTCTGAGGAGAGAAACATATGTTTTTACTTTCCTTAAATGTCCTAAATTTTAACTCAGTTCTATTTTTTGAATCACCTTGATTTTTTTTATTTTCACCATTACTCCTTTGTTTCCTATTTAATGTACTGGAAATTAGAATTGAGCAGGGGACAGAAACTGTGCTTCAGAAGGAAGAATTTCTCTGTTCTAAAATTAGTCTCCACTCCAAATTGGAACAAAACCTGAACATTTCAAGTGCCTTGTGATTTATTTTCTTTCATTAAAGAGAACTAATCATTGTTTTCAGAACATTTATAGAATAGGAAATTTAAAAAGGAAAAACAGTGTTTTCCAAATAATCTTCTAAAGAGTTTCATTTCAAAAAAGTCAAAAAGAAGTTAGCATACATTTTAGGTCTAATTTTTTTAATGTAGGCAGGTCTTCTACAGCTATTCTTAGTCTAAATTTCCCAAGAGCTACTTGCTTAGGTCAAATTTAGTGTTGCTGTAACTTGGTTAATTTAGTGCAATTTCAGGATGAATGTGCTGCATCACTGAAGTGCATAGTGCTTCCCAAATATACATTAGTGATGACAGCAATCTATACCATCAATGAATTATCCTGAGCAGGGTGCACAGAGTATCTAGTTATAGCTATAATCATTACAGATCAAATTATATCAAATAAAAATAAGAAAACAGTCACAAAATATTTTAAGGTCGTTACAAATAAACAATCTAAAATTGTCAAGGTCATTCCAGTTTTTAAAATATGAGCGCCTATAAATACATGGGACTGCCAAAGGTGATTCAGTGAAATTCAGAAGAATTGGCAGTTCAAACTACAGCCAGTTCCCAAATTGCCTGTAAAAAATGGTGTCCAAAAAACTAAATTCCTGTGCTGCTGTCCTACCTCCACTCTGGTCGACAGGTCTTCATCTACCTTGAGATGCTCCCGCTCCAGGTATGATCACAATGTTTCTGCTCTGGTCTTCCTCCACATAGCCCTAAGAGACTCCCAGGACTGGCTGTTTTCATTTTAGCTTGACAAAATGCCCTTGCAGACAATTGCTATGCAAGGTTTTATTCATTTGTATATGGATGCTTCTCAGTCAAAAGCCATTCAGATTATGCTGATTTTATTTTTTTTATTTGATACACCCTGGAGGTGAGGTCTGTGGAAAAAGCTACATGGGGAGGTTTTGAAAAAATCAAGACCTTTTTCAGGTTTCTAAACACGCATTTGAGGGTAACTTTATGTTCCCATTTTCAAAAATCTTGGCCAGCTTGGCAAAGCACATCTCCGCCATGGTTAACTCTTTGTTAATATGAAGGTAAATTGTCTCTGAGGTTAAAAAGTCTATTGTAAAGAACAAGCCTATTTGCAAAGAAGTAGTTATGGACAGGAAAGTAGCAGCTCAACTAGAGATGAAAACCATTGAGAGATTTTACTAATCCAGGTGAAAGACCATAGAAAAGGTGTCAGAGAGAATGAGGTGCATCTCTTTGTAGTGTCTTATTAGTTACCTCCTTTTACAGAACAAAGTAACAGCAGTGACGATTTATAATGAGTCAAATACATTGAATAAAACTATGCATTTAGTATGAATGGAATGATGAAGATATTTGCCTTCTACTCCATAATGAAAATCTTCTTTAGGAGTCTCCAAATTCTCCCCCACATTGACTGCTCCTGTCTGAGAATGTTACTTGTGGAACTTAAATCTTTTGTTTATATAAGCAGAAAAAGAAAGCAAAGAAGGCAGTTAAGAAAAGGGAGCTCTAAAGCTTTTGTTCATATTTGAGGCTAAAGGAATGTAAAGCCTCTATAATTATCTGAAGACTTTCATCTAAGTGAGCGCAAAGAAGAAAAGCTAGAGGTACATAAAATATACCATATACTTTTTACTACTGTGGTCATTAGCATTCCAAGCTTAATGCGTATTTTATTACCTAGAAATTCATTTCATTTGCATTTTAACTTGATTTGATTCGAATTTACCTTCTCCTTTCTCTTCCTATGACACTACTCAACAGCTAGAGCAAGATAGCGAATAAGGATTTTAGAACTCAAATCCACTCACTTAAAGAATTTAAATTTGTTATTTCCTACTAGAAAAATATATTCTGACACATCAGATCATCAGATGACATGATCTTGACACAGATAATTTTTTTATCTGCACAGCATTTTTTACTGATTGATGGGTAATTTTCTTCATTTATAGCATTGATTTAAAATTTATTCTCCAGAGAGGACCCCCCACAGAAAAGAAACTTCTCGTTTTCATTTGTATGCTAGCTGTAAAGAACACACAGTGATCACACATTATCTTAGGCAGTTTACATTTTTTTATAATAGACCTCAAGTACGCCGTCAGATACATTCATTAATATCTGCTGTGTAAAACAGGGATATAAAGCAACCTTGTATTTTTTACTGTCAGCATTCAAGTTTCTGCTGAGGGGAAAAATTATTTGAAGAAAAGAATGCTTTTTTAATGAATGCTCCTGTACTCTGACCCATTACAAGGTCTTTTCTATTACTCTTAAATTAAATTAACATCTACTGTACTATAACTTCTTAATCTCTAACACCTACTTCTAATAATATGAGTAATCTGAGCTACAAAAGAAATCCAAAATACATACCTCTGGGCATCAAATCCTGTAATTACAAAAGCTGTCTTGCCCTGTATATGATTATTAAGATTATTTATTCTTCCAAGAATCTGAAGGGAATGTACACTACTATATCAAAAATACCTTTCATTAATAAAAGAGAGATCTAATCCTAAAAGTATCACCTCCATTTTAATCTAGTCTCTTCTCTAATATTATATAGAAGCATTCATTAAAGGTACAACTTCATTACGACACTGAAGATTAATTTTAATAGGACCAGCATGTCCATTTTAACTGTTGAAAATTAATGGTCTTTCTTATCTGGGCATGCACCTTCATGATAAAGAGTCAGAAGGTATTGTATATTAGGGGAATTCTTGTATAATAATATGATTCTTCTTTAAAAAAATCACATGAATTCAGCTCTGTGACATATATAATCAGTCAGTACTAGTTATTATTACCACGAACTTCAGTCAGCCACATTTTGTTTCAGTAAATAAACACAAATATATAGGAATCCAACATGCGAAATGAAGAAGTATACAAAAGGCACTTCATTATTTTCCATTTCTTTTTTCCCCCATGATGAGTGAACAACAGAAGTGTTTTTCACATTTCTTTTAAGCAAAGTTTTGATGGCTCATTTCACACACGTTCTTGTTYGTTCTCCAACATTTCTCCCTTCCTTAGAGCAGCACACTAGTTCAGAAGCTATGAAATGAAAGCATGTTTTGGGGTGAATAACCTGGAAGTGTGAGATATAGCAGTATCTCCCTCCTCCAAGCAACTGTAACATCCAACTGTGTGTCGGTTTCCTACCTACTTGATCCTCCTTGGGAAAACAAGTACATTTTTTTAATCAGACAGAACGGTACATAAAGAGAATGTCAGCTTGCCAAACTGATGATCATCTTGTACATTTTGTTGACTAACTTCTTAGTAACCTTGGAAAAAGTGAACAAAGCCTAGCTGATGAAGGAATAGGAAGGAGTAATATGATACATTTCTGGTTGTTATTCTCTGTTACCTTTCAAGATTGCTTTCCTAATGCACATTCTTCTAGGCTTTCTAGCTCAAACCACCTCTAACATATAAAGCAGGAGATTAAAGCTATCAAACAACCATATTTGCACAAAAATTCTGCATACACTGTTTATCTGGATGTCTATTTTGTTCCTAAAATTCCAGTTAACATATAATAATCAAGGCTTGCATTTTCTTACTTTTCCACTGGCTGTAGAAATTTTCACTCTTTATATTCCTAGTGTAAGTGGTGTGATAGCAGCACTACCTTCCCTCTAAAGCACTGATAGTTCACGTTCAGTTCTCAGCTCTACTTTATTTTTATTATCACTCAATCAGCAGTTGCTAAACTTTTCTTACCTACCTTTGGGTGCTGGTCTGAACATGACGACGCTCATGCTTCTGAGAGCTTGCACCACAGCAAAAGAGCTAGCTGCAATCAAAAAATCAAAATAAACCACAGATGATAAAAAACAATGCAAAAAAGAGCAGTCAAAGCCCTTTTTATTTCTAAACATCAGTCTTTGTTGGAGGACACCATGAAATGTGCCAGGTCATCATCATTTTTCAAAAGAAGGGTTTGTCTAAAAATCAAATGTGTAATTTAGCAGTAGCAGCACACACTGACTTGTGCTTCCTAGGATTAAGTTTGGACTGTTCAGGATACTGTTTCAGGACATTCCCAAAAGAATCTAAGACATGGTCAAATACTATAAGCCACAAAACAGTAAGAGGTCACAGAAAGAGTCAAAGGCATTACTCTTTCCGAGGTCTTTGCAGGAGYTGGAAATTTGTGAATTCTTATTTCCAGAAGTCTCAGACCCTTTTACTTCAACTCCAATTTTTCAAAACACTTTTCATTACACAGAAATCATGACATGTTTTTGTCTTTTCTGTCTCCACCAGAAATAATTTAGTGCTAATTCTTGTGAAAAAAAAGTGGAAGCTCCTTTGCTGGAAGCCAAAACAACAAATCAAAATCTATTTCTAAAAATGGAGTTCCTTGTTTGTTAGTTCAGTAGTAAAATTCTTCTAGTCTTTTTTTTTCTTCTTTTTTCTCCTACAATTTTCACAGTATGAGTTAAAAGAGTTTAATAAATCCAAAGTACAAAAAGGCTTATAATGAACCTGTCAAAGGGCTTGCTTGTAATTTGCTTGAAAGGATATTATTTCCTGAGAATGCGGCCAGTGGTTTCTATCTCCATATAATTCTTCCTGAGATGCTCAGTGCAGAACCCTGAAAATGGATGTTGACAATTTTGAGTAAGATCCAGTGGTAGTTGCTAACTTAATATGCTGGCTGAAATGACTCAGAGTAAAAATCAGAGGTAAATCAACTTCACCCAGCAAAGAAAAGTGATTTCTTCTTCTGCAGTAATTCTTCTCTTCTAAAATGGCTGAACCTTGCAATATATCTTTCTACTTGTTAACATGTTTTTAACACACTTTAAACACTACTGCTGTTCATGCCAATGCCATCAGCTTTTAAACTGGTTTTGTTGGGAAATTCATCATGCTGGTAGCACTGGTATATAAGAGTTGAGCTGAGCAAATACTATATTCCACGATTCATTTTAAACAGGCAAGTATTCAGCCAATGTATGGATCAGGAATTATTCTTTACTGTCGCTCTCAGGGCAGCACCTGGGTCGGCATACTTTGTCCAGACCACTGCAGGGACTGAGCAAGGCCGGTGCTCCTCTCTCTAAAGGCCTCGGTAGGGAGCAAGGTAATGGGGAAATGGTCAGATTCAATGCAGCTGGTCTTATGTTTTGTAATTCCTGGCTTGTACTCAGTAATGGGGCTGCTTGCCCTTGCAAGCCTATCAGAAATGATCGCTCTCTGTTCTCCTCTTCTTCCAGAAAGAGGGGAAGCATACAGTACTTGTTTATTTTATTTCTTCCTTGTGCCAGGCCCCATGCCAACACTGGTTCTGCCTGCCTGAGTCTACTTGCTTCTGAAAATAATGGAACTTACTGTGCCTGCTCTCTCCGTTTCTGTAAGCATTTCTCCAGGGTGCTCACCACTGCTTCTGGAAGTATGTTTAAACAGCCTTACCAAGATCTTGTAGCCTTCCTATAGTGAAGAGTCAAATTAGACCCAGTATAACGCAAGCCAGTACATGCAAAAGCAGTAACTTCTGATCTTTGGCAATGTAATTAACTTGTTTCCATTTAAACCCCTAAAACATTGCTGTTATTAATGCATGCCTTAAAAATGTAATTCTTGAAAGTCTTAATACATACTATTTTGTGAATTTAGATGCTAATTATTCAGGCATTCTGATGTTCTGCTGTGTCATTCCTTGCATATTAATGTATTTTACCCCTTACATGCTTTGTATACAACAATTTATGCTATCAGATACTGAGAAATGTCACAAAAGTTATCCCTTCACAGGGTGTAATGGAATTTAATTTAGATTTTAATTTAGATTTAGTCCATAGGACAGAATCAGTAGATCTAGTCCATGTTTAAACATTTACAAATGTAGTTCATCTTCAAGTGTGYTGTCAGCACTATAAATGTATTTTCTTCATGTAATATGTTTCCTTCTGTTCTAAATATTCTTAATGTCATAAAGAAAAGAGAAAATTTATGAAAAAATTGCATTTATAATGATGTAGTACATTCTTGTAAATTTACCCCTGCCAAAAAATGATTGCCTCATATTCTGTTCTCTAGACACTGAGCAATTCAAAGCAATCCAGTGACTACACTGTAACTATCCCCGATTATTACTAGCACAGCCCTCCAGGTGTGGTCTCACTAGGGCTTCCCCTGACCTGCTGGCTACGCTCTTGCTAATGCAGCCCAGGGTGCTCCAGCCACCTTTGCTGCAAATGCACATTGCTAGCTCATGTTCAAGTCGCTCTTCACCAGGATCCCCAGGTCCTTTTCTGAATAGCCACCTTCTAGCCAGTCTGGTTCCAGGCTGTTCTGGGGTTAAAAAAAATAAATAAAAGCAAAAATACACACAGAAACTCAGAACCAAAAAAGTTCTCTCCTTACATCAAAATACAATTTTAACCATTACAATGATTTTGACTTTTCTCACTTTTGTTTTTCACAACCAGGAAGATGGACTGAAGTTTAGGACTAGATGTAGCAGCAGTGTTATCGAGTGTTATCGTCTAGACCACTTCATGTGCTAGCTAATAAAATACACTAATTCTGCAATGAAAGATGTTCTGATAGTCATGAATGAGCTTTCCATGCTGTTTTTCAGGTTTCTGAAAATCTATCCAACATTAATTATAATGTATCTGTCATGACAGAGCGAAATATTTCTAGAAGATATTTTCTGGATGCTCTGCTTAATTTCTCCACTGTAACATCAAAGGATTGTCAACCATTGATATAAAACACACAAATCTGTCTGGACATCAATGTTTGAGACTTGGGCAAAGTTATATTCTTTCTTTGTAGGAGCCTTGACAGATCTCTCAGTTCAGACAAGACATCAAACAGTATTCCTAAATGCTGAGCAAACTCTGTTGAGGTCAAAACATGCCTGAGACTGGCAAATGGCTGAGAACCTCTAGTGCAGAAAGGGAAAGGAACCGATTGTATGGGATAACGTAGATCTTCTGAAAAATAGTGTTTTCTATCATTTTCTTTTTTGTTTTATAAGAAGATAAATGATAGCAAAGGTTTGTTTCTCAGACACTTTCTTGCAAAATAAAGCGATGACCAAAAGTCTGACTGGGCTCTCAAGGGCATTATCATACTGTGCACTGATGTAATCTTTCAGCTGCAGTTCAAGTCTCCTGGGTTTCAAGATTTAAAGATTGCTGCAAAACAATAGAAAAAGATGTTCTTAAAATATATTATGAACAAATCCACTTTGGGGGGGCAATATAATTTGTCAAAGGACTGTACAGCTCACTCTATTATCACATACTATTTCCTTCAATGACTTGTTAGTCATTGTCCATGGCAGCAATCTTACCAGATGGAAAGGTCTGATTAACTAAACAGTTGATTTCTCCCATCTAAAACCAAGGAAATTCATTTTTTCTGCAGCAGCTCCTGGCACTGGATACAAACAATACAAGCCATACAATTTGCTGGTCTTGCTAGGTATGGACACTTTCTCAAGTGTGAAAATCCAAAAGGAGAATTCCACCTCCTACTTCTTCTGTAGCTGCAACCACAGGAAAGCCTTTCCTTGTTCCTTGGCTCCACTTGACCGCATGCCAGCCCTAGACTCAGTGCTCATTTTCATAGCCTTCCCTGATTTTTTGATCAAGCTCCTGTGACAAGTTATGGGTGAGTTCTACATTTTTAAGGTAAAAGTAAGATGTAAGGATGAAATTCAAGTTTGTCCTTTAGTTATAATTGTGATGAGGCCAGGGATCATGGCAGTGCCTGTGTGTGCACCCAGTGCTCTTAAGTCATTAACTCTCTTGGTGGTCCAGGAACACCCCAGGCAGTTTGTGCATAGATAAGGTCATGGCCTGATTTGAAAGAATGGAGTAACTTGAGACAAGGTAATTGCCTGAACTCCTGGCCACCTTCATAATTATGAATTTGACTAACTGGTGCAGGGGTTCTCCAGGTGGGAAATCTGGAATGTCCTAAAGATGCCTCCAGGCAGCTCCTCCTAGACCAATTCCTGTGCTTCAGGGTGATGATTAACAGCCCAGGTGGAGAACCTGGCCATGCCAGAGAGTCTCTCAGGCATTCCTGCTGCAGAGTTGACCAAAATGTACACATATAAGATAGTTGTGAATAGTCAGTGGAAACTATTCCTGCAGAGGTGGAAAAGTCATGTGGGGCAACCTTCTGTATCCACCTGTTAAGATAGTCAGGAAATGTACTGTATGGAGTTTAAGGTACTCAGTAGCAGTGGATCATACATATGCTGGAGTAGTCATGTAGCAGACCAGCTGGATATTCAACAGAAAAACTGTTCAAGGAAGCTCACTGGATCCAGCTGAAAATGTTGTTGCAAGGAGCCTTGTATTAGAAACTCCCATCACTGCCCAGACAGAGACTGACCATACTGTTGGAGAGATTTGTTTCCCCATGTGAACATTACCATGTGCCAAGATCCCAGTAAATTACAGGGATTTAAAATAAAATTTTATCTGTGAATGTCTGTGCAATGCTCCTAGAACCCATCTCTTTTTTTGTCCTTTAATCAGGCAAATGAAGGAAGTCCTATTTGCCCTCCCCAACTCTTCCTCTGCTTCATCTGTACTGATCAGGAGAGGGGGCCTGCCTGCCACACACGTCTCATGCATCTTTTTGTTAACTGGAGCCTTGGCTGGACTAATCTTCCTATTTCCTATTCCTGATCCAAATGAAAATGATAGAGCTCAGATGAATCAAGACATTGGAAGCTTCCAAATGTCAAGTCTGTCTCACCTGTAGTCTCTCCTTCAGAAGGAAAAAGGGCTCACCTGGACTAGGCTGTCAGCCTCCTTCCAGCAGCTCATCCAAATCTTATATCCATTTCCAGATGATAGCGGCACTACAATTTTCTGGCTTCATTTCTTGGTAGCCCCCTCTGTCATTGCTAGGAACTGCTGCTAGGATCTCTTTAATATTAAATAAGGCTGAATAGTTTACCAAGCAACTAATTACAGGTGATTGTATATCACTGCAATGATAGCATAGAAAATAGGTGATTGTATATCACTGCAATGAAAGCACAGAAAAGCTTTTTTTTTTCTTAGACAGTTATACCCAGAGCATTTCTTTTATGTTTTCTGAAATTACTGCTTACCACTGGAAATAATTAAATGCATTATTTACAACCCTCAGCTTTTCAGGTTATCTAAGACAAACGGAATTTTGTTAAGTGGCACCAATATGTATGTTTAATTTGAGAGACTAATGAACCATCTTGTATCCCACTGATCAGCAAAAGATTGTAATTCTCTACAACTCTTTAGTTCTTATAAGTCGTTCAGAATGCACATAAACATCTATTCTGTTTTAGCTTACTTCGAAAATTCAATGATTATAAGATGAGTCTTGGAAGTCTTTTGAGAACATATGTTTCCTTCTCCGCATGACAGCTGTTTCACAATTTTTCCTGTCCCAAAGGAAAAAGACAAACAACCCTCAATTCACCCATGTAGGAGAAAATTTAATTGTTTAGATTTTCAGTTCTAATCATTTCACCTTTGAGCATGTGGAACAATCTGTTGCTTGTTCTGTAGCAATAACTGGTGTGATTTAGAACACTTTGGAAAACTGTTCCTGCAACGAAACTGATGAATTGCTTGCACAAGTATGGTGATACTTCCATTCTTTATTCACAGCTAGGTAAAACAAACACCAGGTAGGTTGAGAGGACAACTTAACCTGAATAAAAGTGTGCACTTCACATTGCTAAGTGTAGAATTTTAATAAATATTTCTACAGGCACAGAGGAATATAGAGACTGTATAGAGAATTATGATATAATGTGTGTTTCCACACATGCTACAGAATATTTGTCCCACTCTAACAGAGAAGCCCTCCCCAGAAGGGTCTGCCCTGCAAGACACTGATTTTCTACTGCCACAGTTATTAGTAATCTTGGCTGGTCAGTACCATGAAGGATAAGGCCATTAAGGTAAACACATGCTGGAATAAAACGTGTATTTTTTCTTCCTGGTAGTTTGGCTTGTGAAAGCCAAACGCAGAGTTTATATGTCACTTCAGCTGCATGTACATTTTCCTCAGTACCTGCAAAAGGGCATTTTAAAAACTTATTTCTGCTGTACTTTCTATTATCATTGTCTCTTTCCTTCTGTTTCCTAATCTTCCTTCCACATTAAGTATTTTGTCTTTCACTGCCATACACCAAAATGCACTGCACTCTGCCCATGCCTATCTTCAAGCCTATCTCCTTTCTACTTGTAATGTGAAGAGCACCAACAGCAGCAGCACCAGCAGAACCCTGCTGGCAAGGTTCCCACACAAGCAAGAGATACGACCACGTCCTCAGTCATGCCAGTGTAATGAGAGCTAAAACTCTTCCCCCAGAGTTTTGAGTGCCTTTTGGCATGTATGTGGTTGTGTTAAAACCTTCTGACTCTTCAACAGTGTGTCCTGGTCTTGTAGAGGTTGTGGCTAGTGAGGTGATTAATGATAGCGTGGATTCTGAACTGTTAACTCTTCGAGATGTGAACTGCACCTGTTCACCTCAGAACTAGGAACAGTTTGAGCATTATATTATTACTGACCAAGCAGCATGTAACTTGTTGAAGAACAAATAAGCAGTCTGTAGTCAAAACTGATGAACAAAGGTCACCCACCATTGCTCCTTTGAGGAACACTACAACAGAAGGAGAATGATAATTTCATTTGAGACAAAGGGCTAATTGCACTGTGAACAGATAGGATAGTGAAGACTTTCATCATTTTTACCATGACAAATTCCCTGGAGCAAAAATACTAATTAAGGCCCAGTATAATGTGCTTTATTTAAATAAACACAAATCAGACCATTGCCTCAGTCTAGGATTTAGAAAAAGATACAGTCAGATAAAGAGGAGAGACATACGTAAATAAAGATAAGAGTGGTGCATTTGTAATATCTAGGTCCTACATTTGCTTGATATTTGTGTGTATAACTGGAAAAATAGAAGATATCTGCTAGTGAAAATGTCAGATATAGCAATATCGCCACAAGCAGCTCTTTCTTAACCAAGCCTATTTGACCCAAGAGGGAGGTGGAAGAGTCATTAAAAGTATCAAGCAAATATTCATTCAAGTAGCCAGCCACATGAAAAGGTGTTTTGTTTGTTTTCTTTTGGAGTGAAGCACCAAAGAAGGCACATGGGGGAAGAGAAAAAATAAGACTAAAGAAGTGAAAAAAAAATGTGCTGTAGAAAATGCAAAAGTTTTAAAGAACAGCAGAACACTGAGACTCTAGCTAAAATAGTGTGTGTATTTATGCGACCATTTATGCAAATGGTCACCAGTTATCATGTTCCTGACATGTGGTATTGGTGCAACAACACTGCTTTATATTGTTACRTTACTTTTGCTATATGTTCAGTTCTTTTTATAAACCTGGAGGTAAAACTCCTGTCAGTTCCAATTGTTTAGCATTTATCACTTTTAATTAGCTCRTAGAAGTCAGTGGTTTATTTCAATAATACATTTTCCTTAGCATATTCAGTAAAAAGACAATTATTTGACATATAGGAATCATCCCATATCCCATTATACATATCAAACTTTAAATCATAAATTCTTTTCAAAATTAGTAAAACTTTGATTTAGTCATTTTTGCTCTGTATTACCCTTGATTATTTAGGCTATTAAATTACTACAAAAATCTCAAGAGAAGACATTATGCAGGTTTTAGTATTTCCTTTCACCTTGGTAAGATGGCCTTTCTCTGAATATTCATCCATCTGTTAACTAACTGTGGCATTCCTAAGAGGCAAAAGGGTGACATCTGATTTGTATCAGATAGTGTTTCAGGAGCAGAGCAGARCTAAATCTTGCAGGATCATTCTGTCTTCATTCATGTCATTGCTTTCTTAGAAATTCATGTGCCTTCTGCAGAGGAATATACTTTTACTATAATACAGGACAACCCCTCATCCATTGCTTGTCATTAATTAAAAGTTATTTTCTTTAAATAGGCCTGAGTTACTTATGTATTTTTCTTAAAGATGTGCTGAACATCTCTTACATTTAATTTATCTTGCACTGTATGTGGACCTAGAAAGATACATGAACCTCATGCATCTGGCTCACATTTTGGTCTAGATGAGAGGCATCCAAACACACTGAGGACGTGCACGTGCATTAGGGTTCATGTGATGTCCAAAGCATTCTGGGACATTTGGCAGAGGCTTTTACTGAGGAGTCTGCTTCCTAGGAGTGGATTTTTCACGTGAAGCTTTGTGGCTCCTAGTTACCATGTGGCAGCAATGGCTGAAGAACAGAATCTTGAAAGCGTAGCAAATATTAATTGTTTGGGGCTGCATGTTTAACTGATGTTGATTTTTCTGCAAAATTTTGGTCAAAATGGTTCTCTCATTTCAGAGAACAATGCTAAGGGAAATCAGAGAAAAAGATGCTGTTTTGCCCAAGTTACAAATTTCCGGTAAACTTTTTTCTGAAAGGTCTCCATTTGTATCTCTTCAGTTATAAGCCTCAAGAGTCACAATCTCAGTGAACACAATATGGACTATTGAAGCTAGAACCCTACCTTTCCCTTTTGTGACTGGGCCAGCTYCGACTCAGAGCCTAGGATTTTTTTTCTTGCCATTGCAAGCTGGTACTATAGTTCRTCCTGATGCCAGGATGCTGATTTGAGACTGAGCACCCATTTCTCCTGTATAGCCAAGGATGACTGGGGGAGTGCAAGCAGCATGGAAACAGTACTAGAGAGAAAAGCAAGCAGAGAAACAAAAGCTAGGTCTGGAAGGTGGTGTGGGTTTGAAGGGGAAGGAAGACTGGAATCCCTTCATGGGCACCTTATCTGGCAGTGTCTGTAAAGCACACTTTCCCTAGTTCAGGAAATCCCCAATTGCTGACTGCCAGAAATACAGCAAATAGGAAGGATCACTCTTATATGCACTTTTCTTGTGCTCTTTCTAAATATCTAGTGATGGATATTCTTCAGGAATGACAGAAGCGAGACAAGAACCGCTTGGGGAATTAGCGCCAGTTAATTAGCTCCCAATTAGCTCTGCGGAGCTGCCTGTGGCAGCCGCAGTGCTGCTGGGCTGTGCTGGTGGTGGCACTGTGAGATGCGCCCCATTGGGAGAGAAGGGGAGGGCATGGCCCCGCTGGCCAGGGAGAGCTCCCCTGCCCATCACCTGCCAGGCCTGACATCAGGTATGTTGTTAGGTCAAGTGGCAACTGTCAGCCTGGAGCAAAAGGTTCCAGCACTGCTAATCACCTGTAAGGATCAACGTAATATTGCAAAATGAAATTTGCTTTCTCAGTTTGAGTTTTTAGGAAAAGCCTAGGGAACTGCACACAAACTGTTAAAGCATCCAAAAGTTAAAAAATGCAAAATTAAATCTCCTATGTAATCTTAATTCAGATCCTTGGTACATATGAAGCTTGATTCAGTCTCTAATTATATGATTGCAGTAGTCTTTTCCTCTGTGTATAATTCAGTTCACTGGCGGGGTGATATTTAGTTAGCAAACAGCTGTTCAATGTTTTGTTTCAACTTTGTGTAGTGTGTGGCTCCATACTATATTTACTGCATACTTTTCAATCCCTCTATGAACACAGAATTATTCATTCGCTTCTGGGGTTTTGTGTAGCACTCATCATTACATAGTATTTAAGTGCTTCATATTTATTAAGAATTTTCACATCCCTGTGAGATGAAGGGATGCAATTTATTATCTCATAGTTACAGTTGGGGACAGAGAATTATAAGATTTAAAAAATCCACTTGTTCTTGGAGCCCTGTCTGAGACACTTTGTGCCTGATCTTCCAAAGTACTCTTTGTTTTTATAGCACTCTACACATTCAAAACAACCCCCCACTGACTTCAGCTGGGAGTTTTCAGCATTTTTATGAGATTCAAATCACACGCTTAAAAAATTGAGGAACCTTCTCAGTGTCCACCTGTGAAAGAAACTGTTTTAAGCAGATTGCTCCACGTTGCAAAGGAATTCTCTGGCAGTGTTAGGAAAAGAATCTGTTTTCCTAGAGCAAGATACCTTAACAAAAAGAGCCCCACTTACCTTTCAATAAGCTTCTTCTCATTTATTACATAAGCTCACTTTCTGCAATAAAAGAAAAAGTCCTTCATTATACAGATCCATATTTATCTCCAGAGAATTCACTTCTGTACAGTGACTAAAATGCTTTCCCTCATCTGACAAAAAAAATGCATTTTTAAAAATAAAGACATGGAGGGGGCCAAATTAGAGCTATATGGGCAATCTCAATGCCTGAATTTTAGGATTCAGGTGCCGATTCACGTGCTTAAAATCTAAAATTAAAGTTATTTTAGTTTGTGTATGTGATATCTATTCATATTCTATAAGTCTATAAATCTAGAAAAGTGTAGGTAGATATTTAAGGCAGAAACAAAAAGAGCAGTTTCAAGCAGGAGAAGCTGACTCCTTCAATTATGGATGAGTTCATGCCACGCAATCTATAAGAGGTTTAAAGGTTAACAGGCAAATTCCACCCCTTAGAAGCCACTCGTAGGGGAGATTGCTACATGAATTTAAATTTATGGATTTTTTTCTGGTGAGTGTATCTGACTGCGTGGAGATGAATGATTGGAGTGAGGATTGCTACCTGCTGTGGAAGCAGCCAGGGAACTCTGCTCCCAAACATCAGAGATGCAGAGCAACCTTGCAGAGGTGCTGCAGCACACTTGTATTTGCAGCAGACGTTCCAGGTCTGTCCATCTTGCCCAACACCCTATTGACTCCTTTAGTAGACTAACTCCTACAGGAGCTACGCTTGCAGGCATTTCCCATTGCTAGCTCCCAGGCCCCTCAGACAGCCAATCCAGACGACAGTATCCTCACCGCTTTCACCTGTCCAGCTCTGGTCTGACAGTGGGAAAGAATGTGTTGGCAAAGGTTATTCCTGCAATGTTATTCCACTCATATGGCGTGTATGTAAATATATTCTTTTTGCTTGGGATGAAGGCTTTCTCCACCAAATTAACCTGGGAGAGGATAGGAGGATAGGACAGTCAGGGACAGGAAATGTGCTGAAGGACAAAAAATGACAAACAAGCACGAGTGCTGGAGGGAGGAGACAAGGCTCTCAAAGAGTAAAGCAAAAATAAGGAGAGAAACTCTGACAGTGTTTAAAAAGTACTTTAACAGTGCTTAATAATTTGCTAAGGTGATTTATGAACACATGGTAGAGAAACAAAGATGCACACAAAAATTGTAAGGGTTTCAATTGCCAAGTTCTTATCCAGGTTATAGGCCAGATTTATGCAGCCTGTGCAGAAATTTCATGCTGCTGTTTTTGCAATTCTGTCCATGTATTGATAAAACAAATACTTTGTCTCTCCAGTTGTTATGATGGAATGAATGCTGTTCTCCAGAAACAGAGGTATAGAAAAAGAGGGCCATTCACGCATGTCAGCAAAAAAGGTCATTATTCTATTGGTGACAGCTTGGGAGTTCATAGTTTTGTGACTGATCCCACATCCTTTCCCCACCAGGAGGCAGGAAAGGAGACAATTTAAAATAGCTGCATTAAGCATGCCACTGAATAAATCACAATGCTAAAATATGGATGAGGTTAAAGGCAGATCAAAATGGTGAGAACGCCATTAATTTTTACTTCAGGGCTTGTTCACACAAAGAAAGTGCCACCTTTCATGCAAATAAAGAATTCTTAGTCCTTTCAATAAATTCTTAGCATATGAATAATTTTGAGTAAAGTGTGCTTAATACTATTGTTAGAAGTTTAGAAAGGTTGCTTCATTTTCTCATTCCTCCACCTATGACTAATAAAAGTCATTAAAACATGTCCTTGGCATCCTGATCCAATTGCTGATTAAACTATTTGGTATTACCAGCCAACAAAGTATGAAGGCATTGGCTTTCTTACACCTAAAGCCAGGAACTACACACAAAACACAGCCTAAAAAACTTGAATTCTGTTCCAGATTTTGTCCTCATTTGGTTAGTCAAGAGAGAGAGGATTATAGCTGGTCATAGCAGTTCTGAATACAGAGCATAACATTAGTCCCCGGGTGGTTTAGGCTCCATTTAAAAACTTACTAGACTCAACTAACAGCTAATCCTTAATTTGCATATAACACTTAATGAGGTGCTCTCTCTATAGGATTATGAGCACAAGAAAATGGTGATTTTTCCATTGAATCCTATCCTCTTTCTACCTGTTACATATTGTATATTATTGCAGAAGGAGAATGCATTCATTATGAAACCAAAGAAATTTTTTGGCTTGGCCCTGGATTTCATTCAGCTCAGTCTTAAAGGGTACCTGAGCAAACAAAAGAAATATCAAGTAACACAGAATGCCAACTAGTTTAAGAAATGCATCCTAAGAAATCCGGAGACAGGCTTACATTTGAAAAAGAGAATAAACTGATAAATAAAAGGTCAACAAAGAAATCTGTAAGTGGACAGCCACAAATCCCCAAAATAAAAAAGGCAAATAGAATTACCCATGTGAAACACAGATTTACAAGAAAAAAATCAGTAAATTATTGTAAAGATTAAATGAAGAATAGAATCAAAATATAATAAAAACCTGGTACTGTGTTTTATTCCTCCTCAGTCTAATATATAAATAGGTAATTGCTCTGTGACAGAGCAGATGACTATATCACGAGGTTAATCTATCAGAATCACTTTATTATGAGCTAATATCTACATATAGATATAGATACAGCTGCGGCTAATATCTAAATTCAGAATATAATCTGAATTAGAGTTGTGTGCTTTGTAGGTCTATGCAGTCCATTTCAGGAAAAAATAAAAGTTGACACAGATCTACTCTTGCAGTTCCAACAACCAGAAAACTACCCTGAGCTGAACGTATCCATAGGCAGAATAGTCATGCAGAATAAATGGAGCCAGCAACCTTGCTCCTGTCGTAGCCCGTATGTTCCCCAGCAAATTAGGGGCAGCAACTTTCATGTAGCACAGATTGATGCAACACCAGGGCTGCAATTCCTACAAGGACTTCGTAGCATCATTTCCTTCACTTTGTCAAGCTGTCATCATATTCAGGATACACAGCAAATCCTTTTGGCTTTTTTTTAGTACTTGCTGATCTCTTTCAGTCATGCATCTTACCCTCACACTGTTATGTCGTTTATGTTGCCCTTCTCCATACTGTCCTTCATTTCTGCATTAGCATTCTTGAACCAGGGGACTCAAAACACCATGTGATATCACTCACACTCATGCTTCTGAGGAATAATACTGTCATTCATTCAAACTTTTCATTAAACAGATCCACCTTAGCAGACATGTAGAAACAGACTGCTTCGTTTTGTTTTGCTTCTCTCAACAACGTACCATCTGAGTAAATGTGTATTTAGCCTGTTATCTAGTGTCATCTCCTATTTTCCTTCTGATAATTTCCAGACCACTTCCTATCCAATTTGTATTTATGCCATGTATTTTCCCCCCTCTCCCTCCCACAAAGTACGCTATAAATTGAATGGTGCCTATTGTGATTTGTTGCATATTCACTACCTTTGTCARCTCACTGTAGTCTCTGAAAATACAAATTTGATTGATCAAGTAAGGCAACCAACCTTAAAAAAGTCACAAAGGTGAATATATGTTTGCCACTTTCAGGAGAGAAAATAATAACAACAGCAACGGTGTTTTGAGGATATACAAGCTATTTTAAAAAGTGTGTTTTACCATGTTTATATAACATCAGCAAACTTCAGACAGATAAACTCTCATAGTTAGCTGTTTACTATTATTAAATGCTGACAGTATGCTCAGTATGTGAGTTCAGTGAGTTCAGTTCTTAAAGTGACTGAGTGTGAGACTAACAATATAATTGCATTTATGAAATCAGTAGGACTATTGTTGGTAATTCAAGTTAAGCATGTGATTAAGTTTGTTTAGACCATACCACTCTATTTCTTGATGTGAACCTAAATAAATAATGGCCCCATCTCAGGATGAAATTCAAACAAATCTTACTATCTATCATAACAATTGTGTAATTTCTTAAAGATAAAATTTGTCTGGATAGATAAAGGATAAGATGCCAGCACATTCAGAAATAGCATAATGCTGTTCAGGGGTTTTATAGGACGCAAAGCTGGTTGGGTTGCCCTCCAGGTAGTTTTTTCTTGTAGTTCATTACAGGCTAGAAGAAATTGTAAATTTGGATGTTTTATTCTCCACGGCTTTAATTCTGTGTGTGTCACTTATATCTGTGCTGAGTGAAAAAGACTGCCAGAAGAAAATAATGGTGTTTTATTCCTACTTTTCACAAATGTATATGGCTACAGAAAGTGCATTCCATGGTGAATCAGTCCTAGTATATCTGATGTGACAGGATAGGACCATATCTGCTACATGTATTTATAAATATACCCTGCAATCACACAACTCTAAATTTTCATATGCCAAGAGAAGACAATTATTCCAGTGGATCTATACATATACCAAATATTAAGCAAATGTTTAAGCATTCACAACATCTGAATCTCAGCTCACTCCTGACACTAGTTAACTAAAGAAGCCTAGCATTTCTTGATGCATGATGGACATTACATTTTGGAAAATATATATTTGGAAAATATATTAACTTTCAAAAGTTACTTAAATTTTGCATATACATTTTATTGACCCTAAATAAGGTGAAATTAATCACTTTGAGCCCAGTCACATTAAAGATGTTGAGAATTTCAGAAAACACCATACTGTCAACAACTGGTAGAAAATAAACAGAGCAGGACTGTCACCTATAGTCTAGTTTAAAATGAAAATAAAAATAATAACAAATTCAACAGATGTAATTTTTACTGGATACCATTACAATATTTTTCTGCTATGAGAACAAGTACTTTTACAGTGTCGCAGCAAATAGCTCTGTGGCCTGACCTTTATAAAAATATTTTTACAGAGTATATATATATATACATAYTCACATGTATATGGCCCTTTTCTTCAGTATATCTGTAAGTATTTTATTAAAGAGATAAGCATCATTATCCATAATGTATAGATGGGTAAACTGAGACACAATGACTTGCTTCCTCTATTTAATTGCCATGTCCCAGCCTTTATATATATGGGATAAATTGTTGCACTTATGAGACTTTTCTAAAAACATATTCACTATGCAAATTGCAGATACCTGATTTCCAAAAATGTCTATTTCCAGTTTAGTTTTCTGTAAGACATGTATATTAATGGCAGCATCAGATCATAATAGTGAGTACCAAAGGCAAATATACATGTCTAACCTTTTAAGAGTACTTCAAAATCCACATCACAAAGAATATAGCTGACATGTTAATCACCTAGCTGTATGAAAACTGGGTTACCTTCCAGCCTCTGGAATTTTTTAAGTTCATTAATTTTCTTACCTTGTCTTCATCTTATGTCTTCTTTTTATTGAGAAACTCTAAATATAGTAAGATCATAAAAACTCAGCCCAACAGTGAGGTGAATTAAGAGGAGCATTTATTGAAATGGGATTGAGCATTTTATACTGCATACATATTTATTGTTTAACCACTTGATTCTTTTCCTTTTGACAGCTACCTATAGCCTGTCTGAGGAATGACAGATKCTACTGTTACTTGATACTTCCCAACTGACGAAAGGCAGGGATTATAGCAGTAAATTATTAAATACACATTTAATATTCRTTAAGTAAAAATAATCATACTTTGAAATGTGAAAGTATCAGATTTAAAAATCTAACATCCAAGGATTCAGTCAGACAGCAAAACTATATAACGAAGGGCCTTAGTCATCACTTCTTTGTCCTTTTTGATAGCCTGTGCTGCTGTGCAAATTGGGAGTGAATCAGAATTATCGAGATTCAATGAGCACCTTAAAACAGTTTCATAATCATGTAAGTTATTGAATAAATCATAGCAAAAAAGAGCATCCACTCTAAAATATTTTAACTTTCCAGAATTTTCTGAATTCAAGAGTTCTGTAATTCCCTTGTACACTCATTAACACAAATTCCCTTGTGCCAGAAGTAAGAAAACATTTAAGTGGTAATGTGATTTGCTCAGAGACTGCATGAACTCTATGTCACCTTTCAACAGTGATGTGCATGCATTGACAAAACAGTTTCTGGAGCCTCCCACCCAGGATCTGTGACCCCTCTGTAGAGCTGCACGGGTACAGTGTGTTCACCGCTGGTCACAGTTCGCAAGGTCTTGCTTAGAGCTGGCTAACCCATGGGCTGTACTTCAGCATATGGGGCCTGGCATGGCCTGGAAGGCATGTATGGGCTGTACCTGAGGCTGTGAGTCTCAGAGTTTGGATAACTAGCAATTTAGTTCCTCTGCACAGCCTCAGGACATAAACATCCTGCCGGGGAAGGCAAGGAGATGCACCTGCATGGAGACAGGGCCTGTTCTTTGCCCCGTGACAGCAGGATATGGTCTGGGAGATGAGCATGACAAAACACATTCAGCAGCTGGCATGCAACTGAAGCACTCTCTGTGCCAAAAMCATATTTGTTATGAAAAATGCATGGCAGTGATGCATGCAGTTACCAGCTCCCCAGCAAACTCCACTGCCAGGGTTGACAAATGGAAAACCTACTCAAAACTTTCAGAAATGGTGTTTAAAACCATTCTTAAAGTTTGCATATTACTCATGTACAGGAAATGCCAAGCAAGTGTTGCTTTAACCCATGCTTGCACTTTGATTTGGTTCATCCTAGGTCTGGCCACATATATAGGTAACAGCTGGCTTTCCAGTTGCAGATTCAGCAGCTGGAATATAAGCCCTACACATGGTACATGCTTTCAGAGGAGGGGATCCAAGTTAATAGATTAGCAAGCAGGTGAGAACAAACATGAGACTCACAAAAGACAAAGTTCACCATTAGCATGCCCCTAGACAACCTACAGAGCAGCAGCACAGTCCCTGTTAAACTGCCATTATTGATTTTATGTATTATTAGGCTTAAACCTGTTCCCTGAAAGATCTCTCAGTTAAATGTCTTTCCCAGTGATGTGTGTCCTGATTAAGTGGCATGTGCCTGGGTTTCTGTCTTTCTTATGATTCTATCATCATAACAGCTTAGCTCCAGCTCAGGATTAAGAGTAGGGCATTGCACATGAAACCTTCTCTCTTATTTCTCCCTCTGCAGATGATAGAACTGGCTTACTTCTCTTGGAGGTTTAATTATTTTGTATGTTTATTTGTGTACATAACTTGGTGCATGCACAGACAGCTTACTAAAAATTTAAAGCAATAGCAGATAGAGCAAAGAAAAAGTCAAATTGATAACTGCTCTAAACACTCAAATATTTACATTAAAATATTTTATATTACTTTAAGCATTCACAGAGAGTAAGAGTACCTGTACCACAAAGGCAGAGAGAATAAAAAATAAATACATAAAGCTTTAACCTTTCAACATGCCTTTTGTTGTTACAATAGCCATAAAAACATATGAGGACAAATAGTACCCTCAGCTGAGCACAGGCAACGCTGAGAGGAATAATCCTTATATCAGAAGTCTTGTTTTAATTGTACATTAATTAGAAGGACTATTCATTGGTTGAGCTTCATAAGGGTTAGAAAGATTAGGAACCCTAGATGCAAAACAGGATTTTACTGATTCAAGTGGTCCTGCATTTATATATTTGAAAAAAAATTCCCCTAACAGTCAAAACACAAACAATTTTATAGCAGTCAGAGTGCCACAGGTTGTAAGATTGCGGCAGACTTCCTGGGTTACACAGAGCAAGTTATTTAGCTTATCTGTAAAAAAATGCATGGAAGCTGTGGAGATGATGTTTAAGGTAGATAGATCGGGCTACGAAGAAAAGCTGTTCAGTAGCAGAAATTCCTACTGCTGAAGTAATGAAAGTTAGGATGTGTCATTTTAGTCCAAAAAAATGTTCCTTCTCAATTTATTTTCTCAACAAGCTGTTAAATTGAAGAAAATTAAGAAAGCTAAAACTGTTACTAGTCATAAAGTTAAGCTTCTGTTTATCTTCTTGTCTTCCATTCAGATAGTGACATTATCAGTGAAGAAATTAAAGTTGGTATTTTGTTTAAATGGACTCATATTGTTTAATTTTTGAGGAACTATGCCTGTTTAATAATTATTCAGTTACATAGGTATTTCAGATACGAGTAATTAAATAATCATTAGAATGATTATTATTCATATTAAGCTAATGCAATTTTGATATTGATTGAAGTTCTTTCTTAGTTATACTACAAATGTATTTTTGAGAGAACCTGGAAGATTTTCTATGGTTTTGGCAGATTCACCACTCAATGGAAGATTATTTGCAGATGTTTTGAAAGATATATGACATATTTTACTGGTAACAGTATTGCTAATGATTCCAATGTGTGAATGATACACTAACGATTATAAAAGAAGCTGCATAATAGTTGTCTGTCCATGTCCACCTTTCATGATACTTTTGATAAAATAGCCTTTCTTAAACTTTTTATTTTGGTAGTATCACTGGAGTGTATTTAAGATAATTGAAATGGCACAAGCATGGACCACTGCTACATGTCCACCAAGCCAGCAAGAAAACTGCTGACAAAGTACGATGACGTTAACTGAGTTAGGCAATTTGGTACATCTGTTCTCAGGGAGAAGTATTAATACAAGCACAGGTAAGTGGACTGTAGAAGAAACTAGTTATAGCAGTGGGCAGAGATTTCCTGAAGGCTCAAGATCGAATGAATAATTTGCAGCAGCATTTGCTTGCCATAGCGCTCTTCATTCCCACTCATGCTTCACACAAGGACTGTCCCCTGTAGAGCCACTCTAGGGAAACTGGGTGCAGTTTCAGTAGCAATGATGTGGTTTGTACAGCACCAGTTCTTCACAGAGCGAACTAGAGCCAAACAGTGACTGTATGGGTTCATGCTTGTGTGATATTCAAGTCAGTAGAAAAGATGGAAAGTAAAATAAGCAGTCAGAAGAATCATCATATAAAGGTTTTTATGTGGTATTATACTGACTTAATCGTTAAAAACCAAGTGTGTGTAAGTGTATGTATACATGTACATGCTTCAAAAACCTTGACCATATTTGCCATACAGTTTACCTCTATCCCAGCTCACCTTCTTAAAATAGGAATAAATTCATGTGTCCATTCATTTTTTAGATGAATGTGACCATGTACCTGCAAGTGTTTTTCTTCATCAAGTGATTCCCTGCAACTGCCAGGGAGCAGCCAGGGTAGGCTGCTCAGCAAAGGAAGGGGAGCCAGGAGCTGAGCCTCAACACAAGGCAGGCAGTGGCAGTCCCACCAGACTCAAGCCAGGCAAGCAGGGCCAGACTGGGGGCAGTAGCCAGGTTCATCCAAGCATCCAGATCACCAGACAAGCCCATTATGCTGAGGCAAGTCTGAGGGCAGGTGAGGAAGCTGAGTCAGCAAACTGGGGTCTGGATCAGGCTCAGTGAGTATAAATGGGGTCAGAGACAGCCAGGCAGGTCCTCCATGACAAGGAAGGGCCCAGTCCAATATGGAGTCAGCCCACTGGTCAGGGTCCAGATCAACAGGGTTCATGGCCAAGCCAAGACATGGCTGTAACATAGCCAGAGCGTAGCTCCAGCAGGGGCCAAGGGCACAACCTTGGCTAAACACTGCTCCCAAGTAAGGTGGTCCCTTAGTGAGGCCTCCCCACCAAGCTGTCTGGAAGAGCACTCCTCGGAGTCATCAGGTGCCCCAACATGGCCCTGAGCACAGTCAGACAAACCCCCAGAAGCACTGAGGGATCACTCAAGGTCATGACAGGAACTGTTGTCAGTCCTCCATTTCCACAGTAGAAGTTTCATTTTGTGTTTACGTTGCTGTTCTTTACAGGGGAATCCATGCCCATTTCTCCTGCAAGCAGCTTGTGTGCGGATTCCCAGAGAAGGCATGCTCTTCATGCACAGTCGCAGCATGCAGTACACTACATGCAGGAGGCTTTGCTATGCCCGAATGCTGTTGCCTGGTGTCTTCCTTTATATACTGATCATTCATGTGCAGATCTAGAGGAGCACACCTATTGATATGGGTGGTGGTAAAGCACTACTGCTGCAGCCCTGTCTTTCCTTCAGCTGTGCTGAATGTCAAGACCATAACACTCAACTGACAGTAAAAGAAGGTGCAGAGGGAAAAGAATCAAAAGGCTGAATCTTAGGTCTGCATCTGTATTTCCTTTTGACAGCCTCCTCTGGGTTGCCCTTGCCTGGTCCTCTCTCCAGCTACAGTCTTTATTTTCAAGCCTCTGGGTAGAAATCTGAGAACAGTGCAGCTGAAACACTGGGGAAGTCTTGTGGATACCCATCTGTTGAGAGACTCTGCAATTTACCATATTCACAGTATCTGTTCATGCCACAGTCTGTTTATGCCACTGACTTGGTGTCATCCTGTCCTCAAGTCCCTGTGTTAACCATAACACAGGGTAGCAGAATCTGTCACATTTTGGACATTTGCCTTTCTTTAAAAAGTGAGTGCATAGGCAGAGCTCTTATTTCTTGCTGCCAGTAGATGCTTTCCAGGACAGAGCTCCTTCCCTGTTAAAAGGGAATCCTGTCTTCAGCTTTTGTCATGAGGGTTACCTGCAGCATGGACCATCCTCTGCCTCACCACCAAGACATGGATAAGCCTGCATATTTCATCTGCACTTTCCATTTCTCATCTGGTTTGTAGATTTTTTATAACATTGCCAGCCAGTACGAGAGTTGTCAGTAGACCCAAATCTTCCCTGCAGCAATCCACATCAGAACCTGAGACAACAGCATCTAGCTACACCTAGATAGCCAGTTTGTGCACTAATGTGCACAATATGCCTCATACAATTTTATGCTTCAGTGCTCACTCTGCACAGCTGTTGCTCTGCATGACTTCCTCCCCCACTTCTCTTTTCACCAAGCAGAGAGGTCATCTCAACCAACTGTTCTGTTTTTGGACAGGAAAATATACAAACAAAAGCAGCATATATACAAAAAAGCAGAAAACCTAGGCAGAACTGGTATTCCCTGCCTACAAAGCCTTCCTCAGACTGCATGAACCCATTTTTCTTACTAGCATCTGAAGAAACAGAGTATCAGATGCCAAAGAGATGATGGATGGAGCCCATGGTACATACCTGAGCCTCAGATTTTACAGGATGAGGGAGAGGCAACCTGCTCTGCTCTTTCATTTAAGCAGGCCAAATCTTTTGATTCCAGTGTCATGAGCTCTAACCTATGCAGACTGATCAATACTAGAGGAAAGATGTCTCATAGCTGACTATTGAAAGCTTCTTTGAGTTTCCTCCTGAGTCAAAATTATGTCCTTTTTCCTGTCTTTTGCTACAGTGCTCTGGGAGATAACAATGTGAGCCACACTCTGTCCTTTATATAGAACTGAGCGTGACGTTTACAGGGTGGGCTGAGTGGTGGACAGTCTTCACCGCGGGAAGGAGAGTACCATGAAGCTGTGCTGCAGGAAAGGTGTCAAGCTACAGGGCACCTCAACCTGGATGGCTCTGGAGCATGCTGAAGACTCTAAAGAGTTCAGTGAGAAGACAATGTCCAGATTTGTCCTCTACAACATTTTCCTCTGGCCTGGGCCACTTCAGTACAGCCAGGTTCAGCTACCAGATACACAAACTTACAGTCTGAAATCAACTTACTGTAGGTGTGAAGAAAAATGTTAGGTAAAAAACACACTGCTTTTAGACATTCTACCTTCAGTAATGAATTCACTGTGAACTGGTCAACCTGGTTTGGCAGACCTTTGTGATTGAGATAATTGAATAACACACTAGTTATCAGTGAAACTCCAACCCCTTAGAAGTTCAGAAAGGTTTGATTTACGATTTAATCACTGATTACTGATACGCTCTAGCAAATCCTGGTGTATTATTGCATTCCAGATTCAAAGGACCTGGCACTGAACACTTTGTAGTCTRTGATGAATATATGTTTCATTACTACTATTGAAAAGGAAAAACTACAATTTAAAATACAGTAGTACAAAAAATACAGAAAATAACACTTTTTTCCAAAGGTATTTTATTACAAGATGAACATACCTTGAAACTGAAATCATGCAGAGTTTCCTAAAACCTAATGATGTGAAAGTCCAAGTGGCAGAAGTAAAAATGAGTGGGTAAGTGATCTTTATTTTGTACCCTGCAGTGGAAGCCTACAGTGTCTTAAATATTAGATTTCAGTGTTGGTTTGTGTGCTAAAGATGTGAAAATGGAGACAAACTTGAACTAATCTGCCTTCTCTTATTCAAGTTAAAAGCATAAAAATTCCATAAAATTGGCTGATTATTCTGTGCAACCAGTACCTTTCTGCCATGGATTGTTTTCTTAATAAAACACAACCACTATTCTATATTCTATATGGGGTAGGTATAAATAAAATGAACTATAAAAAAGAAGTGTGAAAATGTGTATCAAAAAAAAGGAAAGACTTACCTTTAAGGTCGAGGAGTCCCTAAGGTTTGCATTTCAATCTCCAATAGGGAAAACTGACTTCATATCCCTAAGGAAAACAAGAAAATCCATTATCTTCGCTAGAAAATAGGAACTGTTTAATCTTTTTCCATGTTAGCCAAGTGAATCATTCTGATGGCAGAGCAGCACATTGTAGAGCTCATTGCTCTCCCTTGAAGTTTTCTACTGATTCTGCAGTCTTGATATTTCATAGTCAGACTTATGCTAGTGGCAGAACATACATTTTCTCATTTTCATGTGTATATAAAATGTGCATATATTAGATAACAGGGTAGTAGGTACCGTTCTGTTGGTGTCTTACTGATTAGTTGGTTTAGGTTTTGCTTATTTTAAAACCCTTATATTTATATGTAGATTATTTTGTTATGACTGTTTCTTTCCATAGCTTTTTCTTCTGTTCCCCTTTTCATTTACTTAATACCAGCCTCTCCATCCTCCTGAGTTCTTATTACATATTGCAACATAATGTTATTTTTAAAGCCTCTTTAAAACACAAAGACCCTAGCTCTGTGTGGTTGCCCTTCTTCCTTCTGTACAATTCATGGCATTCGGCAGGTGACAGGCATGATTCAAACATGTACTCCAATATCTTACTGTATGCCAGAGTGTTCAGTGTCATTGGTCCTCACTGTAAAACATTTCTACTTTGCCTGACCTCCTTGGTGCTGGCTCTGCTCCCAGCCCATGCAGCTAAAAATGGGGCTCTGCTCTGCTGCCTTTTGGAGGTTTAAAGATGTGCAGGAAATCACTTGGGGCACTTCATAAGGCTTTCCCATGCCCCAGTGCAGGGACAGCACTGGGGGTGAGGTTTTTTCCAGTGCCCTTAAAGGTTAAGGTAAATGTACAAATACAAACTTTTATTAATAACATCAAAAATACAGTTCTAAATGTTTTTGAAAGACATAGGTACAAGTGACTGAAAAGCTACACCTGATCTACTTACAGTAAGGTCATATCTTTAATGGTTTCTCTTGTCTGCCTGTGGAATATGACAGATTTTACAGCTAATTTTCTTCTTCCAGCCCTTTTGCAATGTAAGGACTGGTTTGTTCTTTCAAACTGCAACTCATTCTATTCTCTTTGTAATTAAGGGACAGTCTGGTTGCCAATTAACTAGCAAAAAATTGTTTGCCTTCCATAAATGCAGAAAGTCTTTATTACATTAGAAATCATCTCTTGCACTTAAATACGTAGTAAACAATTATTTGCTTCAATGATGTTTAAAATTCTCCTCCTCCCTGTGGTGACTATTTAGCATTCTTTAATCAGAGAAGTATCTTTCACTAGATGTTTTATGTTAATCTATGTATTAAAGCAGTAGACAAAGAGATATAATAGATAAATAAGGATAAATAGATAAAGCAATCACTTGGAGTGATAACAGATTCAGGGTGTCTGCTCCCAATCTCTTCCTCTTACACATAGAAGAGCCAACATGATCTCACTCAAAATTTTCCTGTTACACTTATTACAATTCTACTTAAAGCCACAGCAGCTAATCTGTGAGATATTTTACTCATTTACCTAGAAAAAAAATGGAGTTCACATCAATAGAGACAAGATCCTAGCCTGTATATCCAAGAACAACACCTGCCATTGAAAGCATCTATGGCGGGGAAAGAAGAGCTCAATACTGCTGGCCTCTGGTCAGCCTCCTGCTTCGATGCCTCACTGGCTACAGACAGGAACGTGGAGCTTAGTGCCAGGCTGTTCATTTATTGTAAGGACCCAGTGATACTTTAGAACAGAGATTTCTCCCATCTAACTTGTAGAGTACAAAAAAAAAAAAAAAAAAAAAAACACCAAATCCAGACCTCCATCCCTTCTCCTTAAGATAAAAAAATACCATGTAAATTCATCTCTATCTATCACTATTAAATATAGAGGCTACAGTTCTAGAATGAGGCTATATGCCATCCAAGAATGAAATGCTATCTTTCATATGCACGTATGCAGAACCTATATATACAGAAGGTAATACGATCATTCCCTGGTCAGGCCTGGTAGCTTCTATATTAAGGAAATTAATCAATTTATTGAGGTGGAGAAAGAACTCAAAGATAATCCAGGTTGTCAACAACAGGCTGGGAATAACAGCAACAGTAACAATCATCATCTTGAAAGATTTCAGTCCACTGAAGCTTGTAGTGGACTGAAGTTATAAGCTTCAGAGAGAGAAAGTGTTAAATATACACTTTTTTCTCTTGCATCTAATTTCAGAGACTGCTTTCTTACACTGATTTTAGTGAGAAAGGGAAAGCTTCTGTGTCTACAGCATATCTTCCATGTAGGTGTGGAAACCCACACCATTCCTCCTATAGTCCTGTGCAGTGCTTATTGAAATGGCTTCATCATATTAGCTTGATTTCTAATGACTAGAGGACAGAGATATACTTTATTAATAGACTAATGAAATGAACACATGCATTAGCATTTGCTTGGAGCACGTTATTCATTCTCTGAAGTCTTTTCTTAAAAGTTAAAAAAATCCTTCTTACTTTTTTGTTGCTGTTCAGTGGGTTAACTTCTTAACGAATTCCAGCTTTTGTATAGTTTATCTTTTCTTCTTCATCTCTTTGTTCTCTGCTTTCTCTCTGTCCTCTAAGGCTGACCTTCATTTAAAGTCTGTACTGTGTTAGGTCCTTCCCTCACAAATAGTGCTGAGAAGTGGATTTCAGCAAAGTAAAGGGTTTCCRTTGCAGCAATCCATTAACTTTTTTACAAAGGACAAAAAAAGCTGCATACACTAATGAATGCCACTGAAGAAATGAAAAGGAAAAGTCCTTTTTTCTTCTGATTCAGAACATATGTGCAGCTTTGTCATCTCAAGGCCACTCATCAAGCCTCTGTCAAAAAGATACAAAAAAGGTAATTGTTCAAAAATGAAAACTGACAAGATACTCAGAAAATGCCATGGAAGAACAGGCACTATCTTTTAGAAAGGGGGCCTCTCTAAGGATTGGTATCAGGATACCTGTATGGCAATGACTGTATTAATGAGATGGTATCATGTTAGTTTCAAAAGAAATTTATATCAGTGTCAAACCTTTCAATCATCCAAGTATGAATGAGTCTGGATACGTGAAGTGAAGTGGTGTTCTTGTCTCCATCCCACCTGATTTGGGGAAGATTATCAGAATGTATACATTCAAAATACATAGAATTCTCATTTAGATTCTTGCTTTGTATATGGGTAAGAGATAACTGTCAATATAAACATTGGTGCACAGTATAGGTGGTATATACTATCAAAGGGAATATAAGGATTTTTTTTTTGGTACATAAAAATAATTTTTCAGAAACAATTTACAAACGTGATAAATTTGGAGAGCAAACACTTATTCATACTAGAGATGAATTTAGATCTTAATAACCTACCACCAAAAGAGCACGCAGAGAGTAAGAGAGTGATTATAAGACAAATGCAGGTAACTCAGTGGTACTTAACCCAACTTTTTCTTCAAGTCATTATTTTCTGAGTCATTGATATCATTTTGTTTTAAGGTGTCTAAGCTGACAGACAAAGCAGTATAAACTTCTAGCTGCCTCACCCCTGAGGGGACTGAAAACAATGGAACCACTTTTTGGATCTGGGGAAGACAGAAAGGTATTGGCAACCACAATGGCCATGTTGTCAGAGAAAACAGAGGATGCTTTTCCACAAGCAAAAATCCAAGTCTAAACTCAAACAGTTCCTAGAGTTCTTAGTATCATGGAAACATTGAGCAAGACATCTTGTAGGCTTCAGTTCTTTCAATGTTCTCAGCTCAAAACTCAGCTTTGCTTTTATTTCTGAAACTGCCTTAGGAAAGCTGTGTTGGTGCAGATGCCAGTACTCTCAACAATATTACTTAACACCATCAATTCTGCCATTCGTGTATGTTTAAATGGTCCAAAGCATTGTCTGAAGGGAATAATGAGGACTACTATTTTGATACCAAAAAACTCTTCAGAAGCAAAATGGTTTTCTTCCATGAGTGATTGGATAAAGTTAATGAGAAATGACTTGTCCACAAAATATCCACCCAAAAGATAAAAACAGGCCACTGGTTGAGGAATATCTAGAACAGCAAGGAAGATGACAGTTAGATATTCTTCTCCCTGAAGATATATTCACTCTCTATTTTCTCCACTGGTATGAAAGTTGCTTAATTTAAAATAGCTTGAATTTCTCAGGATAGCTGTTTCTGGATAACTGGCACTTAAACTGGCAAGTGCTGTGAGATATCAATCTTCCAGGTACCAAATACACATACAGAACCACCTTTCATCTTGTTTTAGAAAATACCTTTTTTCCAACGGAGCAAAGACTTTGCAGTCTTTTAGAACTCACTGTCCTAGGATATTGCTTAGCCATTAAATATTAAGAACAAGAGTAGTTTCACTTTGCAGCTTGCTCATTAAGATTGCTCTGTCCATCCCAAGCATAAGATTCTTGAACTTTGCAGCCACAAACTGTTGAGAAAATCAGTCACAAATACAGCACTCTAAGCAAAGCTTACATCTATTCTTTCATTATGATGAGCTTTCTTTCTCTGATGGTATAACTAGGAGATAAAATTTCCATCATTAAAGATAACATTGAGTTTAAGTCTCTCTCTCTGCCTTGAAATTACTCTAAGATTATGCTGATTTATTTACTTCACTCAYAGGAAAGCTTGAGCAGCAAATGAACCATAAGAAGAAACTGAATCATAAGAAGTGCTGTATGCCATGTTACTGCAGCTAACTAGCACTGTTATCACTGGAGTTTTACCTAAATACTCAGTCTTACCAGAAGCATCATCCAAATCTCACACATTTTATCTTTCTTTACATCTCATACGGTCTTTTACTAGGAAATATCTTCTTGATTTCTATGATAACTCTGATTTGGTGCAGTAGTAGATCTAAGTAAATAGTGGAGAAAATGAATAATATATTATTGTTTTCATGAAATCAAATAAATTATTTTACAGTTTCCTTACCATCATATCAAAATCTTCTCARATCTTGAGTTTACAAATATACCTAATTCAGTGCAGTAACTAAATTCATTCTTAACTTCAAGCAGGTCAGTAGTCCAACAGGAATAAAAGTAAAAACTGATAACTTGGAAACCTGTAAAGAGGCTGTGAAAATGGAATATATATATTTAAAAAAAAAAGTGATATTTTCATTCAGTATTTAAAGCTGGATTCAGAATGCATTTTTTCAAGTTTCCAGCTGGAAAAGTTAAATGTTTCCAAGACTCAGTATTAGCTGACCTGAAAAATCTTATTGATTGATTGTTTTTACCAACATAAATATAGATCAAATTTAGTTGAAACTACTTATTCCATTAGACCAAGTAGCTTCAGCCCCACTGGCAGTACTGAAAGAAATTCCTATTGCATTACTGGGACACTTTGAAAAATCTGAGGGAATTCTATAAGCCACAGAACATGAAATTCACAGGCTACATAACTAGAAGTTACATAATTTTTGACAAGCAGATTCTTAAGAAAAGGAACAGCATGTTTCATGAGTTGTAGAAATAATGAAGTCTGTTTTTCAGTGAAATTACGACATTAACCATTAGCCCTATTAACTAGATCACCACATCAACTCCAGCCCCAAAATCCTTTTTGGACTCCTGCCCTTCAGTTCCTGCCAGCACCTCTTAACTCCTTTCTCTGCCTCTTAATTATGAGGGGAACAAGAGACAGTAAGTACTGCAGCTAGTTTTGAGTGATCCAGAAATCATAATCTGATTAGACTGCTATGACACCCATCCTGAGTAGCCACTTAGCAGGAAAAACTGAACAGATAACAGTTTAGGCCTTAAATTAGGTCACTCCTTTATACTAACCTCACAAAAGGTACAAGAACTTCAGATCTTTATAATTTCTACCTATTTGTCAAATCTGCGTTAAATTGGTCAGTGGGCTGAGAAATAGCTAGCCAACACAAAAGGATGAATGGGTGAAAATCACAGTTACATTAGCAGCTTCCCAATGGGAGATCAGACTAAGAGAACTTTCAATGACTTAGATGCATTTTTTTTCCGGGGGGGGGGGGGACTTTTGATGAATATTTTGTTATAAATTTAAAATATTATAAATGAAAATAATCAGTATTAACTTGAAGAGTGGTCTAAAAGCAGACAGCCACACTATATTCCTTTTCTGATGGAAAGAAGGAAATAACTGAATGGGGAGTCTGACAGAACATATTGGAACTCATTTCCGAGTTTGTATCTGTTTCAGAGCATGCTCTCTCACAGGGTGTAGCATGCACTTATCCTTTCCTCTAATTTCTTCCAAGATTTTAGCTGCCGATACAAAAATATTGGAGCGGACAGCACTTCCGGTCTTCAAAACAGCTCCCCACAAAAGGGACTAGGAAGGRTGATGTATTTGCCACAGTTAAGTCTTTCTCAAATTTTCAATATGTTGAAGAACTGATGGAGTCCATCAGGGTCTTTAGCAACTAATTTTAAAACTATGTGGGCCACATAAAATAAAGTATTGCCTTCAGATATCCACTAGGCAATTGCCTCATTTTTTCTTCTCTACATACAGAAGCATTTTTATAGAGACATTCTCAGTAACAACACCCTTTACCCTGCACATTCTTGACAATGAATACCATTCCAGTAAAAATTGTGTCCATATCAAGTGTACACAGAAAAAAGCTACAGATGGAAAATCATCCCAGTTCTTTGGTTGTGGTGTTGAATTGCCCTATGAAATGAGACACTAGTAAATGCAGAAGGGAACTAGGGACCTATCTTAGCCCTGCACCATTACACCAACATTGTGCTTAGTTAAATGCACAGCTAAACATGTGGGATGTTTACTGGCAGGTCCACAGAAGGGCTCTAGCAATAAGACTTGCAGCATCTTTTACCGACTATCAAGGCACAACTGCATGTATTTAGGGTACAGTGTAAAACTGTATTAGCAGAAGCATAGGACAGTGCTGTCTGTGGAAGTGGCACTCACCTGTATGGGATAGCATCATCCCACAGTTCTCACAATCCCTTTAGCTCTGACCTCTTTCCCATTGCTTTTTGAATAATGAATCACCCAGTGGAAGACAGTTTGGTTCTCTCAGAACAGAGAGCAAGGAGGGTGTATAGTAAAAACTGTAAATCTTGATAAAGCATCTTAGTACCTAACAAAACTGTTCAAAAAAATGGGGTGAAAAGCAGCATGATCCTTACTGAGATGAGATCTTGTTGTGTGCAAGAAGTGAGGCTGGGATTTGCACTGAGCCTGAACAATGTTATTGGTTGATTGCATTGCAGTGCTGATCACCTCATCTCCCCACGTTATCTGTCAGGACATATCCCAGTCTTTCTGTAACCAAAACAGGCAGGAGAAACAGCAGATGCTCCACCAGCTCAGTGGGATGAGACAGCTGTCAGCTTCACAAGGTGGCCCCTATGACTATCAGACCTGGATACAAGTTAAGACATTGGAGTTTGGTGTGTCTCACTCCTTCTCCACAAGATCACAAAATTGGTATCTACATATTTGTAATAGATTGCATGATGTCATATGACAGGTGTCCCTCATTCAGACACTGTCTGCTAAGTTCAATGACTTTCCCAAAGACGCTCAGAAAGAAGTGTAGCATATATCTAAGCATTTCTTAAAGGTAAAGTTACCTCTGTCTCTTTTGTGCAGGGGAAATTCAGGATGTTCTTGAACTCATGTCATGGTTGATTTCATATTTGGTTTCACTACTAAATATATACATGCACTGCATAAACCAAAGCTAGCTTTAAAACTTACCCAGGAGTCCAAACTGCTTTGTATCCAGGGCTTRAAAATAGCCAAATTCTTCATTTCCTTCCTTAGAAGACTCTTCCTCAGCTACCTCTTTCACTGATGTTCTTCACTTGAATATTTTCTTTGCTGTTSTGCTTGCCTACCCCCCACTTCACATGATTTACCTAAATTTGTTTTGAATTATTGGAAGATAAGATGCTAGTGGCACAATTTCTTTTTTCTACAGACACTCCTCTGAAGGGAATCTTGACACCACACTTCGAAGAGGAAAGGTGGGATGGGGAATGCATTCAAATAGCTCATTGGTCACAGATGCAAAATGTTAGTTTGGCAACCATGATGTTTGAGCTTACTACTATAAGTGGACTGAAAAAACAATAAATTTGAATACGAGTTTGGTAAAGAATCATTACTGCTGAAATCTTTAGTTTTCACTTGTAAACATCTGTTCTTGATATTACATAATAGGTACTTGATAAATATTCCCCCACATACCATATCTGTCCACCTTGACTCCCACCAGCACATGAGAAAGTCCAATACATTTGATGTGCCAAGCTGGAGTAGTACAGATAGTCTGCACTTTCTGGGACTCTTTCTGGTTGGAGCGAGAGCGCTATAAACTTATCTAATGATGTTCAATGCCTTATGAAAAAGGCAAATGGAAAATAAGTTGAAATTTCAAATACAGATTTCAAACACAAAGCTCATTCATCTACAAGCCATTTTGGTTGGGATTAAAATAAAATTTATTTGATCACTTGAAGATACAAATAGACCCCAAAAGAGGACAGAAAGGAGGAAAGGTCTGTGTAACTCCCTATATCATTCAAGTACAGTTCAGAGAGAAAGCATCAGTGGAAGTCCAGGGTGGGAGGGCAGTAAAATTCTTGCTTTACAGAATTTTCTACTCTTGTCCTATGTTCCTTCATCTTATGTCTCACAGCAGAAGGGGAACTCTAGTACAGTCAGGACTGATCTAAAACCAAACAATTTAGTTTAATGATAACATTTGTTTCCATAGGTCCCTACTGTGTATTAACCATTCGCAGGCAGTATTTGGAAARAATGAGACTGAAAACAGGCAAAAATGAAGAGGATGAGAGAGAGAGAATAAACAGTACCTTTGTACTTATCCTTTACAGAGAAGTAAATACTGAAGTTCTGAGGTCCYAAGCTTGCCACTGTAGATTAACAATAAAACCTCACGCTCAGAGCTTCAGCTACTTTTTTAAGAAGGGGCCGGGAAGAAGTGTTTTTTCTCTACAGAATCTTAACTGAGCAGGTAAATAGCAAGGGGCTTTTCACCTTCCCTTGAAGCATCAGATGGAGGTCTTCAGGTAGGAGCAGGAGACTGTGCAAGGTAGCACCGATGTTCTGGCGATGTTCATTAAGTTTTGTTGCTCCAGATGCCAAAACATTGGCCAATGAACATGCCATGGCATTAAGAACTGGAGCTCACGTTTCCTCCTGGAAATAAAATGATATTAGTGAGATACTGAGATATTTGTATACAAACATTGATAAAGAATATAATTTGTGAGAAGGTAGGTTTAGACAGAATCACACTGTCAAAATTTCAATATAGTAGAACACCATCATTGTTTCTTGAAGAGCTGTGGGGAAAAAAAAAAAGCATCAAAAGCATCTCAGATACAATGTCTGTGTTCTGAGACCTCTTGAGGGATAAGCGAGATGGTTTGTGGACACCAACTGATGTGTCCTGAACACTACTGCATACTCCCAAGAGGGTTTACATCAAAACTTTAGTGATCAAGCATGCTACATTCAAGGTTGGGAGAAACAACTATCAGTGGATCCTTGAAACATTCTAAAACAGAAGAAAAAAAMCCCTAAAACCCACAAAAATGTCAACAGATTCCAAAAGATTTTGAATAGTGTTCTTCATGCTAGGCATCGCAGGCAAAATAATGTATATTCAGTGGCTTCAATGTTTACGTACGTCCCTTGCACACTGCAGTGCTTACATAGTTAAGGCTTCTCCATTTCAAAATCCCGAGCAGTCCTGTAGAAACTGTGTTTTGCGATAATTTATTTCTTCTGTAACAATAAATTTCCCAAGACACACAATGATCCATACAGATCACTTACTGAAAGAGAGATAGAGAGTGCAAGAGCATGTCTGCATTAGTGATCTTCATTTTCCAGAAAATGTTTCTTATTCAATTGGGTTTTTTGCTGTCTGCTTATTTTCCTCCATGTTAATGCAACAAGAGTGCATGAGCCACTTATTCAATTTTATTTGACTAGAATAAGGATAATTCTTATTTTCTTATGACATAACTCTTATTTTCTTTATTATAACAATTTTTCCAAGGCAGAACATCAGTCTTTGTCATAATCAACCCTCAAGCTAATGAGCTTATTTTGCAAGACAATTACAAACTATTCATACCCAAAGGAAACAGATTTTCTTGTACATTTACAGAAATACATATACATGCGCACACTTTTGGCATTTATTAAAGGTGTAGGGGGAGTTGTCCTTGGTGATCATCCACCTGTCTTYTACATTTCTTTTATCATATTTTCTAAATTGCTACGTACTAGCTCAACTAAGAATGCCAGGAGAATGTAGCAATTAGCCTGTTTCCATCAAAGAACAGATGTTCCAAATGCTCAGCTTTCTCCTGCAGGGGTTGGATCTGAGAAGGTGCATCCGTTGCAACGCAACTGCAGTTAGGCAGCAACTATGCAACAGCTTTATAAACTTGGTAGGAAACACCAAAGGAAAAAAAAAACCTTCCTTCAACTTCCACACTTTCATTATGATACAACTTCTTTTTGTAGGACTTGTTTTCACATTCTAGAACACTTATTTTAATTGGAACTGTAAGGCCTTCCTTCTACTTGCTGTTGAGGTAGGATATGTAAAAAATAATTTAGTCCCTCTTTCTGGGAAAACATTTTGACAACATTCAAGATAAACAACAGTGCCTATAATTCCTGAACGATGAGTTATTTGCTTATCTTGTCTGGAATAGGATTGGTATTATCTTCTGAAATTTTGTATTTTGTGGCTTTACACTGGTAGAGTCCTATTATCAGTAAAATTCCAACTCCAATCACAGAAAGTGTACAGGGAGGTATTCTGAGTCAAAGGTACAACCTGCCACTGTTATCACCGAGAAGAAATATGCCTACTGCTTAATGTCCTCAAGGAAGGCAGATTTCTACACATTGTGGCTCTACAGATCTGATGACTCCCATGTGGGCTTTCAGAGCAGGACTGAGCCACTCATTTATGCTGACAACTTGCTAATTTTGCAAGGGAAACGCAGGCCAATCACTGTGCGTCTCAGTCCTGCAGCAATTTCTCGCAATTCTCCATGACACTAGAAGGACAGAAGTTCTCACACTAGTCTTGGAAAACATACAACATAAAGTGGCTCAGTAGAGAACAGGGCAAAGTACCACAGGATATATCCACACACTCTTGACAACATACATCTCCCAGCTCAGCAGAAAAATGGATTTTCAGATGACCACTCACATCTAGGCTAGATTAATTTAGGTATCAGAACCATATGTCAATCATCATGCTTAGATTTTCAATGTAGATGCTTCTTTTCTGTGCTCAGTGCATTCGCAAAACAATCTAACACAAAACAAATCCATTCATTCCAGGTCATTTGTATGAACATGGCCTGGCTAGCAGTCTCATTATTATCTTTACTGAAGGAAAAGCATAGTGCAACACAACTAGCTAATTTTAACAATACATTTTTAGTCCCGTTTCAGTTTCCTGTGTGGGAAGCTCCCATTTTATCAGTATGAACTTTTAATTTGTGGTTTAAGCAAACAGATTAAGCTATCAATAAAAATATAAAAACTTGATATCTTCAGTTTGGCATTTGGCTCGCAGATTTAACATAAGTCTTAAGGATTCTATAATGTAATGGTATTTATAACCAGCCAATAAGTTATAAGCATCTAACTCATGCTCATGAATATGGCAAAATTCCTCTGTCAGACTTTACAAGTGGACTGAACAATTATAATGCAGACTCTGCTTCTTGTCCTTTACTTTTACTGCATTATTGATGGACTTTGACTTTAAGTATAATCATCTTTCAAGGTAAATAGTACATGTCTAACCATGGTTACATATGTTCTTGCCTAGAGTGATTTTTCACTCATTGTACTTAGTCTTCTGCTGCATATTTTTCCAATTGCATTTTCTTAAAGGAAAAAGATCAGTGTTGGAATTCAGTAAAAGTTTACTTTAAGCACTTAGTTGTTTTACAGAATTAGTTCAGTGATTAACCACCTTGATATCTACAGGAAGGGCAATTTTACAAGCTGCAAGCAATCTGGGAGATTTCTAGAGAGTGTCAAGAACAATTGATGATGATTGATAAATTGATGATTGCCAAGTCAACTACAGGAGGTGCTTTGATGGACTGGTTATTAATAAATGAGAAAGAATGGGATGGTGAAATAAAGGTCAGTGGTAGCCTTGACAGCAGTAACCATGAGATAGTGGAGTTCAAAATCTTAAGAGAAGCAAGCAAGATAAATTGTAAAGTCACAACCTTGGACTTCAGGGGAGCATATTTTGTCTTGTTCAGGGCTCTCCTTGGGGGGATCCCACAGGGTACTTCCCAGAAGGACAAATGAGCCCAAGAAACGGGCACAGCCACAGGAATAGGCCATTCCAATACATGGAAAAGGCAGAGCCCTTCAGTGTCTTTTTTGCCTTGCTTTTTACTACTAGGGTCTGCTCTCAGGCCTCCCCAGTCCCTGAGCCTACCAGCAGAGCCTGGAGGTGTCAGGCATTGCCACCACCATAAGAGAAGCTAGAGTTAGGTAGTACCAACCAAACATACCCAAGTCCATGGAACCACACAGGCTGTATCTGAGGGTCCTGAGGGAGCTGGCTGATGTCATTGTGAAGCTGGTCTCTCTCTCATCTTTGAGAGATCACAGTGATTGGGGATGTTCCTGATGACAGAAAAGGAGCAAACATCACGCTCATCTTCAGGAAGGGCAAAAAGGAGCATCTGGGGAACTACAGAGCAGTCAGACTCATCTTCATCTTGGTGCCTTGGAAACTGGAGTAAATTCACCCAGAAACTGTTTCAAAGCACACAAGTAACAAGTTAGTTATTGGAAACAGCCAGCATAGATTTACCAAGAGCAAATCATGCCTGATCAAACTGATGCCTTCCACAATGAGATGACTGGCTGTATGGATAAGGGGAGAGCAGTGGATGTTAGTTACCCTGACTTGAGCAAGGTTTCTGTTACAATCTCCCATATAATCATTACAACCAAAGTGGTGAGATATGGACTGGAGAAGTGAACTGTAAAGAAGACTGGCTGGACTGCTGGGGCCAAAGAGTTGTGATCAGCAGTAAAAAACCCAGCTGGCAGCTGGTTATTAGTGGCATTCCTCAGGAGTTAATACTGGGACAGACTGTTTAACATCTGTATTAATGGCCTGGGTGATGGGATGGAGAATGCCCTGGGCAAATCTGCAGGCAATTCCAAATTGAGGAGTGGTCAATATGCTGGAAAGGAGGGAYGCTATTCAGAGGAACCATAGGAGCTGAGGGTTGAACGTCAGTGGCACAAGCTAACAGACTCTCCAGAACATAAGAGAATATTTTACACATGAAGATCTATTAAGTTTCCATAATTAGCTATTTGATTTTTTTCCTCAGCAGTGGACCAAAACAAAATTCTGAGACTCACTTAGTGTTCTTGATATCCTCATAATAGTTCTCCTTATAAATAATCCATCTTATTTTTAATTTCAGTCTGTGAGAAAGAAGTTTGTGGTTTGCTAATGCTTTCCCCGATAACTTTGAAGCAAAAGTCCAACTCCTACCACCTTTGGCACAGAAGTTGAGGTCTCAAAGTTAAGTTCCAACAGGTTTCATGAAAACAGGCACAGGAGTAGAGGGCTGATTGCCCCTACTACATGAAAAGAGTTTGATTTCAGCTTAAAAGTGCTACCAGGGGACATGGAAGATAAGATCATCCTTGGAGGAAAAAAGAGAGGTCTCAGCAGGGTGAAAACTAAGGTCTTAGAGGGCAAGAGTAGAGATGAAGTAATAACAATTTGGAAGAAGGCTAGCATAAGAATGTAGAAAAAGTTCACATGAAACTGGCCTTACCTCATTCTACTGCTTATAGAATAACTTGGAGCTTGAGGTTTTAAGATTTGGAGCGTGAGGATAAGAAGGGACACGGTTCAAATATACATGATATAGAAGTTGCATAACCAAAACAAAGAATTCTCTCTTGTCCATAAATAAAATCATGCAAAAATATTGTCATAGGTCCAGATATATGTTCCCATACATTCTCAGTGGAAACCAAATACAACCAACTTGAAATATGTGATGATTCAAGGATCCCAACATTAGAAAACTTGCTGGAAGAAGAAATCATTGAGCTRGCTATGAGGTCTCAATACAATATAATTGCCTAAAATGAAAGTGGTAATGGTTATTAACAGAAATGGTGGGGCATTTGGGAAATCATTATCAATCTTTGGATGAGCCAGTATCATCTCTGTCAACCTCTTCCAATGCAAATCCTTGGACTGAAGTATTTTTGGTTAAACCATATATTTCTCCTCTGATGGAATGAAATTATGATTTATGAAATAAGAGTGAACAAGGGGGAACAACGTAAAGTTGATTCCTGGGTTTACATCTTTCTTAGTTAGAAATAAAGGCAAAAAAAAAAAGCACACACACACACACAGAGTTCTGACACTAATTACTGTTTTCAAGCATGCAGTAAAATAGTTATTTTCACCTTTGATAAGCATCATTTTGCTTTACATGTTCAAACTCTTTGCTCTGAAGAGGGCATGCTTTCCTGGTTATGGTCTACCAGATACAATCTAGCAGTCATGAAAATTAAATGCAAATATCGGGCACTTTCTGATGAAATGAAAGCACTCAAGAAAACCACAAGATTCAAGAAAACCACAGAGATCTCTTTGCTCTGCCAACTCCAGTAACCATAGTCCTGTTAATTTAATTGTTCATCAGAAGTTTCATTCATTGTTTTTCAGCTTGCACTCCTGGTTCAGTAGGTAGTTGCAGGGTTAAAGCTGCATCTGCAGCTTAGGGTAAGCAAATGCCTGCCCTTACCATGCACTCCTAATGAAGCATGCTTATTATTCCACATTAGAAGCACTGCAGCTATCAAGATGGCAGTAGCAGATGTTTTCAAAAGGGCCTGGGGACCAGTAAAATGAGCAAGATGGAATCAGGGACTTTGCAGGAGGAAAGCAGAAGACAGATCCTCTCCTCCTTAACCTTCTTTTCCCAAATAATTACCAAGCCCAGTTCTTAATTAAGTACTGCAGGGCTTGCCCCCCTACCCCGTCCCAAGATGTTTAATATCATCTTGGCTAACGAGACCATCACCTACTTGTGATAAAGTGAGGTAAGAGAGGATATGATCTGAGAAAAAGGAATACTTGACTGCCTTCCATTAAAATGTCCCCAGCTTCCTTTGTTTCAAGAGTTAGCTTTTATTGGTTTGAATTTGTTCTCACAACTAATGTTTGAGGCAAACTATGTGAAAGGGTAGCAGACATATTCAGATGATACAATAGACCATAGGTCTTCATTTAAAGCTCCTCCTCGCTGCAGCGGCACAGGATTATCAGAATGGGAGACATCAGGGAAATTTCCTTGTATGAGGCAACCAGGGAAACATACTTGTTATATTCTCAAACATTCCTTAAGAGAGTCTATCAGGAATACTTCTGTGCTGAATTCAAGACCTGTCTGCATTAGGAAATTCACAGTGGTGCAGTTTACTCATTATTGCTACCCACTGAACCCACACTGAAATACTTTAAGCATGTTCACCTTAGTCTTTCACTCTTCTTTAACTCCCTCAGAACAATATCAGAGCAGATTTCCTTAAAGGTAAAAAGAATAAAGGCTATCCTAAGCAGAATAATATAACAATCAGAAAAAGAGGTGCTTAATGAATGAGACACTAAAGCATGCTCATAATTCTGCCTTTTTTCTTCACTTTAGTTAATTCTTCATCTTAGTTGATGTAGAACCACTCCCGACATGAAAGCATAAGCAGCCAACATTGATATATTCTTTAAATGAGACTAGGACTATATCTTTCAAAAAGTATGTGTCATTGCAGAGCACGGGAAAATACTCTTCTCTTAAAATAATGATGCCAACCATGCTCTACCTGCTGCTGAGTTCAAAATGAAATACTGTTTACAATGGTTTTTTGATCTGCTTCTGTATATCATCTTTTCTTGCTCTTTGTCATAAGCTGGAAATACTTGACCATGCCTACATTTGACTCATTATAATCATTCAGATTTAGCACTATATTGATATGAATGTGACAAGCTTGTCTCAGACCTATTCTTCCAATCTGCTTACCTGCAAATATGACTAGCAGAACAGCAAGGCCAAGGAGTACCCAGGAGTGCTTGTGGGGAAACAAAAACCAAGCTCCTTGCCAAGGGCAGCTCAGCATTCAGAGATAGGAGCCCTCTGCAGTACCCTCTGTCACCTGCCTGTTCTGAGAAGGACATCTACAACCAGCCACATGCACACCCATTCAGCAGTGCAGGTGCAGGCACACTTCTGATAAAGGCAACTTATAATGTGCTAATTACTCCAACACCAAACAGCTGCACACAATCACTGCAGCACCATCAACAGCCAACTATGTCAGACCACTTCTCAGTCTGGCAGGGCAGTACCACGGCATGAATCAGCATGAACGGCAGCTGTATTGGTATTCYTCCAATCCTCCCAAACATAGTACCTTCTAGGAGGAGACCTGAAGCAGCAAAAGGTGCTCAAGCAATTCCCCACACAGAGCAGGCTGCAAAGATACTGCTGGGAAGAGTCTGTGTTGTGACCCATCACAGCAAATATGGCCCACCTCTTTCTTCTCAGCTCCCCCACCACATCCACGCTTCTTCTTCAGTCTCAGCAGAAGCCTCCTAGGGTCTTGCACAGATTGTTAGGCCTGACCCCAAGACACTGCCAAGCTATCCTTCAAGTCCACTTGCCATTGCTTGGCAAATTATGCTGCTGAGACTGCTCTATAACCTCTGACATTATACTACTGATTATACTGCTGATACACTGCTGATTATACTGCTGAGACTGTTCTATAACTTCTGACACTTGGCCTGGAAAAAAAAAAGTCAAACCCAAACTCCTTTTAACACTGTGGCCCTCATTGTGGGAGGATGAGTAAGGCAACAGTGTCTTACTCTTTTGTGTGTTGCCACATAATACCATGGACAGACATTTTCCCATATACTCCTTCCTCTTTACTCCTTCCTCCTAACTCATTGAGCTCACACTTTTCTCTTCAGAGCAGGGAGAGAGATGGATGCATTTGCTGTTATGATAGCAGAGAAGCAGCCAGTCTGTATTCAGCCTATGGAGAATCTGGCTTGCTGCAGGGGACACCTCAGTGGCAACATCGTGTTTTGGAGAACCAGATATTCTGTGAACAGAAGAGACATGAAAGACAGGAAACAAGCTTATTCCTCACTGTTCATTATCTTGCTGGCAGTTGGTTGAAGGGACAATCCATCAGGACAATGGAAGACTTCAGAGTTCAGCTGGAGAATATAATAAGTATGCTTCTGTGTGTGTATGATCTTGTTTATAACAAAATGAGCTCATGACCCATGACTGCAGAGGGTAAGTGGCATCTGTCAAAATGTAGTATATCACTCTGATTCTCTGCAGGCTGAGATTTACCTGGGATATCACAAGAAGAGTTTGGTTTGTCCATTGGTAGACAACTGAGTTCTCAAAGACTTGGGTGCCATGATTGTAGCTAGTGATGTCCACCATGAAATCCATGAATTTTCCATTGCAGTTCACTGGGACTTATAGTTATAACTTGATCCTTTGAGGTTGAGAAAGTCACAGAAGCATTGTGGAGAACAACATATGAGCCTGTGAATGTTGTTGATAGATGCTGTTTAGCTGACGGATACAAGCTGGGCAAAATCATGCACCACACTCGGTGTGCAGACCCATGTGGCCCCACAGAGCTGACTCCAAGCTGTCTCTTCACTCACCAGTAATGGTTATTTACTGCCCCATATGTTCTCTTTGAAAAGAGTTTTAAAGACAGCTTGCCACATCTGAAAACTGTGTCTCTGCTGATGTTCATCCCAGGCACACCCTGGGACAACCCTGTGTGGGTCAACCAATACTGATCTTCCAAGCCTCAAGTCTCCTCCCTACCTTTGGGATGCTGCCCTTAACAACTGTCCCTGCTGTTGCCAGTCCAGCTCTCCAGACCAAAACACTGACACAAAGTTAGGTTCCATGTTTCCAACATTAGTCTAGTAACTAATACGTGATTTACCAAAATGCCTCCTCACCTGTCTGTTCTGACATTCTGATGGCATGACAGCTTGTCTGGCATTCTTCAAGAGGTGAGATATACTCACAACTGGACCACAGAAGGTTGACCAGACAAGAACATGGGCAGCAAATGAAGCTGTAACAGAAATGTCAAGAGCAGTAGCAACTTCTTTTATGAAAAATAGATATAGTCAAGTGCCAGAAAAGAGTTGAGGATGAGTGTGAACAACTCAAATTATCTGTTACATCACYAGGCATCCTAGTCATAAGTATGGGACAGGTACTATGCCAGGCACCGTGATCACAACAGTTTGCTTTAGAAGAGAAAGAGCTTCAAGCTGTGTGGATGCAAACTGCTCTACTCCACTTGGCTTGAGGGCAAGGGAACCACTCACTTAGGTGGTTATCTTTTCCAGTGCACACATAATTTATGTCTTCGCTGCATAGGTAGATGCATTTTTTGACTGATATAGCTAACTAAATGTCTCCTTTAATAAAATATTCTGTGGGTACGAAGCACTCATTTTTAACTTGATGTGGCTAGATGAAGAAAACACTGAAGAAAACAYAGTCAACCATCTTTAAGGAGGTAAAATTACAGTGTTTCCAATAGTGTTTCACATCAAGATAGTTATATCCATATAAATGACTCATACCTATATTGCCAGTGAGTAGAAAATCTTTTTTTATATATTAAAGTTCAGATTCTGAAGGACAAAAGGATGGAAACTCTCTGGAAAATAGTACCAGAATGGCAAGCTGCAGTGAGGCAATACAACTCAATACCTGCCTGAAATCTTATGAGTCAGAGACCCTTTAGAGCACAGCAGACAAGCAAGCCCTCACTGGCAGATGAGATGTATGACCTCTGGGCAATTTCAGTGAAACTTCTGAGCTCTAAATGTTTCCTTCCAGCTTCATTCTACTGATAACTGAATTAGCAGAATAAAAATGTAACAGTTTCACTATGTATGCCAAGAGTAAATGAAGAAAAGATTAATTAATATCTACAGCAATCCTGACAAATGAAACACAAATGGCTCTAGATGATGTGCATAACTTTCTCCCCTCCATTAAGTTGCAAATTATAATTGTGTTTGAATACAATTGTGATATATTAACACGTTTGTATGATTTTGCAAGGTTCCTAAGCAAAGCGTGGGAAAGCAAGCTCTAGAGAACAATTCTTCCTCTGTTCAGCACTGCAATGACAAAACTAGAAGGATGATACAGTGATAGCACTGAAAACACCATATCGCTTTCAAGGACCTGGAGTAAACAGACTGTTAAAGAAACAGCTCTCTAACTTTTATTAGCAAGTTTTAGAATTGAATAACATGCCATTATCCCTCAGGAAACCCACCGCAGGTGGAAAATTTGGAAGCAGAGCTGTAGGGAGCAGAGTGCTGTTAGGATATTTTTTCTACTTAAGAAAAAAAGCTGATTCTCATACCATTTTAAAAGGACTGTTCTAACTGCCACTTGCTTCTGTCCTTTGCTCTGAATGGCTTTGTGCTTGTCTTACAAGGGTCACTTTGCACTAAGCTTAGTTTTTACACATTGAAACGACTTGCATTCACATTATCTGGCAAGATAATGCACATTCTGCACTTCCACTTCAAAGAGTGGTACAATAATGCTAATCTGGCAATAGAAAGAAGATCAATCCTTGGACAATCACCTAACTGCCATCCCATGCTTCTTTGTACATCACACTTTTTTAACCAGGCTTTTGCGCCTAAGTGCTCATGTTGCCTAGATGTTACCCCCTTATTTAAATGATGGTGCTCAGACAAGTTTGGCTGATTGATTGTTGTACTCATCTGTAGTCCACATCTGTATGCTGCACTGTAACACTATACTAGACCAAATACAATCAGTTGAAGCCATTGAGGGATCCTGAATCTTCTGGTCAGCCTAACCCCACCAACAACAACAAAAAATGAAGCCATTGCTAAAGGGAGAGAAATGTGAAAAAATGAGATAGTAAAAGTATCTCTTTTATTATCATGGGAGCCCAATTAAGCCCCTATTTCTGTGAATAATAATTGAAACTATCAATTCATATGTATGATGTATCAATTCATATGTAGGATATTATATGTATCAATGCCTACACTGAAACAGACATAAATGGACATTTTTAAAGTTATAGGCAAAAATTATTGTGCAACTCTTTCCACAATGGGTAGCTTTGCTTTTGCTTCTAACAGACTGTCTACCTCCTCCTAAAAAGTGCAGCTGGGTCTTTTTTTGCTTCCTGGTACCTGGGAGGCACCCTCAATGTGAGGGCTTCCCACAGAATATGGTCTCAATTCATATGTTCCAGTTGTTCCACATTTGTCTACCCTAGTTTTGATTTTTAGTTTAATATTTGTACATTTATCTGTTAAAATAATATTTACATCCATTCACACTTGTGTTTTAGGGAAAAACAAAGACATAGGCTTATTCAGCTGTTAAACAAAAGAGTTGTTTATAAAAAGTTTAAAAAAAAGCTAAAAAAAAAAGTATGCAATCCAATGTATTAAAGCATAGTTCCAAAAAAGTACTGTCCCAATAAATTATAGAAATTTTAAGCAGGTAAGCTTACAATTAAAATGTATAACCTTACCTCATACCTACAGCAGGAATCTAGGACATACTTTACCATACTTTAAAATTCTACCATCAATAGTGTCGATATATTTTATGAAGCTCTCATACAATGCAAGTAAGAAATTCTATGAAACATAACTATATATCCCATGGCATGTCAGTTAAGAACAGCAATAAGCACTCTTATCTTTGAAGCTGGAACACAAGGTGTTCTAGATCACTGCCCATCACCATGGGCATTGTCATTTTAGAGAGAGTATTTTTGTCCTGCTCATATCATTCTTAAAATCTCTGAAGATTAGTCTAATAAACACTGATGAGGTTATTTTCCCTTTGCAGTTACTGTAAAAAAAACAGCTAATATTATAAAATAGCCTCCATCAGCTAGAAATGTTGCTGCATACCAGAAGAGTTCGTTCCGAAGCAGCTGGCATACATTATGCTCCTGTCATTACCACTGCAGACAGGGTAGCTGCAGATACTGATACCCAAAGTGTTGCAAAAGCTGCTGAGGAAGGTGAAGAACCAGCACACAAACATAACAGGACTGACATTGTGATTTTTTTGTATATATCTCTGCAAATCACTGCATATTTGCAATTATCAGCTCTGTAGGACAGAACAGTGGAGTATCTTGGCCACAATGAGAGGAACAATGGGACATTAGGAAAAGTGAACCTTGGTGTTTGACCTCTGGTGCCAGAACTACTATTGTTTCCAGCTGGCTCCCATCTTTTTATCACAAAATGTGCTGCAAGAAAAATCCCCCAGTGCACAGAAGAAGTGTTAAGGCAAGGAGGATGGGATAACTGCCCATGAGGCTCATCAAGTAATGCAGAGCAAGTCTTGCTGTGATTTTGAGAGTAGTGTGAGCTGCCTGTCCGAGTGGGTGCAGTTTTGACACATTTAGCAAGTAATGAACCAATCACAGGATGTGATGAAGCTGCTTCTCTCCATCATTTCTGCACAAAGTGGAGAAGTCCTATAAGAGGTTTTCTTTCCTGTAGCTTTCTTTTCTCTTCTAAAATTTCTTTACTTTGAAACATTGCCTGCTAAGCAGCACAAGCATCTSCCACGTTAAACATGTTTTTACTGTTCTTATATTAAACCTTCCACCTGCTGCTGCCACAGAAATCATATATTTGGATTCAAAATTACTGCAATCAGATTTTACTGGTTTTAAATCAGACAGAAAAAGATGTATGTTCCTCCTACTCCTCAAAAACTGAATTCACCACAAAAAAMCAAAAACAAAGTATCTATCTCAGTGAATCACCATAATGCTAAACTCATAGGGCAAATAAGATTTTGGAAACAGAACACTTCATTTCCTTTCAAAAGCCAGATAAAGACCAATTGCAAATGTTATTTTCTGTGATGGATGGTATCTGTTTTGCTCACAGTTAATCTTTTCTGTTAAAAGAGCATGGCTGGGGAGATGAGAGGAAGGCAACCTGTTTTTCTTGCTCTGCCTGCTAACCTCTGCAGCAGGCACAAACCCTCCAGAGAGCCTAGGATAAAATGCCTCTGCAGAGCACGTCTGAATGTGCTCAGGTGGGATAATTTCCAGCAGTGCCAGGGAACAGTGATGGAGAAAGAGCAGGCAAGGAGTTGGGAGCATAAGAGAGATTTCAGAGAACAGTGGTACAAATAAGAAGACAAATGTCAGAGGCGATGGAATGAAAAAACTGTTAGAGGACCAGAAAAAAAAACTGTTTGGCACTTGCTGAAACTCAGAAAGAGACCAGAAATTGCTGAACTGAATGCAATAAAATGCTAATGCTAATAAAAATGACCTTCCATCAAGGATGCAGTGGCTGCATATTTATTTTCAAATCATTTTACTGTTAGTCTTCCTACCAAATGATCAAAGTCTCTCTGTTTAGAAAAGTGAAGTTGTTCTAGCTTGTTTTAATAAATCCTTAGCTTTAAAGATCCAGAGCTATTCAATGCCCCAAAGTCACCATCACCAATCTCCAATTCAAAATGAGGAAATGAATGGTAGAAATCTTGTTTATGGTATTGTGTGCCAGCCTTTCCCTACTAGCAAGAATGGCAAGGCCAGATAGCTTTAGGGGATATAAGGTATAGCCAAACAACAAATAGGAAGGTACTCCTGTACAATTCCTTTCAGATTATTTATTGTTCAGGATGTAAAGTGCAGAAGATTCACTCAGGATTGAAAAAAAGCCAGACTTCTGTGTTCTTTTAGTTCTAATTATGTTCAATATTTTGAAGCTACTGTTCGATTCATAGAATGATTAGAGCAAATGTCAACGTGAAAGAGAAGGGCATGTTGGCAAAGTGAATCAAAAATACAGAAGCAAGTTCCTTGCATTCCTTTTTTACTACTCGCTCAAGTGCAAAATCATTCTTGAATGATCATCTTGCTAATTTTTATGTTATCCTACAGACTATATGGAAAACTTAATCTGGCACTTGAAAAAACACACGTGTGGAATCTTATGGACCATATTTGAATGTTTCAATTGCTAATTTTATCTGTACTATAGCATGTACCTAGAGGCTCCATGTCTTTTCATACTGTCTGTATTATTATAGCTCCCCCTCACTGTTTGATCTGTGGGGACTATAATTCAGATAAAGCCCTAAAAGAAGCTTTATTTCTTACTGTTAGAGCTCAGGATACGGGCTCTCAAGGGCTGTGGTTCCATCCCCTGTGCATTAGCTAAGATAATGGCTATGGGATTAGCATTGTATAAATACAAATTGAGAAAGCACTTGAAGGAAGCAGATGAAAGATGGATGACAGATGTCAGAAATGAGATTGGTGGCACAAGTGGCTGTGGAACACTAATCTCTGCTTTTCATTTCCATGTTTCATTCACTAGACCAGACTACACAGTCGCCTGTTGGTAACCTTTAATAGAGAGTAGCCAAGAAGCRTTGTTTGCTTTTAAGAAGCTGAAAAAATGTATTTTCATGTAATTTGACTTTGCAGACACTTAAGAGTCTTCATGTATTTCTATCATATGGAAAAAACATAAAAAGAAATATGCAAAGAGCAACTGGAGATCATAAATCTGATTAATAGTCTGTGTATCTTGAATTCCAGATGTTATCTTGGTATATTCTACTCAGATCTCAGAAGAAAACCATTTCAAAATCAGTTATAGATTATGCCTTTTTAAAATGACCAGGAGGCAATATGCTAAGGCATCCAGATATTTCACCTATGGCTTCACCATAACAGAAGCATGTTAAAGACGAGCTTCTCAATCATTCAAAATTTTCTATAAAAGTGACTTACTGTCAGATCAGTGTCAAGGGATCTTTAAACAGAGCTGATTTTCAGTTAATGACAGTACAAAAGATTTTATGCTTTTGATTAATAAGAAGTAAAGACTATCTTCCCAGCTCTTGGTCATCATCCTGATAAAGTTCAAATCTATGTAAAACATGGATTCCTTTATAACATATAATGAAATATAACAGAATAAGGAAAGGTAGATATTATGTACAGATAAACTGGTTTATAAATAAGGTCAGAACTGGTCTAAGTAGTGACATACACACATTCAAAGTGAATCGACATTTTGACTCTGTTATTTTTTTACCTTGCWCAATTTACATACAGTACCAAAGAGGTAGCACAGATCACAACACATCAGAATGATAACTGATTATCATCTTGATTCTTTCTGTATCACTGTACTTGAAGATACAGTTCAGTGAGACTCTGGATTTGACAGCACATCCAGCTTCAGAGCTTCTCTCTCTTCCTCTGTCTGCTTATTCCTGCCCCTAAGGTGCAATTCATTGTCCCTTATTTTGTCAAAACAACTATTTGAGGGCTCATCTGCAGTCCAGACCACTGAACTGATCTTGGTCAAAAAAAAMCCAAACTCCCAAAGAACAAAGGGCTGGGAGGGTTAATATTACTATTGTACGCTTGCTCTAATCTTAGTGTTCCCTAGGCATCTGTTTGGCTGCTGCTGGGGAGAGGATAGAGTGGAGGCAAACTGCAGTGCAGAGGCAGGAATGAGAAGCAGTGAGAATTTCTTTAGTCAGCGTTACTGCTGAAGCCCAGGTCCCATCAAACTGCCCCTGGAGATAGTTGCTCTAGGGCTCATGCTCTGCGCTTTGAGAAGCTGTGAGCCGGGACAGCACTGTGGCAATGCAGTATCATTTCCCTGAAGGTCATGCAACAGCCCTGCTCATCCTGCACAGAGGTGACAGGCTGCACAAGACACAGAGAACGGGAGATTATACTCTGAGACATTTAGACTAATTTGAATCTTGTGGGAGGATAGGATGCCTCATTTCCCTCATTCTGTCTTAAACAACCCTCAGCTAAGTATCTTGATAGCTTTAAGGACAGCTATTTCAGTCTGGTCTGTGATGTCTTTTCAGCCAAATAGCTGTACTGATGAAAACTCATATATATGCACTAATACCATATAACTGTGATGTGTAGAGAGATTGCTTCTCTTCTGTACAGAATTAAAATACTGTCATAAAGCGTTTCTATATCACTATAACTATATCTATATAGGGGTAGGGAAGGTTACAGCGCTTATAGGTATCACAATAGTTAGAATGGTTCAACTTACAAACAACAAATCCAAAGTCCTCAGGATCACCCAATGCCCTATTACTCTAGTAAAGTTCCTTCATCTTCATATCAACTGCTTTTTCTGCCTTCTTGATTATCAGATATCTACTTCAAAGTGGTTTTGTTCACCCCTCTATTTTTTCCACCTAAAACACAGTTTAACACTACTGCTCTTGGCCACTTGCCTTCTGTCCTTCGTGCTTCTGCAGGCAGATCCAGCCCGATGCCAACTCTGCCAGCTACTCCATGAGGGAGGATGAGTAAAATGATGTTTTACCTGCCTTGGAAGAGATTGTGAACAAGTTAATGTTCAAGATCCCATGAATGCAAGGCACTGTACACGTGTAAATTATTAGTCTAATTGCAGCAACAGAATGGAAAATGGCAATCAGCAATGAGGAAGCTGCTGCATAGATGTCTAATTGCTTGTACACAACAGCTGTTGTAATTGAAATTGTGACAAGACCCTGGCATTAATGTAATAATCCTAATAACTGGACACAGAAATGAAACATTAATGAGAAGTGGCCTCTAGCACGATAAAATGAAACAAAAACTGCAATTAAATAACATATTGAACAAAAGAAAAGTACCACAAACATGGCACCACACAAGAATAAGCTCATGCTCAGCGCATCCTAAAAGAATAGACTTTTCTCCTATCCTGTCTTCCAAGACTCAGAGCTCCTTTCTATCCTCTCGACTGAAAAGATAAATGCTCCAATGTTACATTTGAGACAAAAAATGAAAATTGTAAATGGAAAATCTCTAGCTTCTGGGACTGTTCTCAGAAGGGACAGAGTCAATTGTTATGTGGGTTCACCTAACCTTACCCATCTAAGTGGAGGAGAGAACAACAACACCTTGCTACACTTTGTAGCACACTTTCAGAACGCTGTATTTCACCACTTATTTACTTCTATAGCATTGCCATAATGAGACTTTGAATGGAAATTCAGAAAGTCATAACTGAATTATAAGAAAAATTAACTGTACACACTATTAATAAATATATATTATTTGACTTACAGATTGTACTTCTAACTGAATAAAMTTCTACCACTTCATCCTAATTGGGATTGTTTAACACAAAAGAGAAGAGTTCAATGAAATGCAAATAAGGAATCAGTGGAAGTGAATGTATTGCAGCTTCCTTCCACAGATAACAACCTAATTGCAGCTTATTTATAAAAATGTTAAGTATCATTTGTCATGGATTTCATAAAAAATGTTTGTGATGCTCAGCTGTAATTTTTACTTCAGTGTATGATTTGCTTCATCATAAGATTTCTCTTTATTTTAAAGCAGTATCAGCGTCACAAACTAAAGTTCATATGCTTAAAAAGAAAAGGCAAACAAAAAACTCCCCATAGAGTAAGGTGTATGAATAGCTACTCATTTACAACATACAGGTAAAGAGTCAAAGAGAATGAAAATGATGCATGGACCTTCATATGACTGTAAGTAGCTCAACAGTATCTTCAGTGTAATATTTTATTGCTAATTAGCTGGGAAGAAATCTCTACTATTTCACCATTTTCTGTCCAAATGCTTTATTAATACATACACAGTGATGCTAGCTTTTCACCATTTCCTCTAGTAGGTGGGGATATAGATGCTACCTGGATGCAGTCTAACATGGGCATGCAGTGACGAGGGGGATACGAGACCAATCAACCTGCCAGCAGTACTGCTGCTGCACCTAGGGAGATAGGCAAGATAGGCGGCATCCTTGTTTCTCTGGCTTCCCTCTCCCAAGTGCTGTGTCTTCCATCTATTTTCTCATGACGATACAAATCTCACTGCAGCAAATACAGTTTTGATTACCTAGCCTGTTTGCCTGCCAGTGAGTAATTAATACTGTTATCACCTAATCAGATGTTGTTTAAATGCAGAATGTAAATTACATCCTTGGTTTTGTTCTTTTCACTCTGTACACTGGCAAAAACAATAGGCTCTTCAATAAAATTTCCCATAGCTCAGGCTCTTGAAATGTCAGTACACAGAGATTTTAAAAAAAAAGCTGTATTGCAAGAATTTACGCCTTGCTGTGCCTAGAGGGTTGAAGACCTTAGTAGTCTATTTTAGAAACTTTTCAAAACTTGATTTTTAAGACCTACGTGAGAACCTTTTGGTTTTCATAAATATTTTAATTGCTGTTTAAGACCTCATATAGCATCAAATGATTTCTGTAGTCAACTACGGGACCATTCTTCTTTTGCAAGGACACTCAATTTCTGGTGACATCTTGCAAACAACTTTAGTTTATGCTGCAGTCAGTGGGATCTTCTCACTGATTTCACAGGGCTTCAGTAAGGCGTTAAGTGACAGGCAAGCTGTTCCTGCACTTATTCTAGAACAAAGCTCAGCCCTACACAAAACCACACAGTCCCTAGGTCTGTGCTAACTGACTGCAGCATAGCTGGAGAAATACACTTCAGACTCTGCATTGGACTCAGGCAGGACTGTCAAAGTTTCTCATCTGCAGGCTTTGGCAGCATCTATAGGAGGTTACAGCAGACACTGGACTGGTTGTTGACTGTAGATCATTTTCTGGTGCTGTAACAGGTTTTTCCCCAATCCTGATAAAAATTTGTTGGCTAACACAAAGCTTTTTATTTTTTTTTCCTCAAATCAATGTCCCTGTGATAAAGAACTCCTAGACAGGATGTGGAAGGCCCAGAATGAAGCCCATATTCTAAAATTCTTCCATATTTCAGGCAAGTCTCTTAACTACTGGTCAGTCAGAAGTAGGTCATTCTCAATCTCTCCTATCAGAATAGCAAAATTATAAAAATAACCTCTGCGCTCTGAGAAATTCTGGGGCAGAATACATATCTTCAACATCCTTATTGACTAACATATCTTTATGGCTAACAGCTATTCTGTGGGTCCCTCTCACATCCATCAATTTCATTTCAGACTTGATACACTTTCCAAACAAAAGTTTCACTGGAAGAAATCTATTGCTCTCTATATATAGTCTTTTTTTTTTTTTTTTTTTTGGTCAAGTTATCCTTTTTCAGCAGGAATCTTCACCAGCTCCAACCAAGACTTTTTCAAAGGGTTACAAGCCAGGTGCCCCATCATCATCTGTTTAGTCTGTTACTGATGGGAGCCTCAAATCAGATCTCAGTCCAGATTCTCATGCTTCAGAGGACTTTTTGACAGCTTTTCACAGCAGGATACATGTTACTTCATGTTTATAACCCTACTGCGTGTTTCAGAACTGGGGCCACACTAGGTCTCCCACTAGCAACAGGAATAAGGTTAGTACGATAATACCTGACCATAGGAGGTGACACCAAGACCTGTCCATGAATAGCACTGAATACTTAAGCTAGGTTCTTAGACACGATGGACTTTGAAAACAGACAGRAGCACCTCTTCTTCTGTTCATTTAAATTCTCATACACTGTAGATTTCTGTTTTCCTCCACTACTTACAGTAAGAACTTACAGTGAGTAGACTTTTAGTTTAGGTATGTCAGCTAAGTGTCTAAAATCGGAAATATAATCCCCATATCTCACTGATTCTCTGCACAGTGCTGTGAGCCAGAAGATAATTTTACTTCTCTGTCTTTATAGAATTGATGAATAGACTTCAAAACGTTTGAAAAATCAGAACAATTCAAGCACTGCAGATTCCTACAGCTTAAACAAAGCTGTTAGAAGAGCCTGATCAAAAGGTCAGCATGTAAATCTTTCAAAAACCCCAGCTGATACAATTTTCAGTGAATTCACAGTTTTATTGTGCCAGATACACAGGGCAGTTCTTGATATTTTACTCTTTTGCTATGGGTCCTGAAAGAATACATCCTTGTTTGTTTCTTTAGGATTATCATCCAAGAGCACCTATTCCTTTCCAGGTTTTTCACATTTTCACATTCACAAAGTTTAAGTTCTCATTTGCTCACTCCTCTACTAATTCTGTATTTTTGTACTTGTTCCAGGCCCAGTTAAAAACAAAACAAAAACCAACAACAACAAAAACCACCCCAAAAAAGTTTGTTTCTGACCCACAGAAGATTTTGGTTTCAATAGCACCACCTGTGAGGGATTATCTCCCACACACCCCTTCCTTTGCAAACAATGTAAAGCACAATACAACTAACAACTGAGCCATCCAGAGCTGTTAACTTTTACTGTTGGTATTAGTCTCAGTCTCATTGGTCCAAAAATGTAAAAGACTTAGTGATATGCAGTTACCCAYAGGCAGGATATCCAAATTTAGTTTGCTTTGGTACTATTTTCAGCTGTGCTGGCAAAGATTAACGGCAGCTTAAATTCTGTGCACTTCTTCATTTACATGCTCTGTGTGGGCAGAGTGTAAGCACTTGTTCAAAGCAGGAGATGCACCACCACTTGGGAATTCCTGATTTCCAAACTTGTTTGGGGAAAAAAGGAAGGTATAACTATAGGGGTAAAAAGGAGGACTCCTGTTAGCTAGATTCACAAGATGAATGGTAAAAATCTTTGAAACTAGAAGTCTCCTTTTAATTCTTTTCAGAAAACTCTGGAAGTGCTATGGAGCTGGTTTTGTCGAATAAAACTTTCTTTCTGTCAAATGAAAGGGAGAGGCAGACTTGTTTCAATAACCCAATAGAAAATAAATCAAAACAATATATGCTGCAAAAGACAGACCATCCTAATTTAGAGGCCTGACTCGACACTGCTTCCTTTATTTTATTTATTTTATTTTTTAAAACTGTGTACTCCTGCAGTCTTAACATATCTGCTTTTAAAAGCTTCTTTTGTCAGATTTTAGAAAAAAAATGGGAGCAAGAAACCCAGGTAGGTATGTTTTAGTGCAAGTGTTGCATCATTATTGGCCTCTAGATTCAGTCCTGCAAGCACACAYAACAAAAATGTTAAAAGTGGTTTTATTAATGACAGCATTTGGCCAAATTACTCTTGTGTAGGATATAGCTTAGCATGGATGCTCAGTTACTAAAAGCGAAAAGGTTAATAATTACTGTAAACCACAAACTGGGATAAGGAAATATTTCCTTACTCTGGTTGTTATTTGGGCTTAAAAATATTGCAAGGATTCAGTGCCTGGCACCCATTAACAGAGACTCTATTAACAACCTCCTCATCGTAAATACATTTGCTTCAGAGAGGGCTGCAGAATTACTGTAAGTTTAAAGAAATTGGCATGTAAAAGTTCAACTCCTTGGCTTTTTCTTTGGTTCTAGGGAAGAAGTATTATGTGCCAGACCATTATCAGGCTTGACTGTTTCCTCTGGTTGGATTGCTGGGCTGTTTTTCCTGGCATGTTCACTGGTGGTTATAGAAACAAGCAGTTCTACAAGTAGCAGAACTGATGAAGCCAGACTTCATTTAGATTTATGGCTCCAAGGCTTCTCTCACACTCACGGCCTCTCTCCTATAAAGAGCCTCTGCCTCCTAACACGAACTGACCTTATGCTGCAGCATCCCTGGGCAGACCAGAGCGCTTGTCAGGTCTCCTCTTGTATCCCACCACCTATTTTCATAAAGGAATTTCTCACCCCGTTTATTCATTTGGCAAATTTGGGTAAGAGTTGCCATCTCAGTTACTCAAAGACTGGTGGGCGAGAGACGGGGGAAGATGCTTGAGCACACAAGCACACCAGAAGCACAGTCCCCTCAGTCTCGCTGCCTTCGGACCTCTCGTTTTGCTTACTCTTGGTACAAAACCCTGTAGCTGTCTGAAGCTCTGGTTTGTTCCTTGATGTTTGATGCCCTGCAGGGCAGGCAGCTTTTGTGGGGCCTGAAGAGGGCGTTGGGTGGCCAACAGCTCCTCTCAAAACTACTGAGACCACCTGTGTAGTGCAGGAGCCGGTCACCCTGCAGCAGGGCATGCAGGTGGCTTTGAGGGAGCATCTGATCATAAATTGCTTTCTCAGCAGTGAATAAATCATCCTGGTCCTGAAGAATTTTCCAAAGCAGTTTAGTTATTCACTCTGATAACTCCAGCGTCTTTCCTGTCTGATACAATTTTTCTCTGTTATTTCATCGAGTCTGTTGTGATGTCTATCAGAATTAGGAAAGGTTGATCAAATCCTCCCTCTCTGTTTTGATTAACATCCATTATATTGTTTTCTAATCAAAAAAAGAGAAAAAAAACATAGATCCTTATTGCTTTTCTTTCTTTCCTCTCTCTCTCTCTCTTTAATATTCTCATTCAGCCTAAAGGTTTGGGGGGTTTTCACCCTGTTTGAGTAGAATGGGATTCGGTCCTTTGCTGCCTAACAGTGGCTAATGGAATGCATAAATATTACTTTTTTAGAATAATATTTGGAGCTTTTCCTTACCAGTAAATTCAATTTTTAAAAAATATATACCACTTTATCTTGAATATTTTCTTTTAAGGCTTTATTCAGCGCTGACTGAGCCCATGAGAGGAATAATGAATCTTCCAAATACCTGAGTCAAAAATTCTTTGCACTGTTAAAATGATCTAGCAATACTCCAGTAACTCATTAAGCCAAATTAATGTTAAATGTCAGAGCTAACAGTCTAAGATCTAATGTCCTTATTGTGCTATTCAGAAGGAAAAGCAATTGTATTGACTCTCCCGAAGCTCATTTCTATACTTGCCATTATATATAAATACTGGTTTTCATCTGGATAATAAAATAGAGTACATAAACACTTTTGTCAAGTCTCTCTGACTTAATTACAAATTTAATTAGAATTCTTGCAGTGTATACCACTTAATAGCATTTCATCTGTAAGGTGCTCTTGAAAAATGGCAAAGGAAAATCTTCTGTTTTTCAAGCAAACGTGCAGAGCTGCTAGCTGTTCAGACCGTCCTTGGTTGTTAGCATGCCAGATCTCAGCTGTCATTTTTTCCGTCTGAACTAGCCAGGTATCTTTCTATGCAAAAGGCAGGTTCTGGTGCCTTTCTGTAGAACACTGTCTTAATTTTGTAATTAATCACATTCATTTTACCAGACAAATTTATGCAGAAGGTACTATTTGATATTAATGGATCAGACTGAGGTCCTGTATCCCCAACTTTTCATTTCCACCAAGAAAAAATAAATAAATGCAATTAAATGCAATCAGATACTTTTTGTCAACTCTTCTAAGAATTATATGTCTGATCAGGCAGTATGGATTGTTCTGGCAGCTTCTAATCCTAAATTACAAAAATAAATAAATGAATAAACTGATTTAAAAATAAAGAAGTTTCTAATTTAGAGCTGGAAATTCCAGTTGCCCTGTACTAACTTGCTTTGAACATTGTTATTACTCAAGACTTTTCTGCAGAAGGGACAATCCAGTTAAATACCCATTTCTTTGTTTTTTTTCTTTATATGCTGTTCTTGGGGCCTGTGTGCTTTGAACAACATGTTGAGACTGAGTCTCCAGTATGTTGTACTATTTGCCATTCATTATACCTGCACTGTCAGTGTACATTGCTAACAAATCAAAGGATTATCTCAGCTGATACATAGTGAATTACCATCTGTGGCATGCAATGCAGTGGTAAAACTAAGCTTTGTTACTTTAGAGGAGGAGCTGCCAAAAAGAAAAAGGCGGGGGTGAGGATTGATAAAACTGCATTTTTCAACCTTGAAATTTTCTCAGGGGAACCCCATAATTTTCACATTAAAACTGTTAACGTGACCTCCCAGTAACACATATTCATTCTGCGGAGAAATCCAATTTTACAAAACCTAATACTATTCTTCCACTCTTAGTGGACTGAGTGATGAAACTCAGGGTAGGAAAAAAGAACTTGATGCAAATATTCAAAGTAAATGGATGTCTGAAAAAGAAGCTGAAGAAAACTAACAGATGCAAAAGCAAAAATTTTCCAGAAGAAGTAGGAGCTCTTCTCTGAATCTGCACTCTGCAAAATTACATAAGAGTGTGAAATGTTCTCTGTATCAGCAAATAGAAAAAGCCCATTTTCATTTTGAAGCAGCGTAGCATTTTTTGGCTAAAACAACTTTTTATTTGAGGTTGACCACTCCACATTTTTCCTGAATTCCAAGTTAGCTATCCTCTACTGCAAATGAGCTTTATGGTATATGAATCTGTGGGAGTGTGCCTGGAGTCACAGACTTAGAGGACAGTATCATACTTTTTTATTATTATTATTCAGGTTTGTAGCTCTAGAGCTACCAATTAAGTACAAAATCTGTATTAAGAAAGCATTTCTAGTTTCAGGCTTGGTAAGGCGCTGGATGAATGTCAGCAATTATTCTGAGTTCCTTAAATGATTTCTTTCACAAGAACAGACGTAAGATAATTTAACATCCTCAGCTCACTTCCTTTTCAGAAGCTTCTCAGAGAAAGAACATGTAGCCAACTTTTCTGAAGAACCGAAACTGATCATTTCCTGAAATAGACTCCATCCCAAAAGAAATGTTTTAAAACACAATATTAAATTTAAGTGTAGCAGAGAATGATTAAAACATTAGACTGGGGAATAAGAGATTCCCACTGCCATACCTCCTCTAGAGGTAGAAGTAAAAAAAAAAAAAAAAGACTGTTTCTTGAAATTCTAAGATATTTGGTACTCGCAGTGCTCTTCTGTGAATGTGTAAAATCTCTGTTTCCTCCTCCATCCAATAAGTAGGCCAGAGCAAGGGTACATGGCACATTTAAATTTAAAATGCAAATACTATATCCCAGCATCTCTTAACCACCCTCTACCTCATAACACAAGTTGTTGTGAAGCTCAGGAATATAAATGCATCCCACAATGGGCAAGACACACTCGTGAGGAAAAAGTGTCCATTACCAGCTATTAAGGGAGAGGAAGATTTTATGTGGGGAGAGGGTGAAATAGAAAAAGGGAGGGGAAAGATAAAAGTTGGGTGGATTTTCCTACAGCTTCTATTTGCCTTCCTACAGAATCCCCTAATGAGGCTGACTTAGTGCTTCAGAGCTACTGACCTAATTGATACCTACATCGTTATTCTTGTAAATACCAGTGCAGAATTATTTCTCTCAGGTTTATTTTTAATGGTTTGCTTATAGACTATTATGAAAGTTACACATCACTTTCCAGAAACAGCTGAAATATCACTTAAGAGTTATTTCATTTTTGACATATTATGCCTGTTCTGAACTATATTTTCTCAAGAAAACTTCTACAACCAAATTCAACATAACTTATTTTATTTCAGCTAATGACTGCAAACTGTTGAGTAAACCTACCTCTCACTATGCAGTAGCTCACCTAAGAAAATGTACTCTTTCCAAATGTTAAAATACTCCAGTTTCATTCCAGTAGACATTTTATAGGCATTTTATTGAAACTTTCTGATTTGTGGAAATAGCTTGTTAGTCGTGTCTGAAATAACCTCTCTGCTTGCTTAACTGCACCTTCTGCTGTCAGTGACACAGCAAATGTAGAAGGAAAGTGCTAAAATATAAAGAGAAGAAAACATATATCTTTTCCCACGTTCAGCAGCATTTTTTTAGCTTTACGCTTACTGAGTATGTATTATGCAAGAGAAGATAGATGGTCTCATCCGTATAATGGGAATGCAGCAGAGGAATGGCTATGTGATCAGACCCCTCTAGCCCGGTTTTCCTTCTCTGAGTAAACAATCACAGTCAGGTRGGAAAGAGGCTTCTCCAGCTTTATCTTCCTGCCTTCTAGATTAGGGCCTTCTTGAGCTTTAAAATGCACCTGGATTTTCATGTTTAATAGTCACCACTAAGTCTCTCCTCCATGTATGTGTCTGGCACCTTTTCAAACYTATTTAAAATGTGAGCCCCCTTAGTGCGGAAATTTTACAGTTTGTGTACTTAAGGAACCACCTCCTTACGGTTACTGTAAGCCCACTGCATGCTAATGCCACCAAATGACCCTGAGAGCTGGTGTGATAACAAATCATTCCTTACTGACTTTCTCCATGATATTGTAGATTTTTATGAATATCTAACAAATCCTCTTATCCACCTTTTATTGCACTGAAGAGTCCTAGCCACTGTAGGCTTTCCTCATAGAGAAGTTGTTAGGTATTTTTAACTTTGTCACTACTTTCTGAAATTTTTCCCATGCAGAATTACAATGAACACATAGGAGCAGGGACTTCACAAGCATGTTGTCTGTAGAACCTTGATCAGAGAATCTAATCAAGCTGCTACAGCTGGCTCTAGTCTGAACCCGGCATCATTTATAATGGATTCATGGTAGTTTCTCCCACTGCCATACTGCACCATGCTGCTTTGTGGCAGCTCTGAAGGGCTGTGCAGCGGCCTATGATTTCACTGGTGTCTCCATTCAATATCGGCCCAGCAGTAGTATTGCAGGTCTGCATCAGGAATGTGACAGGAGCTGTCCCTCTGATAGGAAGGCTTTCCTTCCCCAAAGAGTTTACAAGAAAATGGAAGACAACAGAAGAATAAATTAGTTAGCTGGGAAACAATGAGATGGTTGTGATTAGCATAAAGAAATATTAGAAGTCACAGTGAGTGCATCTTAGCTGCTTTTTGCATTGTGTGAGTGTCRTGTCAATAGAAAGGCATATTAACGAGCAAATGGAAGGAGACAGAAAGCTGGCCTGTAGATATTATATTTACCATGGAGGCACTTTTCTTGTCTACTGGCTGGTATGTGGGCAAGTACAACAGTGCCGTAGAAAAAATATACTTTAAAATGTTATAGTCTGTCTCAAAGAGACTGTTAACCAAAGCTAGCGGATTATTATTGTCTCTGGTCTCAAGGGTCAGAATAAGCCACGTTAATCTTGTTTAGCTGTTGTCGCGGGGGTGAAGTGGGGGGTGGGGAGAAGGTTATTGGTTATTAGTTAACAGATTTATTGAAGATGGCCATACAGTGTAATCATAGCAAGCAAATCTTACTGCACATTTGTTAGTGCCCGAGTCTCGGTTTCTTACCACCCCAACGGTTTCTTGTCAGAGGTTCTCTTAACTCCAGGAGAGTAACCTTGAGAGGTGTCCCAGCTCAAGGGGAGATTCACCGCTGTGCAGCCCATTGCCATGCAGGAGAGCTCACTGGGCTCTAGGCTGCAGCTCTATTTATGGGCACGGAGTTTGACTCATGGTCATACAATATTTGGTATGGAGATATACCCTTTTTGCTGATCTCATGTTGTGTTGGGGAAAATATACCTTTTTGCTGACCTCATGCTGCACTGGGAAAATATACCTTTTTGCTGACCTCATGCTATGTTGGGGAAAATATACCTTTTTGCTGATCTCATGCCCATTTCTGGCCTCACCAGCTGCAACCAGTTCCTCCTGGTCAGCCCTGGACGCAGTCAGTTATTTGCAGTCAGCTGGGGCCTGAGATAAGGTGTTTGTGTGGGGGGGATAGTTGTGCTTCACCACACTTTGGGCCTGAGATGGGGGGGGTAGTTGTGCTCTGCCATGCTTTGGGCCTGAGATGTGTGTGTGTGTGGGGGGGGGGGTAGTTGCATTCCGCCACAGCTGTTTGAATGGGATCTGTTTGTTACTATATAGAATGATATACTATGGTAAATGTTCAGTGAACAGAAATATTTCATGAGACATGCATCCCTTGTGCATCCTTTCTTCACTAGGGAATTGTTAAATGGTTGTCCAACTTCAAAGTTGGCCCTGCTTTGAGTGGGGATTTGGAACAGAGAGGTCATTTTCAACTTAAATTGTTCTCTGATGCTACAGCAGAAGACAGCTGCTCTGCCTCACCTACATTTGCCAGAATATTTGCCAGCATTTCCCAAAGAATTCAGGCGCTTAATAGTTTAATTAAAGGTCTGCCAGAACTCTGCCCTGAATGAGTTGGAATACTTACATTTGGGAGACTATGGCTGCATAGTTATAAGTGACATATAAGAGTATTCTGATACATTAATCTCTCTGCACCAAAATGGTTTTCTCTGAAACCTAGCCTGCTTTAGTGGAAAAAGATTCATCCTTATGAACCTGACAGAGGTAGGGTACAGAATCACTGCACAGGTGGACTAGGAAAGCATCTACACAAGTCAGCTAAATACAGGGAAGAAGATCTTCCAGGTCTGATCATCATATAAGCAGATTAAATCATGTTTTCCTCTCATTTCATTTTAAAACTTCATTTCAGGATTTCAAATTTCATATACAGTGGTCCAAAAAAGGCTAAATTGCCACACACCCTTGAAGCTGTTCAGCACATTCTAGCTGCTGCTGAAACCTGTCACAAAACCAACCTTTGAGGGACATACAAGATATCAGCAGGTCAACATTATATGTAAAACCCCACAAATGAAGACTGTAAAAGATTGTATACACAGAGATAGTATGGCATGGTGAGAATAACAACTATCTCAAAGGACAAAAGTTGCTAGAGGCATGTTCAGATTAGACAAAACCATGCTAAAAAAAATTGAGAGAAACTGCCAATGCAGATTGGGAATGGAAGTGTTGACAAATGTAGTGTTATCAACAAAGACTACATCTTTTAGGGTGCTATAGTAAAAATACATCAATGCAACATATTGCAGGCAGCTCCAAGTCTTTCTGCTCACATTCAAAATGATGGGACACAAACCCATTCAGATTCCCAGGTATGACAAGGCACTCATGCTAACATGCGTTGCTTCTCTGCAAGGTTGCCTCAGATTTAATACTGCTCTTTATGGCTTTGGAAACTCGCACAGAATTTGTTCAGACCTTTTTGCAATATAACATTTTGCCATATTGTTAATATCCTTTTCCTGARTAAGCTGCAAAGCAAAAAGAAGAGCAACATAATCGACTAGGTAGCGATAGCAAGTGGAGAACAATGGTAAATGATCAAAAAGGCAAGAAAATACTAAGGAATGTAACATTCCCAGTAACTGACAATGAAATACCAGTCATAACACAAGAAAGGCTCTAATGGAATCACATCTGGATTCTGCTTCCAGTAGTGGAGAGCAGCAGATGTTGTAGAGGAAAGTGAACATGTAGGCACTGTAGGGATGCAGCTAGAGGACAACTCTTAATTGTTAATGGTAAAGTGTAACTTTACAAGGCCTGCAACAAGGCCTTTTTGTTAACATTTGGAATTTTATTAAAAATTTGGTTACATTTGCTGAAGGTCTACGTCCCCAGGAAGTGATACTAGTCATACAAGGAGATAGAGAGAAGCAGGGAGGATCTCTCCTTTTGGGAGAGAAGAGATTTTGTTGCTTCAGGGGAAGAAGTGAGTGCTGCAACCAGGTGGAAAATACAAAAAAGGAAGGAAAAATTGGAGAATGTGATATTACTGGAATGACCGCTTAACTTTAATAATATGAAAGGCAAATAAATTCTCCTTCTCCTGGTTGCAGTTTATGGGTACCAATGTGCATCAGAGCACCAAGGTTTTTTGTGCTGGAGTGCACAGAACCGTTTGTGAAGGTGGCATCCCTTACCTTAAGCACAGAAGCTCTTTGAGAGTCGCACATTCGTGCACAGCCAGTGTAATTGCCTGCCAAGACCATTCTCATTCAGAGGATACAACAATTGTAATGAGTTCACCGATCACTGTCTGTGCTATTGGTTGATGGCACTCTGATCTGTGATATTGCTGGTTACAGTGTGGACACATCTTCAGTTTCTCTTCTATTCTCTGCTGTAGCAAGTGTGGAAGATGTCTGGTAAGAGAGAGTGTGGTCGCCTTGCAATGCCTATCAAGTGCCTTGTCTAGGGATCTAGCATCACATAGCTCTTTTCTTCCCAAGCACGGTCCATGCCTCTCTCACCTTGAACCAAGGAGCCCTGACACATACGTAGCCAAAGCAGAGACCTGTTTCCCATAAAGGAGATGCACACAAAGCAAGTTATAATCAATATTTGCTGGCTTTTAAGGCCAGACAAGCACACTAAAATTGTGTAATTGAGAACAGTATATAAACATTTTGTAACATTGTAGAATCACTAATAGCATGTTGTAAAAAAGCTAAACTTAAATATAGAAATAAAAGCCATAACTGCAAAGGAGCAAATGAAAAATTCTTGTATGGTTATACAAACAAGGTGAGGGACAATATGGGCAAAAAGTAAGATCTGAACTAAGAATGTAGACCAGGACTTGAGAAATGTCTCTTAAAACCAAAACAGGCCTGCAGACCAGACAGGAAAAGAGTCTAATAGAGCCAGAATAAACCTGCARAATAACCAGAGCAAGTCCTCACCCCAAAAATAAGGTGAACTATGTCAGGAGAGGTGAGCTCACCCCCTTATGAGGAGCGTGAAATACCAGCAACAAGTGAGGAAAGATGGGGAAGAAAGCAGGCAGCCCACTTCAGTTTCAGCTTCCCTCATCAAAGGTCTCTTGGAACTGGCCACCCGGGACCTCGGTAACTAAGACCATCAAAGACCATAGCCATGAGTGCCAAACAAGCTGCATCTCTTTCTCCTGCTGACTCAAGACTCTGAATTTGTTTCTAGCTCTGGCCATGTGAAAGCTCTAGGGCTTCATATTGGACTCCTGTAAAAAATTACCTTTGTAAATGTTCAACTGAAAAATGTTCAGTTGATACTCTTTATGTTTATCAGATCATTCAGGGAGTCCAGACTTAAAAAACACAGAGTAGTGTTATTTTCCACATGCTTTTTCTTTTAAGTTTTGTCATTATGTCCAAACATAAATGGATATGGTTGTTCTTTTTCCTGCTAAGCAGGAAGCATGACCTTTATGCATGTATGACTATGATTTTATTGGCATGTGAAAGATTGGAAGGATTAATATCCATTTATATTGTATTATGTTTTAAACTGTTATATGAAGTCTTGATGAATTTAAATCAGAAAATGGCATCTAATAATGATCCTCTTCTGATCCCAAAACCAATTTCATAAATTGGAGCCATTAGTCAACCAAAATCACTTTGATTTGTAAGGACTTTTCTTATTTCATTGTAAAGAAGAATCACCATGTTTCTTCAAGCAACACAGCTGATAGAATGATTTATTTCAAATGAAATACCTACAGCTGTAGTTTTGCAAGAGACAATCATAACTTATATGAGTACAGAAGAGAAGATATTCCTCCAGTGCCCGTTACAGTCATCACTGAGCCACTTATACGTTCCTGGAAAAGAGCTTCACTTCAATTTCATTTTTTAATTTTGTTTTTGAAAATTTGTCAAAGGTTTGGCTGCATCCCATTTGTCAGAACAGATGAAACCAGAGACTTGTAAGGAGTTTCAAGTGAAGGATCTCAACTAGCCCTTCAGGATGTAGTGTGAGAGAAGTAAAACTTAAACTGCCTTTCAAATTTTGGAAATTTGTAACCTGCACTTAGCCTAAGATGCAGCCAATCCTTCAAAATAATACACTGAGACTGGTGCTTTGCTTAATTCTAATTCACATTAAAGACCTATTACACTGTAATAGAAGGGTCCTAAGATTAAGAAGGCATTCTATGCCAATCTTTTGGGGTTATTCTTCCAAAATAAATATAATTTAGCATGGTAATTATGCAATTTTGAAAGCTTTTCTCTGCTTTTGTCAGTTCAAAATGTTGGAGGGACTTTTTTCTCACACTTGACTTCTTACCTATTTCCTTGCTATACAGTATACACCAGTAAGGCATTCCCCTATTCCATTTTAGCATCTTTATCACTTCATTACATCCAATCCCTCCTTAAAATTCAAATTATAAAAAAATTGATAGATTTATACATAAAAACAGTGCAAAAGGGGCCTAATTGAATCTTAGCTGGTACTAAGGAGTGGGAAACAGGTTCACCACACCAGCCAGAATAAAATAGTAAGTAGCTGGAAGCTGCTCTCTGAGAAGTTTTAGAAAGATTATGAGTAAAAATATTGATAATATTGAAAATATTGATAAAACAGGAAAGAGAGAAAGCAACGGGACCATTAGAAACATCTCTGAACTCTTGGTTCTTCCAGTGGAGTGAAAAAAAAAAAGCTGTTTGACCTGCATTCCCATCTTTTTAAAAGAGTTTGCCTTCAGACTAATGGCCCCAGAACTACTGACTTAGTGGGCAAAACAAAAGGCAGGTTTACAGATGAGTTTTCTGTTGTTCTTGACTTGCATAAGGCCTGTACATCACAAAGAAGAATGCAGCAGAAAAAATGCGCTCATACTTTACATCTGGCCATGAGGGGCACTTCAGAAACTAAGCATTTTGACACAAGTCTTCCATCAAAGTCACCAGTGCCAATATATATACACTCTAAGCGTTGCTTCCCATGTGTTAAATTAAGAATAGCTAATCCTCTAGTTAGCTCTAGAAGTTTTCTTCTCTACAAGATAAATACAGAGGATCAAAACTGACATATTTTCTCTGTTCTTACTGTATCTATTGAGCAGAGCTAGTAGTTTGAATGAGACCTCTTTTCCATTTACATCATAAGAAAGATGCTCCATCTCCCTTCAGGTATGTTGTATAGCTTAGAGTATACCATCCATGTTTACAAAAGCCTACCAAAGAGAGAGTTTCAATATCACATTGCCATTTTCCCACTTAATTGAAATATTTGGTGTAAATTTTTTCATTCTGATATGTAGCAATCATTACTGCTCCTACTAGCATTATCCCTGGGCCTCTAACACTGCAAGACACAGGAATTAAGTGATTAATGATAAAAGTCTTTTTTTTTTCAATCTTAACATCAGGACCATATAGATCAAATCTGAATACTTTTATGAACTGTCTTCCACCACTAATATTTATCCTTATAAAGTAACAGAACCATCACAGTAGAGAAGCATCCTCTCTGCTTTTATTGATTACAGCTGAGCACCCCTCTTTGAAATCCTAGGAAGAACAACATCCCAGCCTGTGAAGCATCATGTTATTTAGAGAAAGCTTTTCTCCAGGTAATGAGTGCATTTGTTCCAGATTAGCATGAAGAATAAGTGAATGAGTACAAAATTTCAAAAGTCTGGAAAAAATATTCTAGACCTGCATATATAATGGTACACTACAGAGTTCTTTATGTTTGCATATTTCATATACTCATGAATATTTTACCAATCAAAAAGCATAATATTCCTATGCACCAAGCTATTTTCCATTTGTAAGACAAAATACTAGAATTTTCTTCAAATATTTAGGATTTTACTGAGTGACGCATGATACTATATCACTATTTTGTGCTAACCTTATTGTATGTCAAAATAACTGATTAACCTACCTGGTAAATTATAGAGAAAATAGGGTTGTATATATCTGTAGTCTCTCCTTCAAAAGATCCCTACTTTTCCTACTTCCCTCTCTAACTTTTTTCTTACAATTTCTTCAGACTTCTGGCCTTTGCAATACCAGGATACAAATTGTTCCTTTTTGAGAAAACTGCATCTTCTTTTTATGTTGCAATTGACATATGAGTTCCAAGGGTAATAAATGACAAAAGAATAACACCTTTTTTACACTACATGTATAATACTGGTAGCACAAGCATATTAAAGAACGTTATAGAAATTTACTTTATAACTGATCTCACAGTTCAGATATATTTACCAGCAATACAAAAATACAGGACTCTCACTTTCAACAACTGCTATTTTATTCTGGTTATTCTCTTACGCTTTAAAACAATAGCAGGTTTGAGATACATATATTACTTCCTTCAGCTGCAGAGTTACAGTGCTTGGCTACACTGAGGTCGGGCTTTAAAGCATTAAATGGAAGAGGGAAATTATGATTTTCAGTGAGTGTTATGTCATCTCAGAGTTCAGGTTTCAGCAATAAGCCCTTAAGGAAGGGCTAGTGCAAACACAAGGCAGCTTTAATGTATTTGAGCTGGAGCAGTCACTGCTGGATACTCTGTGGGCCAACCATAATTACAGCAGACACCCTCACTCTTATTTCTCACTCCACTAATCACCTACCAAAACTGTACGTATTGTTTTTCATGACACAAGTGTATTTAGTGAAGGCATCTCTTTTCAGAACTCCCAGAAAGTATTACAGTTGGGTTCTCTGCCTTCTTATACCATATCTAAGAATGTCTTCTCTATTTTATCACTAGTCTATCTGTCTATAATTCAGTGGAATAATGCTGATATCAAACAGAGTCACAAAACTGAGAATCCAGCTTGTCAGAGTTGTTTGTAGTAGAAGGCCAGTTCTTGATTGTATAGTTTAATTTTAAAAGATGAATAGAGCAATCTGACTTTTCCCCTAATGGCTTTTCTGAGGAAATGTTTTACAAGCAAGTTCATGTAGCAAAACAAAGCTAACACAAGAATTACAGATGGAGAAGCGATTTGCCAGATAAAGTCATGGTCCCAGGACGTTAATTTAGATTTGCATAAGTAACAATCTAGAATCTAGGATGAGAAAGGACCTTCTAATCAAGCATCCTTTTTTTTTTTTTTTAAATTGCTCCCTGTATTATGCAGTTGTAGCTTTATTTTTCTAGTGAGAGATGTCAGATGGAAAGTGCAGCACCTACTCTTAGCTACTTCTGTAGAGCAGGACCATTGCAGAGAGTCTACCTGGGGCTTCCCATTTCCTGTGGGAACCATCCAGCTGTGGGACCAGCTGTCAGCGCTGGTCAAGCTGGGAAATTAAGATTTAGACCCAACTCAGAAATAAGTGAGTGCTTTATATGCTTACTGACTGCAGAAAGGATTCTGGTTTTCCCCCATGGAAGACTGTGTTTGCTCCATCTGACAAGAATGAGATGCAGCAGCCCAAGACAACAATGCTGCATATTTTAGCATCAGTTGCAAAAATAAATGAAAAAAATCATATCCTCTTGGTAATTTTGCTTTCTGTTTTTTGTAAACTCATGTCTTATGGCCGCTTTTTATTATACTGTTCCAAGTACTGCAGTCCTAATCATATAAGAGACTTCAAGTTGGAGACTTTGTCAGCCGCAGGCTGTAACCAACTGTAATCCTCTGTGAGCCACACAGAAAGGATCTGCAACACATTTGTGGATGGGCTACCAGCCCTCCTTACAGACTGTGCAAAACAGCATTTGACAGGAACATGCTGAAAGATCAATTAACTGAATTCCCAGCAGAGCAGAGAGTCACATTCACATTAAACTGAAGCAGTTTCTCTGTAGTCTGAACTTTTACCATCTTGGAATATCTTCTAAATATATAATAGCTCACCTTTCTGGCAGAAAGAAAGGTTCTTTTATAATGGAGCTACATGACCATTTTCTGTGCAGACTAAGCAATCTGCTTCCTGAAGGACAGAATTTTAAGATCCAGGGGATGGATAGCATAATGTACCATTATGGAATATGTATGTATAAAGAGTAATATTTAACATCAAAAAATGAGTTTATTTCATTGACTTTGTTTTTAAGTCCGGTTACTTTGAAGATAACTGGTTCCTCTTGCTTAGATTCTAGATTTTGCCAGCCTTTCCTTCAGACTATATAAATCAGCCTAAGGTATGACTGAGAAAAAAGGAAGAAATGTGAATTCTGATTGTAGCAAAAGGTTAATGGTAGCAGTAAGGTTGCTTAAATGAATATTATTTGCCTTAACCTGCTTCCCCCACATAACACAGCTGCTGCATTATAATGGAGGTTTCCCACTGAGTCAGCAACACTAAGTAAAATCATTCCAGAGCTTTTCAGATCAGAGAGAAAGCATATCTTCACTCATATGCCTCCAAGGGGTGTAACAAAGCCCTTTACTTTGCTCTCTGTCCAGCTACAGTAACAAAGAAAGAGGATAAGTGGTATGTTTTTGCTGCCTTCTCATTTGAGGTATCATATGTCCCAAGGCAGTCATAGGCAGAGTTTTCTGCTGTAAATCTACAGATTGCAGTTCTACTTGGCTGCTGTTCAAAGGCGCATCTTGCTCCTCCTTGCCTGCCCATGATTCCTGCAGTAGCAACCACAACCTAGGTTGGTTTTACTCAGTCATCTGAAGTTGCTTGAGTGAACAAAAGAAAACCAACATTACTACACAGGACAGTTGAGAAGAATTCAGTCATATGGGGTCAGTCATATGAAAGATCGAGTTCAGGGAACTTAAGTTATGTATAGCTAGGTGTCTACAGGCTGGTTTGAGGATCAGCTATCTTCCAGAAGCCTTGTTTAAGAATATCTGGGCTCCTTTGTGCAGCAGACATAAATACAAATTGATCAAAGATAAATACATGGACAACGCTACACACATTCTTTGTAGTTCCATTAAAAATACTAACAGTGTAAAGAAGACCTACCCATATTCTGTTTGAATTTTTCTGAGTTCATTCACTGGTGCAGTGATATACCTGTTTCCTTTTTCATTGTATGAACAGATTTGCTGCTTGCTTTGTAATAGCAATTAATCATACTGCATACAATCAAGGCATTAGGGAAGCATTACAACCCACCCAATTAACGTGCCTAGTGAGTAGTCTGTCTACATCCTATGTATAAACAAGAGAAAAAGAATCATCTAGTGAATGATTTGGGGGACACAAGTTTGGCTCCTGCTCAGCACTATTCCCTGGAGGAGCCTCTCTGCCTTTTGGACCACACACGCACAATAGCCTCCAAACTCCAAGCACAGAAGTCAGGTGCCTCAGGCTAGGTGGGATGAACCCCCCCCCATACTTTAAAGCAATGCATGAAGGGAAAATATTTTGCAGTCTTAACCCTGCATTTCAAACCCCAAACTGTATTTTCTGATTTTTGATTGGCGACTTTCTAGGTTTAAGAACAAGGCAGGGGAGTCGTTTGTACAACCCATGCTATACTATGGCCTGGTGGCTAAATAATGCTGCTAGGCCCAGCTGTAACCAAACACTATCAATAGTACTGCCTCTGTGTTAAATTTTGCACAACACGTCTAATAGCAAACCCTGCATTTCTGCTGGGAAATCGCTAAATGAATCAATTCTGAACTAGAACTGCACTTAACCTGTGTCTGTGAGGACTCCATTCACCCACAGACATTTAACCTACCATTACCAGAGCTGCTTCTAACGCTTTAAATGCTGAATGTGCTTCAGGCCGTGGCTATTGAATTATTGAACGACTATTTTAAGAAGCAACAGAAATGCTGCCTTCTTCCTTGATGTAGTACAGTCGTGCTGCGGCCTCGTACTGAAAACGAGGTCCATAGAAGTATTTACATAAGCCAGGGAAAGTCATTACACAGGCACAGGGCTGGTCATTTCTTTTACCTATCTCCTTTTCTTGTTGTTGCTGCTGCTGTTTTTTTCTATCTATGCTAGTAGCCTGATCTCCTGATTCTCCTGAATAATTGATTTTATGGTATCACATCATTCCAAGTGCATACTCATTTCCTGCTTCTCTGTTCATGCACATTCTTATTTTTCTTGTTTTCTTTCCAAAATGCTGTAAGTCTTTTGTTTGCTTGTTTTTTTCCTGCTGCCGCCTTTTGTACTAATTAAAGACTATCAAGTGTACTGTTCAGGGATGATGGGAATGGGAGGGAGGGGAAAGGAAATGGAGGAGGAAGACAAGAAAAATGCATTTTAATTCTCTGGCTCCTGTAAGGTTTTGCTGCTGCTATTCACATTTCACGCTCCACAGGCAAGTGTGTTTTATTCCTGGGATCTCCATGAGTCTCTCCACATGCACCGAAGTTTCTGTCAATCACTCTCTAGTGTCTGGCCCTTCTGAACCAGTATGTAAACAGCACTTTCATAAATTAAGGCTCTTCTCAGTCTAATTGCTTCTTGTGCACGCCCTGCAGAGAAAAGAAAACGTGCTAATCCATCTCTGCTGACTGATTTTGGACGTGTTTGTTTTAGACGCAAGTGTTTTGCTGCATGTGTTTATCAACAATAAGTAAAGAAAAGGAAGAAACTGCTGTACAGTTGTGGCTCATATCAATTATTTCCACATATATCCTTATAGCGCAATGATCATTGCACTGCCTGAGCGCCTCTGGCAGCGCATTAACCAACAAAAAAAGGTCTGTCACTTGCTTGTCCTCTCAACTTAAGGAGTCTGTTAAGTAGTGTTACTTTGTTAGAAACATTGCATAAAGGGAGAAAGTAGAGCTTGGATTTCTGTAGAGGATGTTGGCTGGTTTGGGGGGGGGGGATGGTTTTGTTTTTTAAAGAAAAAAACCTGTCTTGCTTCTACACTAAGATTTATGATTTCTAGAACCTCCTTCTGGATTAGTCAACCCAAATTTTATCTACCACACGTTGTCTTTATCCTTGGAGAAGTCCATCATATTAGTCAAGCAAAACTATTAAGCACATTTTTCATCSCAGAAGGCAGATAATTTCAGGCCAGGTCAAAGAGAATTTAGATRAAGTGTGCATATAGAAGTAATAATCTAAGCCAAATCCATTCAGAAAATTTTAAGCTTGTGTTTTTCAGTGTTAAGGAAGGAAATAGGACTTTATATTGTGCTTCACTTTTCTCTGAAGACTGTTTTGTCACATGTGCATCTGTGTTATGCAGGTGCTCACAAATGTTCAAGACTTGACTAATGCTACCCTAAATCAGGAAGTTCATAAAAAGAGATACTATATATAATGCTTATTTTTCTTATTTGTAAAGTGGGATGATATCTCTTCAGGAATAAAAATGTCATGCATCTCAAGTGACTCTTATACTCTGAATAGAGAATAGTCCAGATGATTAGTTAGTAAACATGTCACAGGCCAATATTTGCAATTCCAGCTAGACCCTATCTGCATATGTAGGTGCCCAAATACACTTTGAAATGTGGCCCTTAGACATTTAAGTGTTGGCAAATAAGACTTGGACTTGTGTCAGCTACATACCTTTGCATAGTTTACAGCAAATATTTTAAAATCCTTTGCCTAGAAACTGTTGTGGAAGCACAGAGTTGTTAAATGTGTTTGCTTTCTAACATTAGATAATATTTGCATATGTTTATAGAGGCACTTTTGGTTAATTTTTTTGAAAAGTTAATAGCTTAAGAATGCTTATGTATTCATTACTTTACACATAGATCTGAATAAGTAGTTTTGCTGGTAATTACTGAAATTTTCTGTAATTCATATGTTTTCTATATTTTTTTTTTACCATGTCTCTTAATTAAGATGTACAAGATGAGTATGAATGCCATTTACTCAGTAAAATTAAGAAAAAGCATTATTTCCAGCTATTGTCCCTCATCACTTCTTCAGTCTGCACACTCAGGTTTTAGATGCTCAAAGGGAAAGAGTTGCAGCAGTGCTAAAAAATGAACACTTTCTGTTCAACAGGCCAGATTTTCCTGCTTTGGGGAAAGCTATTGGATGCACAGCTACGACACAGGTTAGCTTTTATATTAATTGTAGGATCCCATAAGGTTACTGACAGAAATGCATAGATGGAAGTTACATGAATTTATCTAAGGGGGAAAATGGCCACTGTGAATTATTAGAAATGCTCATATGCAATACCTTACTGCTGATTTTGAAAGTGAAATATGYATACTGACAAAAAGACCCATTAGAGTATGTAACTAGCAGACATTTCAATGTCACAAAGTAGAACCATGATTTTTCACTCATGATAGAAAACAAGTTGTTTTTCTTTGTGTCCTCCTAAACTCTCCAGCTTCTCAAGAAGGGTTTGATAGCAATCAATTATTTATGTTATATAGATTAATATTTAGTAACCCAGGAAACAATAAGCATTTTTGTTTTGTTTTGATTTTTTTTTTTTAATAGAAGGATACAAGTTAATGTGAAGGAGTATGAAGGAGTATGTCAAAAGAAGAACAATAATCTTTGAGCCTTAATTGGTAATATAAGAAAAAGTATTAATGTTTTACTCATGGTAAATAATCTAATTGAATCGGGGGGGGGAGTTATAGCGGTAACAAGGCCTACCAAAATAAAGGACTCACTGTACAACAGGTGAAATTGCCAGATAGAAAAGCAGCAAAAATACAACGGAGTTTTGCTTTTGGAAATCTTCAAGAACCTATATTACGCACAGAATTTGAGATGCAACCGAGTTGCATGATAAAAAGATATGGCTAAATTTTGGGACACAAATACAGGCATTCGTACCTACAAAAACCTCTAGGGTTTTTGTTGTTGTTGTTTTTAAGAAAGATGTTTATACAGTGGTATTGATTTTTGTTGAGCTACTTCACCACACCACAGTATTGAAACACAACATCTCACATGAATTTAGAAGTAGCATGACACCACCAAAATTTAATTTCCCAAATCTAGCACATTGACAGAAAACCTTATCTCTTTATAAAGAAGAGAAAGGGTCAATTCCCACAGACAGCAGTTTAACAAAATKGAAACACTAAAGAATTTTAGGGTGAGGCTTTCCCTTATGCACCTTTTTTTTCTTTGATCCTGTTTGATCTGCTCCTGTTAGTGCATTAATCTACAGTTCATCATTTGATGCAGATATATCTGTTATGTATCTGCATAATGAGAATTGCATGTTTAATTCTGTCTTTGGACTCATGCATCTAACTCACCAAAATCAAGGTAGGTTAATTCCTTTTATCATTTTACCTTTTTACTTAGATCCAGGACTTGCTAGGCCACGAGAGGCACCTGTTAGGGGCAAACAAACACAGATTGGACTGTCATAGCTGTCAGCTTCAAGGTCGCAGCCAGGCTGGGACTGCAGTACTGCCAAGGGCTCTGGCCTGGCAAGAACCCAGCATGGGAGAAAGGCACCTGCAAAGGCAAAACGCAACCCCTGCTGCCAGCCAGCAAGACAATCTTGTCCGTATGCTTAATGCAGAGGGCAGCACCATTGCAAAGTGAGTTCAGCCTATTATAGGATGGATAAAATAGCACCATAAAGGCTAAAGCACTTGACTAGAATGTTATTGTTCTCCACCACACAGTAACTCCCAGGATTTAAATCRGGACAGCTAAAGTTTCTCCTCCATTTGAGTCTCAGCAGTTTGCAGCCCAATAAAACCATGACAAATGGGTGAGGCTAAATTCTGAACTGCATCAGTGTTCATCATTAGAGGACCTGCCCATTCCACTATTACTGACAACAGCTTATGAGCTTTTATATTTTTGGATGTCCTCTGTCTAGAAGTATATTATTCTTTGCATACAGAATTAGATATTACACACCAAGTAGACACAAATAATGAAGTTATTTAAACAGATTCCTGAATTGTAGGGGTGGATCTTCCACTATGCTGTATTTAGTATGTATCTTTTATGCAGATAACTTCATTTCTCTTGCAGTAAAAGTCTGTGCGTTGTATACTCTTATAACTTACCTATTCCATTTGTGACTATATCATACAGGCATCTTTGAAATCACAGAATCACAGAATCGCTGAGGTTGGAAGGGACCTCTGGAGATCATCTAGTCCAACCCCCCTGCTCAAGCAGGGTCACCTAGAGCACATTGC